>NC_056626.2:381837795-382437795 GCF_002870075.4 Lactuca sativa
TTGGAAACCCGCGCATCCTATTTATAGAAAGGCTGGTCTGCCTCGGTACGCGGGGTGTACGCTCGTACGCAGCGCGTACGCATACGTCATGCATGACCGAAGCCTCGACTGCCTCGGTTCGGATGGGACGGGTTGCTGGGTACGCGGGTCGGATGGGACGCCGGGTCGGATGGGACGTCGGGTCGGACGGGTCGGGGCTTCGGACGGGTCGGATGGGTCGGTTTCTTCGGATAGCACGACGTGGACGATCAGAGGCCAATCCTCTCGGTTACGCGGGGCGTATAGGGGTACGCAGCGCGTACCTCGGAGGAGGATGCTGACTCCCCTTTGGATAATATCCGAATTTTGATTTAAATAAATAATTAATTTATTTAGTAAACTTCAAAAATTCATATCTTCTTCATACGAACTCCGTTTTTGATGGTCTTTATATCCTCGCGTAGGTGAGACTACGCTCTACAACTTTCGTTTAGACTCCGTCGGCAAATTCCAAAATTATTTTTTTATTATTTATTAAAAATCCATCGCGTTTAAGGAATTTCTTAGAAAAATCATAACTTCATTATCTGATGTCGGTTTTTGCCAGACTTTTTACTGCTGGAATACCATTGTCGAGACCTTCGATTCTCGTTTAGGTCATTCCGGCCAAAAGTCGCTCGATCTCCGATTCGAGTTTTTAGCTGTCTGTTGCTAAGCCGAACTTGGAAAATCATAACTTCGCTATATGAAGTCAGATTTGGGCGTTCTTTTCACGTACGATCATGGTTCAAAGACATTTAATAATAGAAGGAAATTAAATAGAACTTATTTGTACATTTTATTATGAAAGTAAATTATTATTATTCAGAAGTGGTTACAATACTTGACCCATTTTGGTCGTTACAAAGAGTTGAAATATCGGGTTGTCACACTAAACTCCGCCTACGTATATCATAATCATCTCTAATTAACAATTTACAATAACAGATCCAAGATATTATGCTAACTCCTTTTCCTCGGAAAGGGTGAAAGACCATTTTACCCCTCAATGGTCTCCAAAATCCATAACATGACCAAACCGTAAGAGTCAATAGAAGTCAACACTCGACTCAATAGTCCATGTTGAGCCAACTCATCGAGTGCAACTATACAACTCGTCGAGTTCCTTCTATTCACAAAAAATTCAGGAAAATACAACTCAACTCGCCGAGTTGTCTCACAACCTTGTCGAGTTCATACAACGTCCAAGGTATCGGGGAAAACCCTACCCAACTCATCGAGTTGGATAACCAACTTGTCGAGTTCCTTCATCTCAAACACTAATTCAGACGCTTTTAATCAGAAGTAAGGCCCCATACTGTAGATTTGGCCTTCTAAGGCTAAAATACCACGTAAAGTTGCAAGCTTTACATCCATGCATGGCATCTAGGGCTATGTTTTCCAACCCAAAGCTCAAGAAAGGGTTTAAGGCATGGAAGTTGGCCAAAACATGGATAAAGCTCAAGTCTTTAGGCCTATAGGGTCTTGGATTCAAGGTAAGCTCAAAACCACTAAGGACCCAAGAATATGCAAAAAATGGCCCTAAACTCCCTAGTGAGGAGATCTAACAACCAATTGATCAAGGTGATGACTTTTTACCTCTAGTTGGCTCCTACAACAGAGTAGATGTCGGATCCATGGACTCGTTTTTTGTTCCAAGCCTTTTACTCCTCAAGTTGCTTCAAATAATGCACCAAAACACACTCTCTTAGCCTCTCTCTCTCTCTCTCTCTCTCTCTCTCTCTGTCTCTTCTCACTCTTTCACAGCTCGGTTAGGGTTTGTCTCAGGATGGTAAGTTGATGTAGGAGGTGGAAGAAAGGTATTAAGGTCTATTAAATAGGATGCAAACCTTGAAAATTAAGGTTTTCTCACTCAGCTCCAACTCGTCGAGTTGGGGTCCTCAAACTCGTCAAGTTGACTCAAAAATTCACACAGCCATCTCAATATCTACTCGACGATTTAGGGCCTCCAAATCATCGAGTTTCCCTAAAAAAATGAATATAAACAACTCATATTTATACCTGGGAGTCAGGATGTTACATTGACTGTTCACTTTAACTTTGATCAAGTTTGACTTCTAAGAGTATTTTGGTAATTTGGGATTCTTATAGAAGCAGTCATATGGTAATTACATGGAGTTGAGTTTGGAGCCAAGAGTTGGGGCTTGATCTTCTTGATTCAACAGTATTTTTGAGGTGAGTATTCTTCAATATACTAACAAGGTCGAAGGCACCAATATCGGCTGACCTGTTAGGTGAGTATTCCATGATGATATCCTTAGTGACCTGTTAGGTCGGTATCGTGGTATACAAGATGGTGCTATGTTATTGATATGTTAGGTCGTTATCCTGGTATATAGGATGATGCTATGATTAGTGATCTGTTAGATCAGTTTGACTGTTTGTACATGCTAGCTAGCGTCTCATATATATATATATATATATATATATATATATATATATATATATATATATATATATATATATATATGTGTGTGTGTCTGTGTGTGTGTGTGTGTGTTGATTTTATGTTGGGTTGCATTGACGAGGTCCTGCTTTGTGCTAAAGGCCAACGGACCCAGGGCGGTTCAGATAGACTACAGACCCACCGGGCCGTAATATTGCAGACTCTATATGCATGTTGTTTGTTATGATATGGTTATGGTTTGTATGGCATTGGTATTTTGGGGGACCTCACTAAGCTTCAGGCTTACAGTTTTGGATTTTGTTTCAGGTACTTTGAATGGTCTCGAGAAGGCGAAAGCTTGATCGTGTATCTCCTCGCATTTTATGATTTTAATTTCTGGGATACTCTGATATGAAAATATTTTGAAAACAATTTCTAATAAATAATGGTTTTTTGTTTGAATGAATTTGAGGAACACTCGTGTGAATACAGTTTCAAACTAAGGAAAGGATTTTCAAAATGATTTTCAAATGGTTTTCAAAATATTAAAGTAGGATGCAGAATATACAATCATCCGGAGCCAGTAAGTAGACCCCAGAATACCATATGTATATTTGATTTTGTGATATGTTAGAACAACATGCTAGTGATAGGATAGGGATATTCAGGAATTGCATGATAGAATTGCCTGGTTGTATGATGCCTGATAGCCTAGGGTTTTCCTTATATGAAATTGACATCATTAGATTAATTTCTTAGTGTATGTATCATAGTTGTACATAACTAAAATTCTATGGCCTGAGAATATTTGGTTTAGCTTTATTTCCTGTTCCTTGTTTGGTTGTGGGCTTACAGTAGAACAGAGTATTCGAATGTCTATAGGGTCCAACGTTATATATGACAATTATCCTTCCTCTTGGAGTAAGGATTGAGCGCTAGCCATGCTTATGTATATTGTTAGGGCATTGTGATGATACTTGAGGCAAATATGGGTACGTGTGGAAGGTAGTATGGCCCCATACTACAGAAAGCACAGGACCCATATGCGTAGCAAGGAAGTCACAACCCCTAGGGCTTTGTTGGGAGTTAGTTTCCGATCACTATATGGAGTGTCTGATATCTTCCTGGTATATTTTCAGCATGGTGGTTACAAGGAGATTTATGACCTAGTCTGGATCGGGATTAGGAGATGGCAGTTAAGGTGGACCAGAAATGCCTGAGACTATTGACCAGATCAGGCCAGATGAGTTGGACGCCAGGATTCGGGAGATCCTGTAGGATGAGGTCGCTACACAGTTCCGGGCACAATTCCTAGAGATGTTTGGGTCTATGAAGACTGATATGGTCGATTACATTGATAGGCGCTATGTAGCCATTGCTGAGACAGCTACTGTTGTTGCCTCCAAAACTGTAGCAGCCACCGGTGGCAGGACCAATTTGGCTTTCTAGTATCGGGAGTTTGATAACACGAAGCCCCTGACTTTTGGTGGGATTTAGGACTCGGTCATTGCCATGATGTGGCTATATGACATTGAGGGATGCTTTTTCACATGCACATGTCCTACTGAATAGAAGGTTTGGTGTGCTCTAAACTTGTTGAGGTCCGGGGCAAAGGACTTATGGAGATTGATGACAGGGTCGTATAGTAATGATCATAGAGTTGTGGTTACTTGGGATCAGTTTAGGGATATGCTCTGTGCTTGCTACATTCAATGGGTTGAGTGCAAGCAACTGGCATAAGAGTTTTTGAATTTGCTTCTGAGCAGGCTTAGATGATATGTTATTTATGCCTGCTCAAGACTGACATCCAACAGTTTGTTGCTACCCAACATTATGATATGCTACTAGAGTTATAGGAGGCCGCTAGGCGGCGAGAGCTTGAGATTGATTTACAGTTGCGGGAGCATAGGCAAGCCCCGGTGCAGTCGCAGCTTTGCCAAAGTGGTCGAAGACAACTGTATCTAGGTCGGGGGAGCAACGCAACCACACTTTTGGGTAGTGCGGTAAGGTTCATTCTGGAATTTGTAGATCTGGTCGTGCGTGTCACAAGTACGGCAAGATATTACAGTTTACGAGGGATTGTCCGGTTCAAGATATGTGGATCTGTTACCACAACGATCAGGTTGGTCACGTGAAGACCAATGGTCCATTGCTCGCTGACCAGCCAACATAGGATCCAACACCTGCTACACTACGAATTACTGACGGGAGTCGGGGTAGAGTAGAGCCCCCAAGGACTCGAGGACGCACCTTTTAGCTTACAGTCGAGGAGGCCAAGACCGCACCAGATGTGGTGGCTGGTATGTTTTTGTCCTTTAACCAATAGATTATATTTATTTTGTTCTTATATGTTATACCTATATTAGGTACATACTAAGTGAAGTCTCTGCCTTCTCTTGTATTATTTGACTCTAGGGCGAGTCGGTCATTTGTCTCTTGATCGTTTAGTAGAGAGTTCGATTTACCCTTAACAGAGCTAAAGTATCTATTATGAGTCTATATCACCAACAAACATAGGATTTCTACCTCTTCAGTCTACCAAGGTTGTGTTTTAGAGATCTTCTGGGTATCCTTCCCAATTGACTTGATACCAATTCCCATGGGGATGTATGTGTGATGGTGGGTATGGACTAGCTAAGTCGTTTTGGTGCCATGATCGACTGTGAGGGTCAGTAGGTGGTAGCTCGAACCCCAAGTGGTGGATAACTAGTTATCCACGACGACGACACCAGATTGGGTTTAGGGTTTTGCTCGTCTGCCAAGGCTCGATAGTATATTCAACATGGGTGTGCAGATTAAGTTGCGTATTTTATGAATGTGTGATTCGAGGATTAGGTTTCGGCTTCTGAGGTTCCAGTGGTAAGAGATTTTGCTAACATGTTTCTGGTGGAGTTACTCGGAGTGCCTCCTCAGACGCAGGTCGAGTTCAAGATTGACCTAGTGCCAGGCGCGGCCCCTATCGCCAAGGCATCATACCGATTGGCACCACCCGAGATGTAGGAGCCATCATCTCAGTTACAAGAACTATTGGGCAAGCATTTCATCCAACTGAGCAGTTCTCCGTGGGGAGCATCGATCCTCTTCATCGGGAAGAAGGACTGTTCACAACATATGTGCATTGATTACCAGGACTTAAACAAGTTAACGGAGAAGAACCATTATCCACTCCTAAGGATAGATGATCTTTTTGATCAGTTTGAGGGACCATCTTGGTTGTCCAAGATAGACCTGAGGTCCGGATACCATCAGGTCAGGGTTAGGGAGGAGGACGTCGAGAAGATGTCATTTCGGGCTCGTTATGGACGTTGTAAGTTCGTGGTGATGCCGTTTGGGGTTACCAATGCACTGGCAGTATTTATGGACATGATGAATCGTGTGTGCAAACCGATGTTTGACAACTCGGTCATTATGTTTATAGATGACATCTTGGTGTATTCCAAGACCGAGGAGTAGCATGAGGAGCATCTCCGTGAGCTATTGGGAGTTTTGTGGCAAGATCGGCTTTACGTCAAGTTCTTGAAATGTGAGTTTTGGTTGCGAGAGGTTCAGTTCCTTGGACATATCGTTAACCAAGAGGGGATTTTGGTCGATCCAGGCATGATCGAGGTGGTTATGCAGTGGGAGGTTCCGAAATCTCCCTCGGATATCAGGAGCTTCCTGGGATTCGCAGGGTACTACCAGAGAGTCATACATGATGTCTCCAAGACTACGATGCCCCTCACTTATCTAAAGAGGAAGGGGTAGATTTACGATGGGGCCCTGAGCAGTAGACCGCATTGGAGACTCTGCGGCATCGACAATGCGAGGCGCCAATTTTCACACTCGCTGAGGGAGTAGAGAATTTCGTGGTCTTCTGTGATGCATCAATCATCGGACTGGGAGTAGTTGTTATACACAGAGGATAGGTGATAGCCTATGCATTGTGGCAACTGAAGCCGCATGAGACGAGAAATCCCACACACAATCTAGAGTTGGGAGCGGTGGTATTCGCTCTCAAGATTTGAGAGACATTATCTCTACGGGGTTCGTTGTACCATATACACTGACCACTAGAGTCTGAGACACATCATGGACCAGCAGAACCTAAACATGTGGAAGCATAGGTGGTTGCACGTAGTCAAGGATCTTCTGTTCCGACGGCATGTATGAGGATATCAGTGGATTCTCCACGAGTGGGATTGATCAGAGAGGCTCAGGCCGAGGGGTGCGAGAGTAGAATTAGAAAATTTAGAGGATTAGGGGAGAGGTCATCCGATTTGTTTAGGGCAACCATGGGTTGTTGTCCTGATGCGGTCGGGTGTAGGCTCTGATGTCTGGCGGGATCAGACAGATTATACTTGAGGAGACTCATAAGTTTTGCTTCTCTATTCACCCAGGGGCCACCAAGATCTATCGGGACCTTAGTTTGAGTTACTGGTGGCCATGCATGAAGCGAGAGATCGTTTGGTATGCTAAGAGGTGACTGACCTGAAGGATGGTCAAGGTCAAGCCTTAGAGGTTGTGTAGCAAGTTTCAACCTCTGGAGATTCCCATGTAAAAATAGGAGCAAATCACGATGGATTTCATCACCAAGCTGCCGAAGACAGCAAGGGTTTCGTTGCTATTTGGGTCATCGTGGATCGATTGACCAAGAGTGCCCATTTCTGTCCATTCAGGAGAGATCATTGGCCGAGAAGTTGGACGACGTGTACATCTACAAGATTGTTGCTTGTCATGGGGTTCCGGTCTCTATCGTTTCAGACCGTGATGTTCGGTTCGCCTCTCGATTCTGGCAGAAGTTCCACGAGGAGTTGGCTATGTGACTTGATTTTAGTACAGCTTATCATCCATAGACAGATGGCCAGAGGATATGTTGAGGGCCAACACCATTGACTTCGGTTGGAGTTAGGATTCCCACCTACCCCTTCATATTTTGCCAACAATAACAGCTATCATTCCAGCATTGGTGCTCAACCATTTGAGTTGTTGTATGGACGAAGATGTCGTACCACAGTTTGTTGGGGTGAGGTCGCTCACAGGGTGATGGGTCGGATCGGGGTGGTCCTATAGAATACCAAGAAGATTCAACAAATCAGACAGTGGTTGCAAACTGCTCAGAGTCGGCAGAAAAGTTATGCCGACCGACGCCGATCCGAGTTGGAGTTTCAGGTTAGTGATAAGGTATTGCTGAAGGTCTCACCCTTGAAGAGTGTGATCCCCTTCGAAAAGAAGGGAAATTTGGGTCCCCAATACATTAAACCCTTTCGGGTTATTTCCAGGGTTGACCAGGTAGCATATAGACTGGATCTTCCAAAAGAGCTTCATTAGATTCACAAGACATTCCACGTCTCACAATTGCGGAAGTGCATATTAGATGAGGAGGCAGTGGTGTCATTTGATTATATTCAGGTCGATGAGCGTCTTAATTACATGGAGAGGCCAGTGGCCATTCTGGAAAGGAAAGTGAAGGTCCTACGGAACAAGGAGATACCTTTGTTAAAGGTATAATGGTAGCATCGGAGAGGATCCAAGTGGACTTGGGAGTCTGAGGTTGAAATGCTGGAGCATTATCTGGAGTTGTTCACCGTAGCAGATTTCGAGGACGAAGTCTAGTTCAAGTGGGGGAGAACTGTAAAATCCCGACTCCCAGGTATAAATTTAAAGCTTTTGTATTCATAATTCTGGACCTACTCGACGAGTTGGTTGCCCCAACTCGTCGTGTAGAAACTGATCAGGCCGCGTGAACTTAAGGACCTACTCAACGATTTGGAGGACCCCAACACTATTAGCTGAGGTTGTGCATGAAAACCCTAAATTTTATGGTTGCAACCTATTAAAGGACCTTAAATCCTCTGCCCAGCCTTCCTTACAACCTTCACGTCCAGAAATAAACCCTAATCGAGCTAACCTGATGTTTTGTGTGTGTGTGTGCGTGTCAGGCTAAAAAGTCTGTATTTGGTACACTTCTTGAAGATTGCGAAGCTTGGAATGAGAAGGAGCTTGCAGATCTAGCATCTACTTCATTTTGGCATTCATTTGAAGGAGCTTGCAAATCTGGACTCCTCTAGGCCTTCACGGACATAGTGTTCTCGATGTTAGCAAGCTTTGGCCTTTCTCCAAGCCCTAAGACTCTTATTAAGCTTGGTTCTAGTGCTTTAATCCCTTTAAGGCCTTGTATGCACATAAAGATGCGAACTTTACATGATAACTACACCCTAGGTGGCTAGATGTACAATTTGTAGCCTTGGTTTCGCTTAAAAGCGTCTGAATAAGAAAAGGGATGAAGGAACTCGATGAGTTGCATATCCAACACGATGATTTGGATGGGGTTTACCTGCCTGCTGATTCTGAGTGAACTCGGCGAGTGGGCTAGTTGACTCGACAAGTTGATTAGGGTTTTTGCGGTCTTATGGACATTGAAGAACTGGACGAGTTACTCGGGTAACTCAGCAAGTTGACTTGAGTTTTCAGTTTATGAGTTCTGAAGGAACTCGACGAGTCAGTAGATGTACTCGACGTGTTGGGTCAACATGGACTGTTAACTTTGACTTTGACCAAAGGTTGAACAAGTTTGACTTCTGGGAGTATTTTTCTAATTTAGGATTCTAATGGAATAAATCATATGATGGTTACAGGCAGTTGAGTTGGGAGCCGAGAGTTGGAGTTTGATCTTCTTGATTCAGCACTACTTGTGAGGTGAGTCTTCCTCGCTATACTAATAGGGTCGAAGGCACCAATGCCGGCCATTTTTGGATTGTTATCCTAGTTATTGCATGATGATATGCTTGGTGACTTGTTAGGTATGTATCCTGGTATATCGGATGGTGCTATGTTAGTGACCTGTTAGGTCGGTATCCTTGTATATAGGATGATGCTATGATTAGTGATCTGTTAAATCGGTTTGACTGTTTGTACATTCTAGCTACCGTTTGATATATATATATATATATATATATATATATATATGTGTGTGTGTGTGTGTGTGTGTATGTGTGTGTTGATTGTATGTTGGGGTTAGGTTGAGGTGGTCCTTCTTTGTGCTGAAGGCCAGCAGACGCATGGTGGTCCAGATACATTGCAGACCTGCCGGAGCGTATCTGTTAGGCCGAAGGCCTGGAGAATGGCCCAGACAGGCTAAAGGCCCGAGAGGGCGGACCAGACATGTAGTAGGTTCTAAGAGTAGGCCAGACAGACTGAAAGCCCGGTGAGGGCGATCCAGTGATATTGTAGACTCTATATGCATGCTGTTTGTTATGATATGGTTATGGTTTGTATGGCATTGGTATTTTGGGGGAAATCACTAAGCTTCGGGCTTACAATTTTGGATTTTGTTTCAGGTACTTCGGATGATCGCGAGAAGGCGAAAGCTTGATCGTGCACCTCCTCATATTTTACGATTTTGATTTGTGGGATACTCTGATATGAAAATATTTTGAAAACATTTTGTAATAAATAATGGTTTTTAGATGCTTGAAAAAGTTTTGAATTTTCACGAATTTTATGGATGTTACAAAAGCATGACAAGAGACTGAGCCCATGTCCTTATCCCAACCTTGTTATAATAAATTATTTCCTTCATAAACATTTTGCAAAAACTCTCGAATCCTAGTTTAAGAATGGATTCATAGAAGTGTTCCTCCAATTCACTCAAACCAGGGCTCTGATACCAACTTGAAATATCCCATTATTATTCACAACCAAAATATTTTTATTTTTATTAAGGTAAAACATCCCAATTTATAAATCTATTATTAAGAAAACATTTATTCCAAATTACATTTACTAAAAATCAAAATATCATAGAAACACGAAATCCTCAATGATGGTGATAAGTGCATACAATCCCACTTTTGCCTTCCTATAGACAACAGTAATACCTCAAATAATAAACAACTAAATAAGCGTAAGCTTAGTGAGTTTCCCCCAAAACACCACACATAACCAAATAGATAAATGAGCAATGATCCCAATCATTCATCATGCTGGAATGCCTAATTATACCAGGTTTGTTGGCCTTCAACACAAAGCAGAATGCCCAATTATGCCTAATTCAACCATATCACGCATCTTGAGCCTCCATGTCTACGGCTTACATCTGGCCTACACCAAGTATCTTGGCCTTCAACACAAAGCAGAATTGCCTCAATCCAACCAAATACAACATGTTGACATGTAACCAATCAAGGATCAAGTAGGCACATAATAAAAAAAAAATCAATCATACAACTCACTTTTGCTTACTAGCCCTCTAATAGCATATAGTCCTACTATTAGATCAAGAGTTCTCAAGCTATCCTACATGACCACACACAGTCCCTAAGGTCACTCCACCATATGATGACCAGCAAGCACATATAACATAAAATTCTATAGTTTACTACAACAGCACAACATACTCGATACCTGGACACAGGTCTATCAAATCACCACAGCATAACAGCATACTCGATACCATGATACCGGTCTAAGAAATCACTATAACATAAAAGCATACTAAATATCAACAATCCAAGGAATGCATGACCGTATATAATTAGAGATGAGATATACACCTGGATAGGTGATCCTACTCTAGTCACACAACCAAACAATGAACAGGTAAAAGAGCCTAGATCAACAGTTGTCGGTTTATCCTACATTACTACATGCAGTCCCTAGACATTCCTCTACTAGCAGTTAATCAAAACTAGTGGGTTGGCATTGGTGCCTTCGAACCATGGGTACAGTGAGGCTCGATATGCACATTGGTTACCACTGTAGCAACAGGGATCTCTACCAACTTTAACTCACTTCCAATCAACTATAGAAAGAAACTTTAGTCAATCCATGATCATAGGTCATAGTCACTTTTAATAGCGACTACTTCACATGAAATGATGATTAGGGTTCCACATAAAATAACAATTAAGGTTAAGTAAGGACACTTAACCGATTAAGGACTTAACCGACTAAGAATATAGGTGATTAAGATTTGACCTACTCATTCTCAGGTATAATAATAATCCAACCAATAGCCGAAATACACGCCCCAATTATTGTCTAAAATAAGGCTTCCTGATTATAGGGTTTCCCATATAAAATCAAAACTAGGGTTAGTGTTCCACACTTAACCCCTAATGGACTTAATTCATTAAGTCCAATAGTTCATTAAGTTAAGCATAGGGCATTATCGAGTACGACTTAAACTCCAATTAACAGTTCAACATGACTCCCAACAAAACTACAAAACTAGGGTTTTGTTGACATTAGGGTTTTCTAAAGCTAGTTAGGGTTTCCAACCCAAAAATCTGCCAGTCGTTATAAGGTTAGGAGATTAGGTCATTTAGTGTTTTGTAAGTTGGACACCACTTATTGCTACATCCGACAATAGTCGGCGGCAGTTTTGAGTTATAATCCAACCAAATAACTCCCACTACAAAAACCATGAAGAAAACCACTCATGCACACAATATTACATGCACATAGACAACTTACACGGTGCCCGGTAGTGGTAGGATTTGGCTGCAAGGTGCCATTCATCATGGTTAGCTGCCATGTTGGTTTTATTCGTTTTCCGGCTAACCAAGACGCACACACACATGCCTCACAACTTGCAATAGCAACACACACATGCAGGAAACATGAACACCACTGCTAACACCTTCTTAGAGGAGAACGATGACCGGAGGAACAACAAAAGGGACAACCACTCGAGCGGCGGCAGCGACGGTGACTTTATCAAATGGAAATATCGGTGATGTAAAAAAAGCTATCCAAAGAAGAGAAACGTTGTGCAACCACAACCGAGAACAACAACAACAACAACAACCATGAGCTTTTGTTTTTCCGACCTCCCCACTGTCATGACGTCGGCCTCGTCTTCACCGGCAGCAGGAGCAATGGTTGTTGCTTAGTGGTTTAAATCAGGGACATTGGTGATGGTGGTGGCTTGAGATGTGGAGGGATAAGGTGGTGGCTGCTAAAATTCTTAGGGTTATGATTTATAGTCGTATAGGAGATGAGACACAAGGGAGTTGGGGGTGTCAAGTTTTAGTCTTGCCTTCATCTTTCAAAATTAAATCTGTTTGTTTTCCACTTTTAGCCCCCCCTCCTAGCAAAAACATTTTCAGATTAAGTCCATTAATAACCAAACAGCACCCAACTTTCATAATTCTATTCAAAATTAGTTTGAATGTTACACTTTAACCCCTGATTTCTAGAATTTATACAATTTAACTCCTTGTGCTAACACTCTAATAAATTATTACAGATTTAGGGCTAAAATTAAATATATATATATATATATATATATATATATATATATATATATATATATATATATTAAAATACATATCGGGCTTTTAGAAGATTAGAACAGTTACAGAGAACTTCCACACTTTTGGGTATGAGTTTGAGTATTTCAGGATTTACACGTAAGGAGATATCAAGAGAGTGGATGCACTAGGGTTTTGTGCAACACTGTTATTCCAAAACCCTATGATATTAGAGTTCATTGGATGAATAAAAATATTTTCTGCCAAAAATCTCAGGACTATATATAGGATTCTGAACCATATTTATTCATTAGTTACATTTCCAACTAGAGAAAAGCCGAATTCTCTCTCAAGGATCTTCAGACTTTCGTTCCGGAAAGTGAGTACTTCTATCTAGTGTTGTTTTAAAGCTTCTTATATGCTTAATACACTAGAAATCATAGGAAAACACTAAGATCTGAGAGTTTAGCGCCCAAGAACTCCTTGGGGAGTAAACTCTTTTATAAGGGCCAAAGTGTGCCCAATGTCCCTCCAAGCCTTGGAACTCAACCTAGAAACTACCATGACATGTTTAGACCACAAAATCCTTAAGAATCAAAGGCTAGAAGTGAGTTCACGGCCAAGGATGTTCTTGGTCCGTGAACTGCATTTTTAGGTGCCAAAACACCCTTAAAGCCTTCCTTAAGCCAAGAGACTAGTTTAGACATGTACCCTAATGAGTTTAGGACTAGCAAACACAATTAGAACACCAAGAGTAAGCTGTTCACGGCCCAAGAAGTTCCAGGGCCATGAACTCCAAACAAAAGGGCCAATTGATGCTATAACCTCTTCTAAAGCCTTGTACAATAGCCTAGTTTAGTTCCTAGTTAAATTAGGGACTTGAAAACACCACAAACACCCATCCAAGGGAGATTACGGCCATAATATCCATGGGATTTGGTCCCAGGGCCGTAAACTCCTAAAAGGAGTTATATGATGCCCTAAACTCTTCCATAGACAAAGCCATTAAGTAGAAATGCTTCTTAGGGTCTTGTAGAGCATCAAACACAAAATGGTCACATAAGTATGATCTTACGGCCGTAAACTCATGAGTTTACGACCGTAAAATCATTTAGTAGGATCATTAGGATGATGTTGTTGCTTGTTTACTACTTTTCATAGGAAAATCTTGATGGAGTCCTCGATATGTGAGGTACATACGATGCAATCCGTTGACCTCTGGAAGAATAAGACCAGGGCTCTCCAGGGTGAGAAGCCTAGACTTACAATTCTATTTATGTGTAGTTCGCTAAGTTGTCCGGAGTCATACTGGGTTCTAGGTTTGTTCACATACGGCAATCTGTTTACAAGAGTCATACTGGCATGTAAAGGTCTCAAAATCCCTTTGACAGGGGAGCGTCTAGCCTGGGATCTAGGCATCACATTATACCTTATCCCTCAAATAAGGCAATAGGAGTACAGAAGTAGTTATTTATTACAAATACTACAATACTTAGAAGAATTACCCTAGGCTTAAGGTAATTGGTACGGTTGTAGTTCGACACTAGACCATAGTACTATTTCATTTTCCCATTACATTCACTTCGTGAACATTGACACGACGCATGGTAATGTAGAAACTATATTTTTGGTTAAGGATAGTCAGAATTGCGAAAATACACACTCTTACAAGAGCCACACACACAGACACTAGATGCCTTGGTAGAAGGATACGATTTGTAGGAAACATAGGGCTTCCTAGGATCATACAAAACATTTTTATACTTATAGTTCATATACATTTTCAATACTTACAGTTCATATACATTTACAATACTTAAAATTCATATACATTTTCAATACTTACAATTCATATACATACAAATACTTACATACAAATTAAGACAAATACTTATGATCTCACCAGCTTTAAAGTTGATACTCTCTTTCAAAATAACATGTATCCTCTGGTCAACCATAGACAGGTACCGATGCAAGGTTCAAAGAAGATGGTGCTCGTTAAAGACTCATCTTTCATTTTGTTTATACTTTAGTGTCTATTATAATTTGACAGAACACTTGTATTAAAATTATATTATTAATGCAATGGATGATGTTGTTGCTTGTTTACTACTTTTCATTGTTTTGATACTGTACATGACGTCCTCCGCCCTAGAACGTTTCCGCTGTTCTTGGTTTTGGGGTGTGACACCCGTAACCATATTTGGTAAGTACTTAACCCGGTTGTGCATGGTCCTTTTGGGTTGCCTTCACCAAAGAAACTTGACTAGAGAAATAATAGAGAAAGAGGTTATTATGGTTTATTAATATATTATAAGAATAATATATTAAAAGAGAAATCATATTTATTTAGTTAACATTGGTCAAGAATTAATTTTGTGATCAAAAGAAGTTGATTGAACTAGGGGGATTGAACTGTAATTATGTGATAATTGTAAACTAGGGCAAAGGATGCCCAATATGATAGGGTGGAAGAATTCAAGGGGATAAGGCCTTAGAATTAGTCCATGATAAGGTTTCTAGGGGTTATCCTTTGGACTGCTTGGGGGACAAGTAATCGGATAAGGATAAGGACTGAAACCCTAATTCCTACACCTATATAAAGACCCCTTCGCATAAGAAATTTGGCCACTTGATACCTTGGGTTCCTATAGCCGAATTTCATACCTCCCCTCTCTCTCTCTCTCTCTCTCTCTCTCTTGGCTGTCTGTTTGCTCTTGGTGTTTATGAGCCATTAGAGGTTCTACACTTGTGGTACATGCTTTCAAAGACAAGAATATTCAAGATACAAGTTGTTATTACAACATAATTTTGTATAACTAATAGTGAAAACATAGATCCGTATCTAGGGTTGCATGCACACATAGGATTGTTTGTATAAAACCCATCAATTGTATGAAAAAATTTGTTTTTGTTTTCAATTATCTTTATACAAATGTATGAATATGATACATTAGGGTTTATAGCCAATAAACCCTAGAGGCATGATTTTCGAATTTAGGGTTCATAAACCCTAGATTTCTAAATTTGATAAGGGTTTCCCAAACCCTTTCCTTAGCCCCCAAGATTTCAAATTCTAGGGTTATCCAACCCTAGGATTTCGAATTTTGCCTCCTTCCCCAAGATAAGATCCCTAAATTTTAGGGATTTGGATATTGCCATATCTTATGATTATCTCTTTAATAGTTTAATTTGGTAATTAAAAATTTTGAATTATCCCATCCCATAGTTTCAAATTTTAGGGGTTTTAAGGGCTTAGGTTAACTTAATTGTTTAATAGAATAAGATAATCCTTCAAGATTTAATAATTCAAATTAATAGTTGAATTTTGGGATAATTATTAAATCAAACTTTTAAACCAAAGTGTAAGAACCTAAATTTTCAAAACATTTTTTCATTTCCAAATATAATAAATTTAATAAAACAATTTCAAAACCCATTTTATATATGTCATCTCATAAAACACGTCCAAGAATATCAAACACAAAAAGCTCTATCAGTGTGTACGGACCATGTGACAACCCGAAATTTCCATTTGTACGAACAATATCTATTCAATAGAAGTCAGTCCAATTTCAGTGATTTTCAGACTTTTCCGAACAAGTTAGTGTACCTTAGGGTTTACACTTTAGGAGATATCAGGAGAGTGGATGCTCCTGAGTTTGTGAAATTTGGACATTTCAAGTTTCATAATGTTACAGTCTAAGTTCAAGAATAAAAATATTTTCTGTCAAAATATTTCAGGACTATAAATAGTTTTCTGAATTTATTTAATTCATTATTCACAATTCCAACTAGAGAAAAGCCATTTTCTCTCTGACAGATCTTCGGGTTTTTATCCCAGATTGTGAGTAACTCTTTCTAGTAGTGCTACATTACATATTTGATGCTTATAACATGATTTAGTGGGCTAAATCATGAGATCTAGGAGTTTACTCCCCAAGGTGTTCTTGGGCGGTAAACTCCCGAAACAAGGCCAAAACCGACATTGATGCTAGAATAAGGCCTTAGGACATTAGGTAAACACATTAGGGACATGAAATCACACACAAAACCATCCAAGATTGGGAGTTTACGGCCCAGAACTCTCTTAGGCCGTAAACTCCATTTCAAAGGGCTAAATGGTGGTTTTTGGACTAAAGGACTTTAAGGCTTGCATCTAGATTAATTCCCCAAGTAGCTTAAGGTCTTAAACACTTCAAATGACACAAAAGAAAGTGAGTTTATGGCCCAGAACTCTCCTAGGCCGTAAACTCCATGTAAATGGTCACAAAGGGTGTTTTCATGACACCTAAGGCCCTAGCCCTTTACAAGAAATTGTACCCACTAAATGGAAGGACCAAACCACACAAAAATCACTTAAACAAGTGAGTTTACGGCCAAGACATGGTTCTTGGGCCGTAAAATCCTATAAAGGGCACTAAGTGGTGCCTAATGCATTCATGTGCTAGGATTAAAAGTCTAGAACACATCCTACTAGTACAAGAGACTTGAAAACAACCAAGGAATCACCCCAAGGGAGTTTACGGCCGTAAACTCCAAGGGGAAATGTCCTTTAGGCCGTAAACTCCTATTTGGAGTACTTCTAGGCCTTAAACCCTTCCAAGAACATAGCCACTAGGTTAGAATAATTCTAGAAAGCATATTGGACTTCAAAACACACCAAACACACATGTTTGGGAGTTTACGGCCGTAAACTCAAGAGTTTACAACCGTAAACTCCATGTGTGATGGTTTATGGAGAGTAAACTCTCATATGGGGTCCTTTCGAAACCCTAAACTCAAGTACCCTGTCCCACAATAGCTTAGATGAAGTCCTTACGGCTTAAAACACTTACATAAAGTGTTATCTATGTCTAGGATGTCTTAAACATTATCAATTAGTATTTTGTGTCTAATTGAGTGCATATATGTGTGATTATATGTTCATTAGGATCGTAGTGTGTGCACAAGTCCTCGCTTGACACCTAGCAATCCGATACTGTTCAGTTCATTCCAATCACCCACTGCAGGTGAGTTCATACCCCGTAATCAATGTTTTAAAGGATTTTAAATGCTTTAATGGGGGGGGGGGAATACAAGTAAAAACAAACATGTTATTAAATCAGTTTCATGTATTTTATAACTATGTTTTCACTCAGTAGATTTCACATATTTCAAAGGAAGTCACGTGAAATGGTTTTCTATCTTAAAATACTTAGACAATAGAAGTATTAGTTTTGAATTGTATAATGACTTCAAGTCACTTTATATTATTGTTCAAAGCTCCTAGATACCTTGCATAAACATACTTGAACAACAACATACTTTTCAGTTAGCTATCATAGGGATAGTCAGAAGATATCAAACAAGAGTCAGTTCATTCATGAGTCTATACTAGCACATTGCCTGATACATGAGTACCTTTACATATACTTACATGATACATGAACACGATTACATGAACGCATTACATGAGTACCTTTCCATAGAAACACTTCTCTGTATACATTAACAGGATTACTTGTATCTCGAATTACGAGGATGATTTATCAGCACCTTCTGTGTAAATCTTCCTACATATTCCACAGTACCTCGGAATATTTAAGACAGGACCCTATCCCATAGTACCTCGGGATACCTAGATGGGCCTATATCCCACAGTACCTCGGGATATACGTACGGGACTAACCATTCCGGAACCCATCTGTTAGCAACAGTGGGTAATGAACATCTACGGATGCCTACGGTTAATATTTATACTAGGAGTACCTTTACAGGGACTAACCATTCCTTCCACCTGCTGCTGCTACAGAGGAAGAATTGGACTATCTTCGGATGTCCATTAGGTTATATGTAATATGTTAGCCCCAGTACCTCAGGTCAACATTTACATTCGTTTTGTTAGCACCAGTACCTCCGGCTAACACTAACCTGATTTTATTTTTCCTGTTTACTTTATTTTGTGATATCTTTCACATAAACGATGAGTTAGACTAAGCACTTTTAGGACTAGTATACACAAAGGAAAAACACTTCATACATACAAAACATCCGGGTCTTGGTAGAAGACTGCACTTCATTCATACAAAACATTTGGGTCTTGGCAGAAGACTGCACTTCATACATACAAAACATTCGGGTCTTGGTAGAAGACTGCACTTCATACATACAAAACATTCGGGTCTTGGTAGAAGACTGCACTTCATACATACAAAACATTCGGGTCTTGGTAGAAGACTGCACTTCATACATACAAAACATTCGGGTCTTGGTAGAAGACTGCAATTCATACATACAAAACGTTGGGTCTTGGTAGAAGACTACACTCCATACTTATAGAAAATAAGGGTTTTTCTAGGGATTTCATACTTACCTCAACATTTTCACTTAAAGGTTTTTCATGGCATTCATAGCAGGTTTTCACAAACAAAGCAATGACACTTATATACTTATGAACTCACCAGCTTTAAAGCTGATACTCTCTTTCAAAATAACTTGTATTCTCAGGTCGCTAGTAGACAGGTACGGAGGACAGGTTTTGAGAAGACGCAGCAGACAAGTCTCGTCTTTTATTTTGATTTTATATTGTTGGTGTCTTACCACAATGAAAGAACACACATGTATAAAACTTTACTTATAATGCAATGGATGATGTTGTTGCTTGTTTATTATATTACACTGTTGTGATACTGTACATGACGTCCTACACCCCTGAACGTTTCCGCCGTTCGTGGTTTTGGGGTGTGACAGACCATGCTAGCGCCTTCCCGCGATCCTCATTGGTACCTAAACCATATATCTCCTAACACGGTAACCCTAAATACTTAGTGAGTTCCCAAAAATACCACATACAACACGTACGCCACTCAAGGTTATAACTCTATAAGACCTTCCGGTCAATGTGTCTCACGGGACTTCCGTCCCATAATCCTGGTAGACCTTCCGGTCCCACTTCTCTGACCTTCCGGTCCGTATCGTCTTGACCTTCCGGTCCATATCATAATACTCATAACAAAACATAGAACATACATATCATATAACAACATACATCACATACTCATCATAGCACATAAGACCTTCGGTCATACATAATTACCACTCTAGTTAAAGTATAGTGAGAAGCACCTTGTATGATGTTGGATAACCTCTCGTGCTCAATAACCCGACCTAGCCTCCTCCTGTCAAAAAGATAACACCTCTAATCAATACTTCCAGTTGTCCTCATCTCTAAAGAATGGGTAGAAGACCATTCTACCCTTCCCTGACCTCTTTTGAATCAGCTTGAGCAATACCCTAAGGTCAACTGAAGTCAACGCTAGTCAACGGTCAAACTTTGACCAGACTCGTCGAGTGCACTCGGTTGACTCGACGAGTCCATGCGTGTTCTTAGAATCCTCCTAAGGCCTCACTTGACTCGTTGAGTTAGCCTTTCACTTGTCGGGTTACCACTGGTCACGAATCGCGGGGCAACCCGACTCGACTCGTCGAGTCCCCTTATGAACGCGATGAGTTCCCTCCATGGAAACACTCAAATAACCTTCTGAGGTCAAATCTAGCTCTCTAACTTATAGATCTGACCTCCTATCACGCTATAATCATGTAAAGGTTCAATCTTTAAGCTCATGTAACACTCATATGTCCTTATTTGATGAAATAGCTCCTAAAATGGCAACCAAGGTCCATAACTCCAAAGAGACTATATAAAGTTGGAAAGTTGGACTCTCTGGACCACTTAAGCTCCAGATCTGATGCTTATTCCACATTGAGACTTCATATACTCCCTAATCCTTTGAAAACAAGAGTCAAGAAACCCTAGATTTATGCAATCTACACCATACAGAAAGAGAGAGCCGATTTATTACCTCAAAGTGAAGCTCCTTGCTCCAAAATCTCAAAATGACAACCTCCTTAGGTCCTTCTTGCTGAAACCCTTCTTTTCCTTTGCAAAATCACACCAATAAAGCTCAAGATGGCTCTTCTCTCACTCTCTATGCTCTCTGGTTCATAGGGATCTCTCAAGGGTGAAAGTGGTCGCCAATAAAGGCCATAAGGACCCTTAAATAGGGCACAGGCCCAAATATTTAGGGTTTTTGACCACAGCGTGGACTTGTGGAGTCGACTCTCCGACTCATCATGTCCATTCATTAATCTGAGTCATCAATCGTAATCCTACTCGACGAGTCTTGGCATCAACTCGTCGAGTCCCTCGTCCTAAGTTAAATTAAATAATTAAAATCTGATACCTGGAATCTGGATGTTACAATTCTCCCCCACTAGAATCAAAGTTCGCCCTCAAAGTGTCTCTCTGCAAACAACTCTGGATGCTGCTACCCCATCTCCAACTCCGGCTCCCAAGTCAGCTTGGACCCTCTCAGATGTTGCCACTGGATCTGAACCAGGGTCACCTCCTTGTTCCTCAGAACCTTGATCTTTTGATCCAGGATCGCTATCGGTCTCTCAACATAATTCAGGCTCGCATCCACCACAATATCCTCTAGCGGTACTAGTGTTGTCTCATCGGCTAAACACTTCCTCAACTGAGATACATGGAAGGTATCATGTATCTGGCTCAACTCCGTAGGTAGCTCCAAACAATATGCTACCTTGCCCACCCTCGCGGTCACCCTAAAAGGATCAATGTAATGCGGCCGCAGCTTTACCCTCTTCTTGAATCAGATCACTCCTTTCCAAGGAGATACCTTCAAGAGTACGAAGTCTCCAACCTGGAACTCGAGCTCGGATCATCGCTTATCCGCATAACTCTGCTAGCGACTCTGGGCTTTCAGTAACCTTTGCCTAACCTGCTGTATCTGGTCAGTCGTCAGAAGCACTATCTCAGTGGTACTAACCACTCGCTGTCCTACCTCTTCCCAATAGATAGGTGTCCGACACCTCCTCCCTTATAAAAGCTCAAAGGGAGGAATACCAATGCTCGCATGGTGGCTGTTGTTGTAGGAAAACTCATCCAAAGGTAGGTACGTATCCCAACTTCCACCGAAGTCCAAAACACATGCCCAAAGCATGTCCTCGAGCGTCTGAATCGTCCGCTTACTCTGGCTATCCGTCTGTGGATGGTATGCAGTACTGAAGTGCAATCTCGTACCTAACTCCTCATGAAACTTCTTCCATAACCTGGAAGTAAAAAGTACATCTCGGTCCAACACAATTGAGATCGGCACCCCATGTCACGACACCACCTCCCTCACATATAACTCTGCCAGCCTCTCAGTAGAAGAGCTCTCACTGATAGTAAGGAAGTGAGCACTCTTCTTCAGCCGATCCATTATCACCCAAATTGCATCAACACCCCTCACGGTCCTTGGCAATTTGGTGATGAAATCCATATAAATATGTTCCCTCTTCCACTGGGGAACCTCCAATAGCTGCATCTTGCCATGTGGACGCTGGTGCTCAGCCTTAACCCGGCGACAGGTCAAGCAACTCTCTACAACGCACGTAACATCTGTCTTCATACAGGGCCACCAATAATCTCTCTTTAGGTCCAAATACATCTTAGTGGCCTCGGGATGGATCGATAACCTCGATCCGTGCGCGTCCTCCATCAATATGTTACGTGCCCAGGCCATAAATGTCACCCAAATCCGACCATGAATGGTCATAATCCCTCGGCTATCGATAACGAACTCAGATACCTGCTTAATCACCCACTCTCTATTGCGGTTCTCTGGCCTCACCTAATCTGCTTGGACTTCACGGATGGTATTCAAAACCGGAGTCATGGCCGTCATGCTCATGCATATATCTCGAATCAGGGCACTCTCCGTTCTGCAGCTCAGAGCATCGGCTACCAAGTTAGCCTTGCCCAGGTAGTACAGAATCTCACAATCATAATCCTTTACCACATGCAACCATCTCCTCTGACGCATGTTTAGATTGGGCTAATCCATCAGATACTTCAAACTCTTGTGGTCCGTGTATATGGTACACCAAACCCCATACAAATAATGGTGCCATATCTTGAGGGCGAACACCATTGCCCCAAACTCCAAATCTTGGGTGGGATACCTTGCCTCATGAGGCTTCAGCTGCCTCAATGCGTATGCTATCACATGTCGTCTCTACATAAACACCGCTCCCAACCCTGATATAGACACATCACAGTACACCACAAAATCCTCCATTCCCTCCGGAAGGGCTAACACCAGAGCTTCGCATAATCTCTGGCGAAGAGTCTCAAACGAGGTCTGCTGCTTGGGACCCCAAGTAAAAGCAACGCCTTTTCGGGTCAATCTAGTTAAGGGAACGGTAATCTTGGAGAAATCCTTGATAAATCTCTGGTAGTAGCCAGCCAACCCCAGAAAACTACTGATCTCGGTGGGGGATCTCGGCACCTCCCAACTCATAAAGCCTCAATCTTGGCCGGATCGACCATTATCCCATTCTGGTTAATGAGGTGTCCCAACAACTGGACCTCTTGTAACCAAAAATTGCACTTGGAGAACGTGGTGTAAAGCCTCTCCGATCTCAATACTCCGAGGATCTCCCTCAGATGCTCCTCATGTTTCTCTCTGGATCTCGAATATACCAGAATGTCGTCAATGAACACAATCACCGATAGATCCAACATCGGCCTACATACTTTTTCATGAGATCCATGAATGTTGTTGGTGCATTGGTGAGCCCAAAAGGCATCACCACAAACTGGTAATGCCCATAACGAGTCCTAACCGCCATCTTCTGGATATCCTCATCCCGCACTCTCATCTGATGATATTCAGTCCTCAAGTCTATCTTGGAGAACTAAGATGCTCTGTGCGGCTACTCGAATAGATCGTTGATCCTCGGTAATGGATAAAGATTCTTGACCTTCAACTTGTTTAATTCCCGGTAATCAATGCACATTCGGTGTGAACCATCCTTTTTCCTTGACAAAAAGGATCGGTGCTCCCCACGACGAGCTACTCGATCGAATAAACCCCTTCCCCATCAGCTCCTGAAGCTGCGAGGACAACTCATGCATCTGTGGTGGTGCAAGATGATAGGGTGCCTTGGCAATGGGTGCCACTCCTGGAACCAAATCGATGCAAAACTCCACTTGCCTCTTGGGAGGCACACCCGACAACTCCTCGGGGAAAACATCCGGAAACTCTCGCACTATCGGCACCTTATTGACCGAACTCAGCCTCTCAATGTCCACTCGTCTATCCATCACATAGGCTACAAACTCGATGCAACACTGCTGTAGGCTCTATCTCGCTCTGGCAGTCAAGCAAAATGCTGACCCACATCGGGTACCCTCGCCATATAATGTCAGCACTCCCCCACTAGGGTGTCGTATCGTTGTCATCAGACGCTCACAATCTATAACAGCCCCAAATTGGCTCAGCCAATCCATGCCCACAATGACGCAAATGACCCACATCGCAATCGGGACCGGATCTATCGGGAACTCAACACCGAAGATCTTGAGTACACATCCTCGAATCACATCAGTAGCATACACCGCTCGCTCGTCAGCTATGGAAACTCATAGAGGTCGACTCAACGCCTCTCGTCGGATACTGATGTGCTGACTAAACGCTACAGACACGAAAGATCGACTCGCACCCAAGTCAAATAACACCAAAGTAGGTACATAACTCATAAGAAAAGTACCTACGCATACCATATTATAAGCACAATATCTCAAACTCAGGATAAATAAATGAAAGAATACATACCAGCCACGACATCGGGCACTATGCGGACCTCCTCCACAGTCAACTGAAAGTCTCTCCCACGAGCCTTTGGTGCCTTGGCCTTTACTGGCCGACCCTCAGTAGCTCGTGCAGCAGTAGGGACAGACCCCTGGGCTGATCCATGTAATAGCTGCGGGCACTCAGCCTTCCGATGGCCCGTCTGGTTGTAATGAAAGCAAACCATAAATCCCTTGGGGCAGTGCTTGGCTACATGCCCCTCCTTTCCACACTTGTAGCAAGCACCTGGCCGACACATTCCATCATGTACCTTGCCGCACTTCCTGCAAGTGCGGCCCTTCTGGCCTCCAGATCTCGTATCAGCAGGCTTAGCCCGCTTGGCTGCCGGCTGAGACTATATCGGCCGCCTATCCTTCCTTTGAGACTCGGCCTCCTCCCTAGCCTGAGTCTCCAACTCGATCTCCCTTCTGAGCATTTTCATGGAGCTCGGACAATGTCCGATATGATGAGTTCGCCATGAACTCCCTACATAGTTTGCTCATGTATCAACTCATGCGTGCCTTCTCAGAAGACACATGCTCAGGGCAAAACAACACCCTCTCGTGAAGCATCCGTGTAATCACAGTCACAGACTCCGTCCCCTACTTACGGGACAAGAACTCCTGTGCCTGCCGTTGCCTCTCCACCGGGGGAACATACTCGTCCCTGAACATGGTGGTGAACCTATCCTAGGTCAACGCTGTAATTTCTGCAAGAGTGAGATCTGCCATCACAAACTTCCACCAATCCTTCGCTCCGAAGCGGAGCTAGTTCAAAGCGAACCATACATTCAGATGCTCCGGACACGAGCAGGTGTAGAAGCATCCCTCAGTGTCTGAAATCCATCTCATCGCAGCAATCGGATCCTGCATACCATCAAACTCTGGTGGCTTCGTGTTGCTAAACTCCTGAAACCGCAATGAATCACCCTCCTAAGGTCTGGCAGCAGCAACAGCTGCAGTAGCCGCAGCGGCCGCATCCTATGTAACCGCAACGTATCTCTCGTCGAACGTGTCAATCAAAGTGGTCTTAATAGACCCAAACATCTACGGTATCTCTGCCCGGATAGCCATAACCACCTCCTCGTGGATCATCCGACAGATCTCCTCGTCGCTCATGTCGTTGGTCTCTGGTCTGTGGCGTCTCCCAACCATGATGTCTCTGAAATATAACTTAATAATATCAGAGACTCGCTCGAGTATACTCACACTCGATAACCCAGACTTACTTTTTCCTTAGTATCCTAACGGTTGTTACATGGACTGCTCACCGATCCGGTATTTCCAGTAGTATGGGCCCTATACTACCTTCCACACCGCATCAGCATTCATCCCAAGTCCTCCACCTAAGAGCCCAGATCACAAGTACTCTACATCTCGCTAAGCATTGGCTACCTTTTGGTAGACCTCTCACATGCTCATCACTGCTACCTACTCACTCTCGAAGCATCTCATAGCAGCAGCAATCTCCTAGGCTAAGGCATCATAAATCAGGCCACTCTAGTCCTAATATGAATACCTAGCCTACTCTAGCATACAAATCATATCACATAATATCTCATAACACATAAAGTAAGGGTATTTTGGCAAATCACCATTCGGGCGATGACTGATCGTACACACTGTTCCTCTTGTTTTTCTCAAACTCTTTTACACTTTTAGAGAAATTGTTTCCTTTAGGAAGAAATTCCTCAAATCCTCATTTTGAGTTCAGTTACACCCCAAGGTGCATCCGAATCCCTCAAACCAAGGATCTGATACCAACATGTAACAACATAAATTTTCAAAACAATTTTTCATTTCTAAACATAATAAATTTCATAAAACAATTTCAAAACTCAATGTACAAAATGTCATCTCAGAAAACATGTCCTAGAATATCAAACACATAAATCTCTATCAGTGTGTACGGATCATGCCGATGCCTTCCCGCGATTCTCGCTGGTACCTGAAACACATATCACACAGCACGGTAAGCATGAATTCTTAGTGAGTTCCCCAAAATACCACATACAACACGTACGCCACTCAAGGTTATAACTCTACAAGACCTTCCGGTCAATGTGTCTCAGGGAACTTCCATCCCATAATCCTGGTAGACCTTCCGGTCCCACTTCTCTGACCTTCCAGTCCATATCATCTTGACCTTCCGGCCAATATACTGTTGACCTTCTGCTCCATATCATAATACTCATAACATAACATAGCACATACATATCATATAACAACATACATCACGTACTCATCATAGCACATAAGACCTTCCAGTCACACATAATTACCATTATAGGTAAAGTTTAGTGAGAAGACTCACCTCGTATGATGTCAGATAACCTCTCGTGCTCGATAACCCAACCTAGCCTCCTCCTATCAAAATGATAACACCTCTAATCAATACTTTCACTTGTCCTCCTCTCTAAAGAATGGGTAGAAGACCATTCTACCCTTCCCTGGCCTCTCTTGAATTAGCTTGACCAAAACTCTAAGGTCAACTGAAGTCAATGCTAGTCAACGGTCAAGCTTTGACCAGACTCATTGAGTGCACTCGGGTAACTCGGCGAGTCCATGCGTTGTAACATCCCGAAATTCAGGTTCAACCATTTAACCCTTCTTCTTTTCCAAGTTTTCATGTTAGGTCCCTATGTGTAAATGCTAAGCTTGTGAGTACGCCGGGCGTACTAAGGAGTACGTTGCGTGTACTCGTGCGCTTATTTTGTACGCGGATTCATCTGGATACGCTGGGCGTACCTAAGGTTACACCGGGCATAACCGGCCCAGATGAAAAACCCTAATATGGCTTGAGGGTTATAAAAGGAATGAGATGGTCTTGTCTCTCAGCCACCATCTTACAAAAAGAAACCCTAAGAGAGCATTCCCTTCATCCTTAGCTTGTGTGTGAGTGTTCTAAGCTTGAAAGTGCCCTTTCAAGGTGGTGAACAAGAACAGGAGGCCATTGTAGAAGCTAGAAGTTGGTGGACAAGAGTAGATATGAGGTCTATAAAGGTTGGAGCTTCTTCCTCAGGTATAAAGTTCAGAACTTGCCTTGTTAATTGTGTTGTGTGCTTCTTGGACCAAATTCTAGGGTTTTTGGTCCTAAGATGGAGACTTTATGAGCAAATACTCTCCATTGGCCTAGATCTATCATATTTCAGGACTATATGAGTTGTATGTTCATAAAAATGAAATCTTGGGCGTGAATGATGAGCCATGCATGAGATCTAGACTTTTGGAGGAAAAAGGAAAGGTGTTAGAAGGTGTGGGAACCTTTACATCCATGCAAAGGCTTAAAGGTTTCGACTTTATGGATTAAGAGGTATTAGAATGGCCAGATCTAGAATGTGAGATTATGTCTTAACTGTTTAAGACACTAAAATGAGGAAAGTAAGAAATAGGGATTTACGATGGGCATAATCCCAGTACGTGCCGCATAGGGGTCACGTTCCCCGATTCTGGAGTGCAAGGGTACGCCCCTCGTACTGCTTGCTGTTGACTTGTGTTGACTTTTAGGGGTTTAGTCAACATGTGGACTTTTGAGTAGGGGGGGGGGGTTAATGGTCTTTTACCCTTCTGTGGGATTGTAGAAAGGGGTGTAGTATAGCCTTGAGAGTCGTTAATGATTTGAAATGATTATTTGTTGTGATTAGGCGAGACTAGGTCGTTGTTTCGAGATTCAGAGATATCGAGCACGTGAGATACTAGACATCATATGAAGTGAGTCTTCTCACTATACTGTACCTGGAAGGGTACCTATGTGTGACCAGAAGGACTGGTATGCTATGAGATATATGCATTGCATGCTATGAGTTGCCTGTTTCGTATGCACTATGTATGTGATATGTATGATATGCTTGATATGGGCTGGAAGGCATTATGATATGGGCCGGAAGGCATTATGATGTGGACCGGAAGGTCAGGGAGTTATGGACCGGAAGGTCGACACAGGTAAGACCGGAAGGTTTACCGGGTTGGGATGGAAGTCCCCTGAGACACATGGACTAGAAGGTCGTATGGAGTATGGCCTGGAAAGGCGTATGTGTGTAAGTGGTATATTGGGTAACTCACTAAGCTTCTTGCTTACAGTGTTTATGTGTAATGTGTTTCAGGTAATAGTGAGGACCGTGGGAAGGCGCCGGCATGACTCGTACACACACACACAGGCAGATTTGGATATGTTTGATCTTGGGATTGATATGTTGTGTATTATGATCATGTTACATTGGATTCTGTGCTTTGTCTCGAACGAAATTATGTTTTAAAGAAATGAAAAATTGTTTTGAAAATGTACGTTGTTACATGTGTGTTCTCAGAATCCTCCTAAGGTCTCACTCGACTCGTTGAGTTAGCCTTTCACTATATGGGTTACCATTGGTCATGAATCGTACGGCAAGCCGACTCGACTCGTCGAGTCCCCTTATGAACTCGGCGAGTTCCCTCCATGGAAACACTCAAATGACCTTTTGAGGTCAGATCTCCTTCTCTAACTTATAGATCTGACCTCCTATCATCCGATAATCACGTAAAGGTTCAATCTCTAAGCTCATGCAACATTCATATGTCCTTATTTGATGAAATAGCTCCTAAAATGGCAACCAAGGTCCATAAATCCAAAGGGACTGTATAAAGCTGGAAAGTTGGGACTCTCTGGACCTCTTAAGGTCCAGATCTAATGCTTATTCCAAATTGGGACTTCATATACTCCCTAATCCTTTGAAGACAAGGGTCAAGAAACCCAAGATTTATGCAATCTACACCATAAAGAAAGAGAGAGCCGATTTATTACCTCAAATTGAAGCTCCTTGCTTCAAAATCTCAGAATGACAACCTCCTTTGGTCCTTCTTGTTGAAACCCTTCTTTCCCTTTGCAAAATCACACCAATAAAGCTCAAGATGGCTCTTCTCTAACTGTCTATGCTCTCTGGTTCATAGGGATCTCTCAAGGGTGAATGTGGTCGCCATTGAAGGCCATAAGGACCCTTAAATTGGGCACATGCCCAAAGATTTAGGGTTTCTGACCATAGCAAGGACTCGTTGAGTAGACTCGTCGAGTCGATTCATTAATCTGAGTCATCAATCGCGATCCTACTCGACGAGTCTAGGCATCAACTCATCGAGCCCCTCTTCCTTAATTTAAAATAAATAATTAAAATATGATACATGGAAATCCGGATGTTACACAAAGTTTTAATATTTAAAATTTTAAATTAAAAGGTTTTAAATTTTAGAAATTTTAAATTTGAGTAAACCCCTAGTATTTTAAAAATGCTTAAAATACACTGTATACTATTATAATATTACAAGATTAATATGTATATGTGTATAACTTTAAATGCTAGTCTTACCGTTAGTCGGCCTCATTCACAAAGCTGATCTATAAGGGTGGTATAAGCTTATGGCCTATAAAATGGCCGTTTAATGGGTGTCCACTCTCACCCATCGCTTCCTTTATTGGTGGATGGTCATTAGCCGAACGGCTAGGATAAGGCAAACATTTCCTTATTAAAAGTATAATGAATTATAAAAGTAAATAAATGTTTTTACTACAATTCCCAAATTTAGTTACTTTAGGAAAAGTGAATTGATGCAATTCCAGGAAATTACACTTTGCACCCTTGCTAAGACGTTAGAGGAGCATGTGTGGTTAACTGGCACACTAATTGGCAGAGGGTAACTCATTGTTTTTCATAGTTCAATGGAGCGTGTATGGTTAACCGGCACATCGAATAGGTGACTGTAACAATGAGGGCACCATGTACATTTACATGGTTATTTACACCTGCTTTGTGTTCATCGGCATCCCAGTCACAAACTAGAGGGACATGTCGAGATTTAATCATGCCAGTGAAAAGTTCAATGAATCTCAAAGGAATCTAGAAATTTTTAAAAACATTTAAAACTTAATTTCTTTTCATTTTTCATGGTGGAGAATTAGTGAATCGTTATTCACTTACCTTTTAATTATTTGCATGTTAGATTATAGCACCCCTCTTCTAATTTGTAAATAATGTTGTTGGATCCTAGCCCTAATTTCTCATTTGGGTGTTTAATTGGGGATTCATTTCTAATCAAACTTTTTCATTTTCTATTTCAGATGTCGAACGTTAACAACAATGCTTCCGGCTCCAACTCCTCAGGCTTATTCTCACTTATGAACTTATGCGGGAGAGTGGTATTCGACGCATCCAATTTCAATGATTAGATCCATCACATCTGAATGGTCACTCGCTACAAGGACAAAGAATCTGTCCTCGATGAAAAAGTTGAAGGAGATCAATGTTAACACTGCCTCGCCCGATGAGATCGCCGCCTTTGAGTCCCACGAGCGTCATGCGTCGAAAGTCCATTGCATCATGTTGGCGACCATGATTGCTAAACTTCAAAAATCCTATGAAACGGTGTACCCCTATGAAATGCATCAAGACTTACTGGACCGGTACCACCAGAGCGCTAGGAAAGAAAGGTACGAGATCATCACTTTGATGATCACTACCAAAATGGGTAATGGAGAGTCCCTTACTGCCCATCTGCAAAAGATGTAGAGATATGTTGATCGCCTACTGAAGTTAAATGTTAACTTCAATGAAGAGCTGGAAATTGACATCATCCAACACTCCTTGCCTCCTTGCTACAACCAGTTTCGCATGACATACCACATGAATAAGGAAGAGGTCACCTTGAGCAAGCTTCAAGGATTGTTGATGACAGCTGAGAGCAATCTCAAAGATAAGTCTGTTGCACCGACTATGACTCCCACTATTGTGCCTGTCAGCTGGAAATTGACATCATCCAACACTCCTTGCCTCCCTGCTACAACCAGTTCCGCATGACATACCACATGAATAAGGAAGAGGTCACCTTGAGCAAGCTTCAAGGATTGTTGATGACAACTGAGAGCAATCTCAAAGATAAGTCTGTTGCACCGACTATGACTCCCACTATTGTGCCTGTCAGCTGGAAATTGACATCATCCAACACTCCTTTCCTCCCTGCTACAACCAGTTCCGCATGACATACCACATGAATAAGGAAGAGGTCACCTTGAGCAAGCTTCAAGGATTGTTGATGACAACTGAGAGCAATCTCAAAGATAAGTCTGTTGCACCGACTATGACTCCCACTATTGTGCCTGTCTTGGCAATAGGTCAAGGGAAGGGAAAGAAGAGGAAGGATCCCTCAAAGGGTCACCACAAGGGAAAGTCCCAAGATAGGGCATTAAAAGAGAAGCTGCTCAGAATATCTGCAAGCCATCAAGGACGGGAAGATTAATCCATCTTTCACAGGTACTTACATAATTAAATCTAATGATTCATCGCATGCTATTTCTTGGGTTCTTGATATAGGATGTGGTTTTCACATATGTTATAATTTGCAGGGACTAAGACGAAATAGGGATGTGGAGCATGGAAGGATAAAACTAATAATGGGAAACAGAAGATTGTCGCTTGTCACCAAGATTCAAATTTATTCCTTAGTGCTTAGTAATGGAATAGGTTTAGATTTAAACAATTGCTGCTACTCGCTAGATATGGCTAGAAACATCATTTGATTTCATGGTTTATATAGACAAGGTTTTAGATATTCATTCGATAATGAAAAGGGATCTATTTATGCTTATCTTAATAATGTTTTATATTTTGAAGCATTGCCTTGTAATGGAATATTTGAGACTGTGATTGTTGTAGATAACTTAGAAAATGATATTTTGTGTGTTGATTCTTCCAATAGTATGGAAAAAGCATGCTTGTGACATCATCGTCTTGGACATGTCAACAAGAAACGCATAGCCGAACTCTAAAAGGATGGAGTGTTCGAGTCATTCGACCTTAGAGACGATGACGTGTGAAAGTCTTGTTTACTTGGAAAGATGACCAAGTCACCCTTCATTGGCACTTGTGAAAGGGCTGAGGGTTTATTGGATCTCATACACACCGATGTGTGTGGGCCCTTTAGATCCACGAAAAGGGATGGAAACCGCTTCTATGTGACTTTCACTGACGATTCTACCAGATATGGGTATATCTACTTAATCAAGCACAAGTCAGACACCTTTGAAAAGTTCAAAGAGTTCACACAAGAACTGGAGAATCAATTGGGCAGGAAAATCAAGATGCTTCGATCCGATCGAGGAGGAGAGTACCTAAGTCTTGAATTCCACGACTACCTCAAGGAATGCCGAATAGTTTTGCAATTGACGCCACCTAGGACACCGCAGTTGCATGGTTTAGCTGAGAGGCGTAATCGAACCCTGCTAGACATGGTTTGTTCCATGATGAGTCGAGCGTCACTACCTATCTCATTATGGGTGTATGCCTTAGAGACCGCCGCCCATATCCTTAACTTTGTCCCTACGAAGAAGGTTGCCAAAACACCTCACAAGATGTAGATAGGGAAGGCTCCCTCGTTAGCACATATCAAGGTTTGGGTTGTGAGGCTTTTGTAAGATGAGAGACTCATGACAAGCTCGAACCTCGTAGTGAGCGTTGCATTTTCATCGACTACCCACAGAAGTCCTTTGGATATCTCTTCTATAGACCAAGTAACAATGTTGTCTTCGTTGCGAGGATATGGGTTTTCCAAGACAGAGAATTATTAAGCCAAGGGACAATGGGAGGCCAATCGATCTTGAAGAGATTTAAGAATCGAGCGATGAAGGAACCTCTAACGTTGGCACTCAACCCTAGGAAGAAACTCTGGTTGAACCTATTGACGAGTCCTTACCTCTTAGACGTTCCGAAAGACTTAGGGTTCAACTCCAGTTTTATGGTTTACATACTACTATGGAAGGGGATACGTTCATTAGTGATAGTACACTAGTGAAATTGGACGAACCTAACAGCTATAAGGAAGCCATGGCAGGCCCGAAGTCTGCAAAATGGATAGAGGCAATGGACAGCGAGATTCAGTCCATGTACGATAACCAAGTTTAGTGCTTGGTTAATCATGTACCAGGTCATAAGACGGTTAGGTGCATATGGATCTTCAAGAAGGAGATTGACATAGATGGGAATGTGCACACTTATAAGGCGCGATTGGTTGCGAAGGGCATTACTCAAACTCTCAGAGTTGACTATGATGAGACCTTATCACCAGTTGCGAAGATAAAGTCTATTAGGGTGATACTAGTCATTGTTGCATTTCATGATTATGAAATATGTCAAATGGATGTTAAAACCGCTTTCCTGAATGGGATGTTGGCTGAGGATGTCTACATGGCTCAGCTAGAGGGTTTTTTTTGATGCGAAGCATCCCGATAAAGTGTGTAAGCTTGAGAAGTCCATTTATGGACTTAAGCAAGCATCTCGTAGATGGAATCTTTGTTTCGACGAGAAAGTCAAAGATTTTGGTTTTATGCGAAGCGAAGATGAATCATGTGTATATGTCAAAGCCAGTGGGAGTATAGTGAGCTTCCTCATATTGTATGTCGATGACATACTACTCATAGGAAACAACATCCCAACACTGCAGGAAGTTAAATCTTGGCTCGGGAAGTGCTTCGCTATGAATGACCTCGGAGAAGATGCCTATATTTTGGGAATAAGGATAGTGAGAAAACGGGAGTTACCAATCCAAAGTAATGCCAAGTTGAGTAAGACTCAAAGTCCGAGTATCGAAGCCGATATAGCAGAGATGAGTCGAGTACGTTACGCTTCTGCAGTTGGCTTGATCATGTATGCTATGACTTGTACTCACCCTGATGTGGCCTTCACTTTGAGCATGGTCAGCAGATATCAAGGGAAGTATGCCAAAGCACATTGGGCCGCAGTCAAGAATATTCTTAAGTACCTTCGGAGGATAAAGGAATTGTTTCTAGTCCTTGGTGGGAGTGATGACTTAAAGGTGCGAGGGTACAGTGATGCCAATTTTCAGACTGACAGGGACAACTACCGTTCGCAGTCGGGCTGGGTCTTTACTCTTAATGGAGGAGTAGTGACTTGGAAAAGTTCCACGAAAGAGACCATAGCTTACTCAACGTGCGAATCAGAGTACATTGCAACGAGCGAAGTATCAAAAGAGGCAATATGGGTCAAGAATTTCATTGGAGACCTTGGAGTTGTGCCAGCCATATAGGAGCCTATGGAAATTTTTTGTGATAACAAAGGAGCGGTTTCCTTGACAAGGAACCGAGGGATCATGGTAAATCTCGGCATATCGACCGAAAATATCACTTTATTCGACATCGGGTAGAAGAAGGACTCCACGTAGTAAAGAGGGTATCGTCAGAGGATAACCCATTAGATCCGCTTACGAAGGGACTAAGCAGGGTTAAGCACTTGCAGCATGCTAGGAGCATTGGGCTGAACGACGATATTAGTTTGGATTAGATAGTCTAGAAATGTGTAATACATAAATGTAATTAACATTTGATGATTAAATAAATGAGTATTATTTATGAGTAAAGTAACTGTCTTATGTTGATTGTTTAACTATTGTTTCATTTTGCATGTTTTAACTTCCTGAATAATGAATTTATTCAAACGGTGTACAGTCATTCATATGTTGGAAGTAAGTATGAATGAAGACTGTCATGAATTGGTGTGTAGATTGTCTAAAGAGTATTAGACATAGCAAAAGTTTCCTACAATGTTCATGAGTGCTTACTAATAAGATTTGAGCATTGGCATAAACCCACGCTTGTTAGAATCACTTCATGGAATTTATCACGACGATCGCAAGAAGATAATATCATATAGTTTTAAAACCTAGATATATGGTTTATTGTTTGCTGATTGGTTGTGCATTGATAATGAGAAAACGCATCAGTAACATGATTTTATAAAATGCATTGTTGTGTATGATTTAATTAGTGAATATTAAATACATATAAGTCGAAGTTTATCTATTCCTTTTATCCTAAGAGGGTAAAAGCAATATTAGGGCCCCTCGATGATTTGCTTTGACTTATGTGTCGGGCCCAGTCAATACTGAATTGATGTGATCAATTAAGTTCTATGTCAAACGAATCTGAGATCGAGAAACAAATTGTTGGACAATAAGTATGACTATGTTCCATGTGATTGTCCACACGATATCTAGAATAGAGGATCATACGATCCCGTAGCTAAAGGACAGGTTGTTGATAAGATCAGAGTTCGACAGCGTCTTTGAGAGCTACGATTGTTAATTTGATTGTACTTGCAGTTATAGTTACTAGACTTATCCAAGTGGGAGACTGTTGGATTAGTGACTATGCTTATAACCATATTTGGTAAGTACTTACCCGGTTGTGCATGGTCCTTTTGGGTTGCCTTCACCAAAGGAACATGACTGGAGAAATAAAAGAGAAAGAGGTTATTATGGTTTATTAATATATTATAAGAATAGTATATTTAAAGAGAAATCATATTTATTTAGTTAACATTGGTCAAGAACTAATTAAGAATTAATTTTGTGATCAAAAGAAGTTAATTGAACTAGGGGACTGAACTGTAATTATGTGATAGTTGCAAAGTAGGGAAAAGGATGCCCTATATGATAGGGTGGACGAATTCAAGGGGATAAACCTTAGAATTTGTCCATGATAAAGTTTATAGGGTTATCCTTTAGACTGCTTGGGGGGGGGGGGGGGGGGGCAAGTAATCAGATAAGGATAAGGACTGAAACCCTAATTCCTACACTTATATAAAGACCCCTTGGCATAAGAAATTCGGCCAGTTGACACCTAGGCTTCCTAGAGCCGAATTTCATACCTCCCCTGTAACGACCGAAAAATACAACCAATTTTAAATTTTTCAAAAACGGCTCGATTCCATTAAATATTTAAAAAAAGGTTTTCAATACAAAACATTTAATGTATTCCCAGAATCATATTACTACAAAATCATGAGGAGCGGTACGATCACGCCTTCGCCTTGCCACGGTCTCCTGAAGAACCTGAAAAACATAAAACCACAACTGTAAGCCCGAAAGCATAGTGAGATATCCCCAAAAATGCCAACCACATATACACCCTTCCAGGCCACGACCTCCCGGTCCAAAACATATTGCCTTCCGGCCGATAGCATATTGCCTTCCGGCCCATAACATATAAGGCATACATAACATAACAGAACATAGAATAGCCATGCCTATCGGGTCAAACCCCATTCCAAACAACCCTGCGTACATAACATTCAATCATAATCCACAGTTCACAGTCAACAAACCGATCAAACAGATCACATAACATATCATCACCCTAACTAGGATACCGACCTAACTGATTACGAACATAACACCACCCTACGTCTCTGCCAAAATACTACTTCGGCACATACGCTTTTCCAGGACATGACCTTCCGGTCCACATAATATAGAATGCCTTCCGGCCCATATCATAATGCCTTCCGGCCCATATCATAATGCCTTACGGCCCATATCAAGCAATACCATAACAGACAACTATCCGGATTTCCATCCGATAAAGGGCCGGCCTTGGTGCCGTTGACCCTGTCGATATAGTGAGGATAACTCACCTCGAAAATGCCGACTGAAAGGATAAGATCCTGCTGCTCCAAGCTCCGACACGAACTCCTACACTGAACACCAACACACTCAACTCAATAAATACCCTTAATTACCAAAATACCCCTGAAAGACAACTGGTCAACCTTTGGACAAGGTCAGAGTCAACCCCTGACTAACTCTACTCGCCGAGTCAACCCGATGACTCACTGAGTCCCCATACTCAGAACTTCCCTCAATCCGCGACCTAACTCGCCGAGTCACCCCGAGACTCATCGAGTCCAACAGCTCTGAGTCCACTCGCCCATAACTCACCGAGTCATCCCTTGACTCGCCGATTCTCGACTCAACTAGAAAATATTGGGACTCTTCGATAAGACTCGCCGAGTCCAAGAACAGACTCGCCGAGTCTAAGGCTATCATCAACCTACTCGCCGAGTTGTTCATACAACTCGCCGAGTTCCAGGCCATCTTCATCCAACTCGCCAAGTTGTTCTTCCAACTCGTCGAGTTCCAGTTCGTCTTCAAGCCACTCGTCGAGTCCACCCATGTGACTAGCCGAGTACCACCGGTCTGAATCCATACAGAAGCATTCCAGGCCATGCAATTGATCCAAAACATAGATCTAGCCTCCTACAACCCATCCATCACGTAAAGTGGCAAACTTTACGTGAATCCAAAGAGATCTATGCATTTTGCACATTAGGGCTAAGGTTTGGGACATGATGGCTTCACCCAACACTCAACACAGGAACTTTATGCACACTAGGACCATCACCACTCCAGATCTGAGGTAGCAACCTCAGATCTAACTTCCAAACTCCAAAACATACCAAGATAAGCTCCCCACAAACCCCCAAAATGATGCATCTAAGAAATAACAGCTCAAAAACGAGATAATACCTCAAAAGAACGCCCCAACAACAATGAAATTCAGATCCAAGCCAAGCCCCTTGCTCCAAGCCTCTTACCCACAAGATTTCCTCAACAATTGGTTCTCCAAGCTTTAAAATGCAACTTGATCCACTCACACACGAAGGTTAGGGTTTCTGGACTTGAGGATGAGTAAAGAGGCTGGGGGAATGGATGTTATGTTCTTTATATAGGGCTCAGCCCCGAGAATTAGGGTTTTCTCTACTCAGCGCCTACTCGCCAAGTCCATCTTACTGACTCGCCGAGTTGGCTACTTAACTGTAATAGCCCGGAACCTCAGGTATTGTTAAAATTATGTTTTTGGGGTGTTTTAAGAGGGGACTCGGCGAGTTGGAGCCTAGACTCGCCGAGTAGGATCGCAGACCTGGTCGCGGGTTCGCGACTGGACTCGACGAGTCCGAATATGGACTCGGCGAGTCTGCGCGTTTTAGCGAAAACCCTAACCGTTCAGGTTTGGGACATATAAAAGGGACTTATTGGCCGTCATTGTTCATTTTAGCCTTCTGAGAGGAACCCTAAATCGATTGTGTGCATATGGAGCAAGGTTAAAGGCCATTGGTGATTTTGAAGGAGTTGTTGTGCAAGGAAGAGAAGGGCTTGGCTAAAGGAACAGCAAGGGAGTCACGTTCTGAGGATTAGGGACACAGAGAGTATATCATCCAGGTAAGAATTCGAGTATACTCTGCTATGTTGATGTGTTTATGGAATTAGGGTTTATGGAACCCTTTTGTGGCTAGATTGAATGTTACCCTAGTCCCCCAAACGATTGTAACCCTGTATTGGGACCCTTGGAGGTCCAGAATGTCCCATGCCTGTGCATTTCGGGAATTGATGAAGGTTTTGGATTGGAATCCTTATGCCTTAGGTCAATATGTAAATTATAAGTCTTGGGGTGTATCATGAGCACCGAAATGAGGACCTTACGTGATGGATCAGTCTAGGAAGGCCAGACCTATGAATGGTCGGAGCAGTTCTGACGTTAGAAAGCAGTTAGAGCGATTGCATGGCATGGACTCGCTGAGTCCGATGAACAGACTCGGCGAGTAGCTTGAAGATTAACTGGAACTCGTCGAGTTGTTCTTCAGACTCGGCGAGTTGAGTCGGGGTGGCCCCACGATTCATCCAAGAGTAACTCGTCGGGTCAAGGAGGATACTCGACGAGTAGAAGGGGAATCTTAGAGAATTGGTGAGGACGTCTAGACTCGCCGAGTCGCCCTAGTACTCGCCGAGTCACGTCATGTTGACCGTTGACCGTTGACCAGAGTTGATCTATGTGTGACTTCTTAGGGGCAGTTAAACTTAGAAGATAAAAGTGTTAATAAGAGATATATGATGTTATAGGGAGGTTGTAGCTCGGCGGATCGAGTACGAGTGACTTCGGGATTTGTTAGCTTTCGACATTTACGAGGTGAGTCTTCTCACTATACTGTACCCGGAAGGGTTTGACTGTGTGACCGGAAGGTCGGATATGATATGTAATATGTATGCTATATGTGGTAAGTTATTTGTTATATGTGCTATGTATGTCATGGGCCGGAAGGCGATTATATTATGGGCCGGAAGGCAATATGTTATGGGCCGGAAGGCAATATGTTGTGTGATGGACCGGAAGGTCGGCGTGGGTAGGACCGGAAGGTTACCCAGCAGGGACGGAAGTCCCCTGAGACACATGGACCAGAAGGTCAGGGCCTGGAAAGGCGTATGTGCGTAAGTTGTATATTGGGGAACTCACTAAGCATTTATGCTTACAGTTGTTATGTATGTGTTTCAGGTACTAGCGAGGACCATGGGAAGGCGCCGGTGTGATCTGTACACACTGAAGGATGTTTTTATGATCTTGGGATTTAGACAATTTGTATTTGACATGACACTTAAATTATTTACGCCTTGTTTTGAATGAAAGTACTTTATTTTTAAAATGAAAAAATTTGTTTGAAAATTTGCGTTGTTACAATTGGTATCAGAGCCTTGGTTTGAGGGATTCGGGTGCACCTTCGGGCGTAACTGAACTCAAACCGAGGATTCGAGGAAAACTTTTTAAATAAAGATCTAAACTCTTTTAAATGGTTTTGTGGTAAGCAAGAAAGAAGCAGTGTGTACGATCAGTCAGCGCCCGAACGGTAAAGATCCCCAAAATACCTTACAATGTTATGTTATGAGATGAGTTATGATATGAATTGTTATGCATGCTAGAAGACTAGGTATTCATCATAAGACTAGAGTGGCCTGATTTGTGATGCCTTAGTCTCGGGAAGTTGCCGATGTGAGATGCTTGATAGCGTGCAGGTAGATAGTGCATATCAAAAGTAGAGTACTCACTATCCGGGATTTGGGGAGGAAGATTTGGGATGAATGCTGATTCGGTGTGGTCGGTAGTATTGGGCCCGTACTACCGAAGACACCGGGTCAGTGGGAGACCCAAGTAAGAATCCCTGGATATCGGAGACTGAGTAGGGTTGCGTTATCGAGTGCGATTATACTCGATGGAGTCTTTGATAGTTTTTGTTGTATTTCAGAGACATCATGGTTAGACCACGCCACGGAGCGAGTTCGAGCGGTGTGAGTGACGAGGAGATTCGTCAGATGATTCATGAGGAGGTAGCTGCAGCGATCCGGGCTGAGATCCCGGAGATGTTTGGGTCTATTAAGACCACCCTGATGGAGACGTTTGAGGAGCGGTACGCCGCACTGACTGAAGCTGCAGCCCCTGTAGCTACCGCAGCTGTGGCCGCTGCCAGGCCACAGGGGGGGTGACTCGTTGCTGTTCCGGGAGTTCAGCAACACGAAGCCACCTGAGTTCGATGGGACGCAGGATCCGATTGCTGCTATGAGGTGGATCGCGGATATAGAGGGTGCTTCTACACTTGTTCATGCCCGGAGCACCTGAGGGTATGGTTCGCTTTGAACCAGCTCCGTCTGGGAGCGAAGGATTGGTGGAAGTTCGTGACGGCGAACTTCACTTTGGCAGAGATTACAGCAGTGACATGGGAGGGGTTTACTGCTATGTTCAGGGACGAGTACGTTCCCCCGGTGGAGAGGGAGCGATTGGTTCAGGAGTTCTTAACCCTCAAGCAGGGTACTGATTCTGTTGCGGTGATCACGCGGAAGTTTCATGAGAGGGCGATGTTCTGCCCCGAGCTGGTGTCCACTGATCAGGCTCGGATGAGCCGGTACTTGGGTGTGTTGAGGAGGGATATCCGGGAGTTTGTGTCAAACTCCACCTACCATACTTTTGCTGAGCTTCAGGCGAATGCCAGGAAGCGCGAGATCGAGTTGGAGACTCAAGCCACGGAGGAAGCCGAGTCTCAGCGGGTGGACCGGCGACCGGCTCAGTCCCAGCCGGCAGCCAAGCGGATAAAGTCAGCTGATTCGAGGACGGGAGGTCCGAAGGGCCAAACTTGCGGAAAGTGCGGCAAGGGTCATGATGGGGCATGTCGATCTGGTGCTTGCTACAAGTGTGGCAAGGAGGGGCACATTGCTAGGGAGTGCCCCAAGGGGTTTACCGTTTGCTTTCATTGCAACCAGACAGGCCATAGGAAGGCCGAGTGCCCCCAGCTTCTTCAAGGATCTGCACCTGCTGCAAGAGCTACTACGACTCGACCGGTGAAGGCCGAGGCCCCGAGGGCTCGGGGGAGAGCCTTTCAGCTGACTGCGGAGGAGGTCCGTGCTGCGCCCGATGTTGTGGCAGGTATGCTGTATTTTATGTAATTATTTTGATGTCGCGATGTTATGCTCATGTTATGATATACGTAGGTACCTTCCTTGTGAACTCTGTGCCTGCTTTAGTATTATTTGACTCGGGTGCGAGTAGGTCCTTTATATCTTTGGCTTTTAGTCAGCATATCAGTGTTAGTCGTGAGTCGTTGAGTCGGCCTCTGAGAGTTTCTATAGCTGACGAGAGAGTGATTTGTGCCACAGAGGTTCTCCGGGGATGTGTGTTAGAGATTTTCGGGGTCGAGTTTCCGATTGATCTGATTCCTATTGCGATGGGTGATGTCTGTGTCATTGTGGGCATGGACTGGTTGAGCCGATTCGGCGCCGTCATCGACTGTGAGCATCAGCTGGTGACTATACGAGACCCTAGTGGGGGAGTTCTTTCGGTGTACGGCGAGGGTACTCGTTCGGGATCAGCTTTTTGTTCGGCCGCTAGGGCGAGGCAGTGTCTACAGCAGGGCTGTAAGGGTTTTGTGGCGTATGTGATGGATACGCGGGAGGCTTTCGAGAGACCGAGATCAGTTGAGGAGGTCCCAGTGGTGAGTGAGTTTCCAGATGTTTTCCCCGAGGAGCTGCCGGGAGTACCTCCTGTGAGGCAAGTAGAGTTTAGTATCGACCTGGTTCCGGGGGCCGCGCCTATTGCTAAGGTGCCTTATCGTCTTGCACCTCCAGAGATGCAAGAGTTGTCCTCGCAGCTCCAGGAGTTGCTGGGGAAGGGATTCATTCGGCCGAGCAGCTCGCCGTGGGGAGCACCTATTCTGTTCGTCAAGAAGAAGGATGGTTCACACCGGATGTGCATTGATTACCGGGAGTTGAACAAGTTGACGGTCAAGAACCGTTACCCGTTATCGAGGATCGATGATTTATTCGATCAGTTGCAGGGAGCATCTTGGTTTTCCAAGATCGATCTGAGGTCAGGGTACCATCAGGTGAGAGTGCGGGATGAGGACGTCCAGAAGACAGCGTTTAGGACGTGATATGGGCATTATGAGTTTGTGGTGATGCCTTTCGGGCTCACCAATGCCCCGGCTGTGTTCATGGATCTCATGAACAGGGTTTGAAGGCCAATGTTGGATCGGTCAGTGATTGTATTTATCGACGACATTCTAGTGTATTCGAGATCTAGAGAGCAGCATGAGGAGCATTTGAGGGAGGTCCTTGAGGTATTGAGGTCGGAGAAGCTTTATGCAAAGTTCTCCAAATGTGACTTCTGGTTGTGGGAGGTCCAATTTCTAGGACATGTTGTTAATCAGGAGGGGATATTGGTCGATCCGGCCAAGGTTGAGGCGATGATGAGTTGGGAGGTGCCGAAGTCACCCTCTGAGATCAGGAGCTTCCTTGGGTTGGCAGGTTATTATCGGAGATTCATTAAGGATTTCTCCAAGATCGCAGTGCTGCTCACCAGATTGACCCGGAAGGGTGTTGCATTCTCATGGGGGCCCGAGCAGCAGACCTCCTTTGAGACACTTCGCCAGAGGTTGTGCGAAGCCCCGATATTAGCTCTCCCGGAAGGGATGGAAGATTTCGTAGTATATTGCGACGCATCGATTTCGGGACTGGGTGCAGTGTTGATGCAGAGGGGTCATGTGATAGCTTATGCGTCGAGGCAGCTGAAGCCTTATGAGGCGAGATATCCCACGCATGATTTAGAGTTGGGGGAAGTAGTGTTCGCTCTCAAGATTTGGCGTCACTACCTGTATGGGGTTCGATGTACGATATACACGGACCATAAGAGCTTGAAGTACTTGATTGATCAGCCCAACCTAAATATGCGTTAGAGGAGGTGGTTGGATGTGGTCAAGGATTATGATTGTGAGATCCTGTACCACCCAGGCAAGGCTAATGTGGTAGCCGATGCATTGAGCCGCAGGGCGGAAAGCACTCCATTGCGAGATGTATGTTTGAGATTAATTGTGATGACTCCAGTATTGGATGTTATTCGTGGGGCACAGGCCGAGGCTGTGCGACCAGAGATGCAGAAGAAAGAGCGGGTCGTTGGGTTAATTTCAGAGTTCGTTAAGGATGGACGAGGGCTTCTGACGCTTCAGGGTCGGAATTGGGTACCGTTCGTGGGCGGTACGCATATTACTTTGATGGAAGAGGCTCATCGATCGAAATTCTCGATCCATCCCGGGGCTAGGAAGATGTATTTGGATTTGAGGAAAGAGTATTGGTGGCCCTGTATGAAGAGGGACGTTGCATGGTTCGTTGAGAGGTGTTTGACCTGCCGTAGGGTCAAGGCCAAGCACCAGAGACCGCATGGCAAGTTGCAGCCATTGGAGGTTCCCGAGTGGAAGTGGGAACAAATCACTATGGATTTCATTACCAAATTGCCGAGGACTGCCAGAGGAGTCGATGCCATTTGGGTGATTGTGGATAGGTTGACGAAGAGTGCACACTTCCTTGCCATCAATGAGAGTTCTTCAGCGGAGAAGTTGGCGGAGATATACGTGAGAGAAGTGGTATCTCGGCATGGGGTGCCGATCTCGATTGTTTCAGACCGTGATGTGCGCTTCACTTCCAGGTTCTGGAAGAAATTCCATGAGGAGCTGGGTACTAAATTGCATTTTAGTACCGCATACCATCCCCAGACAGACGGTCAGAGTGAGCGGACGATTCAGACACTGGAGGACATGCTTCGAGCATGTGTGTTAGACTTCGGGGGTAGTTGGGATGCGTATTTACCCTTGGCAGAGTTTTCCTACAACAACAGCCATCATTCGAGTATTGGTATGCCACCTTTTGAGCTGTTGTATGGTAGGAGGTGTCGGACCCCCATTTGCTGGGGAGAAGTGGGACAGAGAGTGATGGGCAGCACGGAGATCGTGCTCCAGACGACAGAGCAGATTCAGCAAGTTAGACAGAGGTTATTGACCGCCCAGAGCCGACAGAAGAGTTATGCAGACAGGCGCCGATCCAATCTTGAGTTTCAAGTCGGCGACTTCGTTCTCCTGAAGGTCTCTCCTTGGAAAGGAGTGATTCGATTCAGGAAGAGGGGCAAGTTGGGGCCCCGGTATATTGGGCCATTTCGTGTGATTGCAAGGATAGGCCGGGTAGCCTATCGTTTGGAGTTGCCAGCGGAGTTGGGGCAAATCCACGACACTTTTCATGTGTCACAATTGAGGAAGTGCATAGCCGATGAGTCGGCAGTGGTTCCATTAGAGGATATTCAGGTGGATGCGAGCCTGAATTATGCTGAGAGACCAGTGGCCATCAGGGATCGGAAGATCAAGGTTCTGAGGAACAAGGAGGTACCTCTGGTGTTGGTCCAGTGGCAACACCGGAAGGGATCGGAAATGACTTGGGAGCCGGAACGTGAGATGCGGGAGCAGCATCCGGAACTATTTTCAGAGTGAGACTTCGAGGGCGAAGTCGAATCCTAGTGGGGGAGAATTGTAACAGCCCGGAATCTCAGGTATTGTTAAAATTATGTTTTTGGGGTGTTTTAAGAGGGGACTCGGCGAGTTGGAGCCTAGACTCGCCGAGTAGGATCGCAGACCTGGTCGCGGGTTCGCGACTGGACTCGACGAGTCCGAATATGGACTCGGCGAGTCTGCGTTGTTTAGCGAAAACCCTAACCGTTCAGGTTTGGGACGTATAAAAGGGACTTATTGGCCGTCATTGTTCATTTTAGCCTTCTGAGAGGAACCCTAAATCGATTGTGTGCATCTGGAGCAAGGTTAAAGGCCATTGGTGATTTTGAAGGAGTTGTTGTGCAAGGAAGAGAAGGGCTTGGCTAAAGGAACAGCAAGGGAGTCACATTCTGAGGATTAGGGACACAGGGAGTACATCATCCAGGTATGAATTCGAGTATACTCTGCTATGTTGATGTGTTTATGGAATTAGGGTTTATGGAACCCTTTTGTGGCTAGATTGAGTGTTACCCTAGTCCCCCAAACGATTGTAACCCTGTATTGGGACCCTTGGAGGTCCAGAATATCCCATGCCTGTGCATTTCGGGAATTGATGAAGGTTTTGGATTGGAATCCTTATGCCTTAGGTCAATATGTAAATTATAAGTCTTGGGGTGTATCATGAGCACCGAAATGAGGACCTTACGTGATGGATCAGTCTAGGAAGGCCAGACCTATGAATGGTCGGAGCAGTTCTGACCTTAGAAAGCAGTTTGAGCGGTTGCATGGCATGGACTCGCCAAGTCTGATGAACAGACTCGGCGAGTAGCTTGAAGATTAACTGGAACTCGTCGAGTTGTTCTTCAGACTCGGCGAGTTGAGTCGGGGTGGCCCCGTGATTCTTCCAGGAGTAACTCGTCGGGTCAAGGAGGATACTCGACGAGTAGAAGGGGAATCTTAGAGAATTGGTGAGGACGTCTAGACTCGCCGAGTCACCCTAGTACTCGCCGAGTCAGGTCATGTTGACCGTTGACCGTTGACCAGAGTTGACCTATGTGTGACTTCTTAGGGGCAGTTAAACTTAGAAGATAAAAGTGTTAATAAGAGATATATGATGTTATAGGGAGGTTGTAGCTCGGCGGATTGAGTACGAGTGACTTCGGGATTTGTTAGCTTTCGACATTTACGAGGTGAGTCTTCTCACTATACTGTACCCGGAAGGGTTTTACTGTGTGACCGGAAGGTCGGATATGATATGTAATATGTATGCTATATGTGGTAAGTTATTTGTTATATGTGCTATGTATGTCATGGGCCGGAAGGCGATTATATTATGGGCCAGAAGGCAATATGTTATGGGCCGGAAGGCAATATGTTGTGTGATGGACCGGAAGGTCGGCGTGGGTAGGACCGGAAGGTTACCCAGCAGGGACAGATGTCCCCTGAGACACATGGACCGGAAGGTCAGGGCCTGGAAAGGCGTATGTGCGTAAGTTGTATATTGGGGAACTCACTAAGCATTTATGCTTACAGTTGTTATGTATGTGTTTCAGGTACTAGCGAGGACAGTGGGAAGGCGCCGGCGTGATCTGTACATACTGAAGGATGTTATTATGATCTTGGGATTTAGACAATTTGTATTTGACATGACACTTAAATTATTTACGCCTTGTTTTGAATGAAAGTACTTTATTTTTAAAATGAAAAATTTGTTTGAAAATTTGCGTTGTTACATTAACACGCGACCAAGTCACGACTCTACTCCCCGAGTCCACCCATGGACTCGCCGAGTCGCTCTTTCCCAATTTACTCTTTTAGCCCTTCAACTCTACTCTTGATAATTCGGGATGTTACTATTCTCCCCCACTTAAATTAGGCTTCGTCCTCGAAGCCTACGGCAACACAAATCTTAGAAATACCCTTGACATGCACCACCTGGCATTACTCCAACCAGGTTTCTCAAAACACAACCGTAGAACCAGAAACTCGTTTTCTCCTTCCTTACGGTGTCCTGACCACCGTTTCGAGCCGGGCACCGGCTGTACCTTCGGATAATCACACTCAACAACCGAGAATTACCCATGATGCATCACTGCTCCAAATCTCAACAATCACTCGACCCATATGGGCTAGAAAACCATGAACCATCGGATCCCCGATCCGAATCCCACCCTATCCATTCCATGATGATGGAAAGACCCATTCTTCAATCTCAGAGCAACTCCCACGAGTTCTCCTCTTGCAATCACATACACATGCTGAACTAGCTCTAGCACCCTCAGGTTGGGAAAACCCGATACACTGATGATATCCTCAAACATCCCCCAGGATGAACCACTATTACATACCCAATACCCTGATCAGAATCACCCTGAGAGCCCAAGACTCTCTCCTTGCATCCCTTCGAGCCTCTTAGCTCTACACCTGCGGAATTCCCTCCGCGGCCTCAACAGACATCCCAAACCGGATGAGCTTCTATTCCACTGCCGCAAAGATGCTGCTCAATAACCATACTCGAATTACTCTAATCATAACTCTGCTCTGACGCTTTCACTTTCGAGAACTTGCACTCCCTCTTGGAGTTACACACCTCTCTCTTTTCCTTTACCAAGGAATCCACTTGGCCACATTGTCACTCTGACAAGTGCCACGGTGCTCGCCCAACGCTACACCACCCTTTTATAGCGTATCCGCTATCCATCCAACACACATACTCTGACTCTCATCGCAGGGACTCTCAAGCCCATGCACTATCTCAACTAATCAATATCACTACCCAGGGCCAGACCTTCTAATGCAATCACACTCCAACATACACAATCCATATCCTCGAACCGATCCAACAATACCTTCAGAGTCTTCAGCATGAATGGACCGCCTCGCCAGGCCTTCAGCCAATCTGGACCACTCTCAGAACCTTCAGCCAATCTGGACCGCTCTCAGTGCCTTCAGTCTGGCTGGACCGTCCTCCGAGCCTTCGGCCTGACTGGTACGGCTACCGGCCTCCAGTCTATACGAACTGCTCAACTAGCATTCCTCGTCCGAGTCATCTCTCTGGGAAATCCTCCCATGCATACTGTTCTAGCCCCCCAGGGGTTCCGAAATCTATCTCCATCACACACAATCGATCCCGGCCTGATCCCAGGCCCTCCACAATCAAATGCCATAGGTCTATATCCCGCCCCGCATGCCCGACACTTGCTCCTATCAGCCTATACTCTGGCTGACAGATGACTGCTGAATTCCAGACAGCTCAACAATTTCACATACTCAACGATCCTCCAGAGAATTTTCCAATTCTCCCTCACTTAGGGCGCTAACAATCAACCACCGGTCGCCATCACCGACCTCCCAGAACAACTCTGCACAAAACCAACACTCACACGCGAACTGCTTTCCACAAGCATAAACAACCCTTAACAAAACACATTTCTACACTGATCAACTCGCTCAAAAGGAACCTGATCTCCAATTATCCACTCCTCAGACTACAGATGCTACCCGACATTCAAACCAATGCTGCATCTCCACTAATAACCCTCACGAATGATAACCAACGATAGCACGAAACACCAAACTATAACCATACCAACCTTCAAGGAACAACGGATACCAAAACGAAAATCCAAAACCTAAATCCAACGAGACTAGCATATAAACGATACTCCACAATAAACACAAAATAACAAGATAGAAACATACCCGCAGCTGCATCCGGCACTGCTCTGACCTCCTTTACCGCAAGCTGATAAGCACGACCCTGAGCCCTTGGGGGCTCCGCTCCACCCTGACCTACACCTGTAATCCTCAAACTGGCCGGTGATGGAGCCTGCACCGGTCCTGCGGCAAGCTGTGGACAGTTGACCCTCAAATGTCCAACCTTATGACAATGATAACAAATCCTCAAATCCCGAACCGGCCCTAACTGCCTACAATCCCTCGCGTAGTGCCCCTCCTTTCCGTACTTGCGGCATGCACCACCGGACCTACCAACTCCGGTGTGACTCCTCCCACACTTCCCACAAGTGTGGCTACTCAGATCCCCCACTCTAGAATCAACGGTCTTGGACCGTTTTGGTGCCGGCTGCAACTGCACTGGAGCCTACCTCAGCTCACGCAACTGCGACTCAATCTCTAACTCACGCCGCCTGGTGGCCTCCTGCAACTCCAACAAGGTCTCGCACCTCTGCGCAGACACAAACTGTCTGATGTCCCTCTTGTGCATGCTCAGATATCGAGACATCTGAGCCTGCTCCGAAGCGAACTCAGGGCAAAACATCGCCCTCTCAGCGAACATCCTGGTGATCTCAGTCACCGACTCCGTATCCTGCTTCAGTTCCAGGAACTCCTGAGCCAATATCTCCCTCTCCACTTACAGAACATAACGAGTGTTGAACATCTCTCTAAACTGATCCCATGAAACCGCAGCCCTCTGCGCATCCGAGTATGACCCCGTGGTCAATCTCCACCAATCCTTCGCCTCGAGCCTCAACAGGTTCAGAGCACACCTCACCCTCTGATCAGCAGGGCATGAACACATGAAGAAACACCCCTCCACGTCCGATAACCACCTCATAGCAACAATCGAGTCCTGAAATCCATCAAAGGTGGGAGGCTCCGTATTATCGAAGTCCCGATACTGAAAATCCCTACCAGCTCCTCCCCCTGCCGCTGCTACAGCCGCTGTAGCCGCCGCGGTAGCCGTCTCCACGAGAGCCGCATAGCGCTCATCAAAATACTCCACCATGGCGGTCTTGATCGACCCAAACAGTTCCGGCAACTCAGCCCGGAACAATACACCAACCTCATCATGCAAGATCTCGCGAATCCTCGCATCCAACTCGCACGAGCTCATCTGACCAATAACCTTGAGCGGTACCGATCCGCCCGGAACTCTCTCTCCTGCTCCCGATCCTGATCTGGATCCACTCCCAGCATGCCTCGAAATCTCCATACAAAAATAAACCACGAAACCTTAGACACTTCCCACCAACCCGGGAACCAACTCTAAACCCAACCCTAGAGATCATGGTTTCCCTGATACACGTATGGGTCCTGTGCTTTCAGTAGTACGGGCCCATACTACCTTCCACACCTACCCATATTTGTATGAAGTACTACCACAACACCCTAGAGAAACATGCATATCAACGCTCAACCCTCACCACTAGAGGAACACTGAAAATCTACCATAAGGAACCCTAGGCTACAGGGATCACATATCAGGCAACATTATCATGAAATCCTGAAGATCCCTAGCCTATCACTAGCATGATGTTCTATCAAAACTCAAAAACAAATAACATGCATGGTATTTTGGGGTTACTTACTAGCTCCGGCTGATTGTACCTCCGCGTCCTCCCTTACTCATTTTGAAAACCATTTTAAATACTCTTTTGAAAACTCTCCTCGATTTGAGACTGGAGTCACACGAATGTTCCTCCATTTCACTCAAACCAAGGCTCTGATACCAACTTGTAACGACCGAAAAATACAACCAATTTTAAATTTTTCAAAAACGGCTCGATTCCATTAAGTCTTTACAAAAAGGTTTTCAATGAAAAACATTTAACGTATTCCCAGAATCACATTACTACAAAATCATGTGGAGCGGTACGATCACGCCTTCGCCTTGCCACGGTCTCCTGATGAACCTGAAAAACATAAAACCACAACTGTAAGCCCGAAAGCTTAGTGAGATATCCCCAAAAATACCAACCACATATACGCCCTTCCAGGCCATGACCTTCCGGTCCAAAACATATTACCTTCCGGCCCATAACATATTGCCTTCCGGCCCATAACATATTGCCTTCCGGCCCATAACATATAACGCATACATAACATAACAGAACATAGAACAGCCATGCCTATCGGGTCAAACCCCAGTCCAAACAACCCTGCGTACATAACATTCAATTATAATCCACAATTCACAGTCAACAAACTGATCAAACAGATCACGTAACATATCATCACCCTAACCAGGATACCGACCTAACCGATTACGAACATAACACCACCCTACGTCTCAGCCAAAATACTACTTACACACATACACTTTTCCAGGCCATGACCTTCCGGTCCACATAATATAGAACGCCTTCCAGCCCATATCATAATGCCTTCCGGCCCATATCAAGCAATACCATAACAGACAACTATCCGGATTTCCATCCGATAAAGGGTCGGCCTAGGTGCCGTTGACCCTATCGATATAGTGAGGATAACTCACCTCGAAACTGCCGGCTGAAAGGATAAGATCCTGCTGCTCCAAGCTCCGACACAAACTCCTCCACTGAACACCAACACACTCAACTCAATAAATACCCTTAATTACCAAAATACCCATGAAAGACAACTGGTCAACCTTTGGACAAGGTCACAGTCAACCCCTGACTGACTCTACTCGCCGAGTCAACCCGATGACTCACCAAGTCCCCATACTCAGAACTACCCTCAATCCGCGACCTAACTCGCCGAGTCACCCCGAGACTCATCGAGTCCAACAACTCTGAGTCCACTCGCCCATAACTCACCAAGTCATCCCTTGACTCGCCGATTCTCGACTCAACCAGAAAATATTGGGACTCTTCGATAAGACTCGCCGAGTCCAAGAACAGACTCGCCGAGTCTAAGGCTATCATCAACCTACTCGCCGAGTTGTTCATACAACTCGCTGAGTTCCAGGCCATCTTCATCCAACCCGCTGAGTTGTTTTTCCAACTCATCGAGTTCCAGCTCATCTTCAAGCCACTCGTCGAGTCCACCCATGTGACTCACCGAGTACCACCGGTCTGAATCCATATAGAAGCATTCCAGGCCATGTAATTGATCCAAAACATAGATCTAGCCTCCTACAACCCATCCATCACGTAAAGTGGCAAACTTTACGTGAATACAAAGAGATCTATGTATTTTGCACATTAGGGCTAAGGTTTGGGAAATGATGGCTTCACCCAACACTCAACACAGGAACTTTATGCACATTAGGACCATCACCACTCAAGATCTGAGGTAGCAACCTCAGATCTAACTTCCAAACACCAAAACATACCAAGATAAGCTCCCCACAAACCCCCAAAATGATGCATCTAAGAAATAACAGCTCAAAAACGAGATAATACCTCAAAAGAATGCCCCAACAGCAATGAAATTCGGATCCAAGCAAAGCCCCTTGCTCCAAGCCTCTTACACTCAAGATTTCCTCAACAATTGCTTCTCCAAGCTTCCAAATGCAACTTGATCCACTCACACACGAAGGTTAGGGTTTCTGGACTTGAGGATGAGTAAAGAGGCTGGGGGAATGGATGTTATGTTCTTTACATAGGGCTCAACCCTGAGAATTAGGGTTTTCTCTACTCAGCGCCTACTCGCCGAGTCCATCTTACTGACTCACCGAGTCGGCTACTTAACACGCAACCAAGTCGCGACTCTACTCGACGAGTCCACCCATGGACTCGCCGAGTCGCTCTTTCCCAATTTACTCTTTTAGCCCTTCAACTCTACTCTTGATAATTCGGGATGTTACAATTCCTCTCGTTCTATTTCCTCTCTATTTGTTCTTGGTGTTTGTGAGCCATTAGAGGTACTACACTTGTGGTACTTGCTTTCAAAGACAAGAAGATTCAAGATACAAGTTGTTATTACAACATAAAAACAAGAGGTATGTATTCCATTCTCCTTTATGATTTTCGAAATTACCTAGGATCATGTTAGATTTCTTTTGTGTTCATAATGTTGTATAACTAATAGCGAAAACATAGATCTATATCTAGGGTTGCATGCACACATAGGATTGTATATATAAAACCCATCAGAAATTTCATCAGGAGTTGGGTACTCAATTGCATTTTTGCACAGCACACCATCCCAGGACTGACAACCTAAGTGAGCAAACAATTTAGAAACTAGGAGATATGCTTTGGGCTTGTATATTAGATTTCTAGGGAGTTGGGATACTTACATTCCACTGGCAGAGTTGTCCTACAACAATAGCTATCATACCAGTATCGACCGACCACCATTTGATATATCATATGGAAGAAGGCGTAGGACCCCAGTCTATTGGGGGGAGGTCGGGCATCAAGTCATGGAGAGTACAGACGTTATACTGAAGGCTGCAGAGTTAATTCAGTAAGTGTGCAACAGGTTGCAATTCTCGCAAAGCCGGTAAAAGAGTTACACAGATCAGCGATGTTCGGACCTGGAGTTTTAGGTGGGAGACTTGGTGTTTCTAAAGTGTCACCTTGCAGAGGTGTCATCTGATTTTAGAAGAGGGGTAAGTTAGGCCCCAAATTCATTAAACGTTTCAGGATTTCATTCCGAGAGGGCAAGGTTTCATACCGAATGGATTTGACTGATGAACATAGCGAGATCCGTAACAACTTCCAATTGTCTCAGCTTCAGAAGTGTGTGGTCAATGAGTCTGCAGTTGTTCCTTTGGATGATAATCAAATTGATGATCTCCTTAATTATATGGAGAGACCAGTGACAATCATAGATCGGAAGACGGAGGCTCTGCTTAACAAAGAAGTTTCACTGGTTAAGGTCCAGTGGCAACATCATAAGAGTTCTAAATGGACATGGGAGCCTGAGGCAGAGATGAGAGAGCAATACCCGAATTTATTCGTAATAGAAGTCTTCAAGGAAAAAATCTAGTTCAAGTGGGGAAAAGTTGTAACATCTAATTTCCAAGTTTTCACTTTTGACCCTTCAGTTAGGTTTTGTTTGCAAGAATGGTCCTCAATAGCAATTTAGTAGTATAGGGTGCAGCACGAGTACGTTGGGCATACACCTTGGTACATTCAGTGTACTTGGCCCTATGTATGTACATTGGGTGTATATATTCGTACGCAGGGCATATGCAACTTAGAGTCAGACGTAATATTTAGAGTTTATGCACTATATAAGCATAATTATAGTCCCAAACCCCTTCCTCTAATCAGCCTCTATCCCAAAATAGACCCCCCTTGTAAACCCTAATCTTTATTGAGCGATTTGGTATTTTGGAGTGAATAATGGGATTTCTTTGTTGTCAAGGAAGATCATCAAGGAAATGGATTTTCTCTTAAGACTTTGGATACAATATTTTCTCTGCATTATGCATCTTATGGAGGTAAAAAGCTTCAACCTTGGTGTATGTTTGTTGTGGATCTAGTTTTAGCTCAAAGTTGTCACTTTTTGGTCTTAAACATGATCCTTGTGAGTAGGAGGTACTCCAAGATGTTTGATTTCTTCTTTTAGAGGCTTTAGGGTGTGATAAGTTATAAAAAAAATGTGTTTTTGGTCACTAGTTTCTATCCATGCATGAGTTAGAGTGTCTTAATGGGTAAAGAAGTTAGGGTTTTTGGAGTTAAGGTTTTAATAGTCACGATAAACCATAAAGTTGTAAACTTTATGGTTAAGGACATCCTTTTATGCCTTGATCTGAATTTTTGACATAAATTTCTAAGGATTAAGCACCTAATGGTAAGGTGGTGAGCACCCACATACTCTATGGGCACCAAGGGTACGCTGCACATATGATGTCAGCTCCCCGATCCTTGGTCAACTGCATAGTACACCCCATGTACGTAAGGAGTACGCCCCACGTACTCACTGATTCAACTCGGTTGACTCAGTCGACTTTGACCTAGATTTTACTAGGGTTTGACCTAGGGGTATTTAGGTATTTTTACCTATACGCTGAGATTCTTTCCTTGAATTTATTAAGGTAATTGGTAGCATTAATCTCGGAGCAGCGTGCTATTCAGTTTATTTATTTGTCTGTGAGATGAGTTTTCTCACTATATCCATGGGTCGAAGGCGCCAATGTCGTCCCATTACTTGTTATATGGAATGCTAGTTGTCTTAACGATGCTTGCATGAAAGACAAAGATCTGGCTGCTAGAAATTGTATGAAACACCAGGATTTGGCCCCTGACACTTGTATATAAGTCTGGGATTTGGCCCTCGACATTGCAAGGAAAGACCGTCGGTATCCCATGACACTTGTATATAAGACCGAGATTTGGTCCTCAACATTGAAAGGAACAACCATGGGGGTAGCCCATGGCACTTGTATGTTTTGGGTATGTGGTGTTTTAGGAAACTCACTAAGCTTTGTGCATACAGTTTATGTTTATGGATTCAGGTACTTCCGATTCAAAAGGGAAGGGCCCGACATGAAGGCACAACATCTTCCCCTCATGATTTCCGCATTTGAAATAGTTGTACTCTGAGGTTTTGAATATTATGACTTGATGTTGGTGTTGGGTTGAAGATTTGTTCAAGGGTTGCGTCTTTGGGCTCGGCTATTTGTTTATTTTATTTGTATTCCAGTTTGGGCCTGTCCAACCGAGAGCCCATTAGGTTTATTATATAAGTATATGCTTGCATGCATATTAGGTTAACGATTGATCTAGAGCATAACGATAGTATTTACAGATTTCTTTGATCGTTCTTGTAAACCTACCAATCCTCTACAGTTGATGTTCTTAATCGAGCTCTTCTGAGGATTTTGTTTTAATCATTCGACACGTTTGATTCACTCTTGCCTTGTTCTTATTTTCGTGTTCTTGCTGTTTTATATTTACTTACCTGTTTAAGATCTAATCGATCTTCAAAGATTAAAGTTTTAATCTCATCAATTGGTATCAGAGCAGGAGGTTGTGTAATCGATACACATCTTTTCTGTGAAAAGGTTTCAATTAGGGTTTTTCCGCAACTACCGATATTTATTGAGCCGTCATCTCATTATTGACGTGTCTTGATATTTATTGTTTTGCTCTAATCTGCTTTATTACAAGTCTGATCTTTGAACAGGTTTTTCTATCATAATGGACGAGTCGCAATCAAATCCTATCAATATTTCCAACAGCATCGGTTCAACCACGAAGATACCAATCCTATATACCCATGACTATGAAGTCTGGGCGCATCACTTCGAAGACTACGTGATAGGATCTGAGGATAATGGATACCTCATATGGGAAGCTATCATTAATGGACCTTTCTCTTATTCTGCAACGTCCAGGATTATTAAAACTCAAAAGGAGTACAATGATCTGCTGAAGGATGTTAAAGATATTGCACAAGATGAAAAAGACAAATTCCAGTGCAATATCAAGGCGTTAAGGTTGATCAGATTCGCCCTTCAGTCCGACACCTTCAGGTTGGTCAGCTCATGCACGACGGCAAAGGAAGTTTGGGATAGACTTTGCAAACTGTACTCTACAGACGAGGATCTTGAACATTCTATCCAAACCTTGCTCTTATCTGAGTTTGGAGAATTCAGGCAAGGAGCCGAAGAAACAGTGACCCAGACGTTCGATCGCTTCAATCATCTTCTCAGCAGAATGATCAAACATGACATCGAAAGGAAGCTTATCGAGCAGAAGGTTACGTTCTTGAATGGTCTAAGGTCAGAATGGAGAGCTGTGGTGTCAACAGTTAAAGCCCATGAGCAGTTTAAATCATACTCTTTGGCGAAACTGGTGGGTATTCTCAAGTCCCAGGAGAAGATTGTGCTGCAGGAGAAGAACGTTGTTTCAAGCCTTGGTTCGTTGGCCCTCCTATCAAAAAGTAAAGCTGTAATGGAGGATGAAGACCTTAACTTGGAGGAGTATGACCTCACGTCTGAGGATTATGCTATGATGGTGTCTAACCCCAAGAGGTTCATAAAGAAGAGATTCCCCAGCAATAAAAACCGAAACTGGCAGGGGAGTTATAGTTCAGAAAAAGTTAACAATGAACTGAAGGTTGAAGAGCTCAAGAAGGAACCGAAGGTGGATGGTGATTCTGGAGTAAGCTGTTACTACTGTGGTGGGAAAAACCACTATGCTAAAGATTGTGTCTGTAACAGCCCGGAATCTCAGGTATTGTTAAAATTATGTTTTTGGGGTGTTTTAAGAGGGGACTCGGCGAGTTGGAGCCTAGACTCGCCGAGTAGGATCGCAGACCTGGTCGCGGGTTCGCGACTGGACTCGACGAGTCCGAATATGGACTCGGCGAGTCTGCGCTGTTTAGCGAAAACCCTAACCGTTCAGGTTTTGGACGTATAAAAGGGACTTATTGGCCGTCATTGTTCATTTTAGCCTTCTGAGAGGAACCCTAAATCGATTGTGTGCATCTGGAGCAAGGTTAAAGGCCATTGGTGATTTTGAAGGAGTTGTTATGCAAGGAAGAGAAGGGCTTGGCTAAAGGAACAGCAAGGGAGTCACGTTCTGAGGATTAGGGACACAGAGAGTACATCATCCAGGTAAGAATTCGAGTATACTCTGCTATGTTGATGTGTTTATGGAATTAGGGTTTATGGAACCCTTTTGTGGCTAGATTGAATGTTACCCTAGTCCCCCAAACGATTGTAACCCAGTATTGGGACCCTTGGAGGTCCAGAATGTCCCATGCTTGTGCATTTCGGGAATTGATGAAGGTTTTGGATTGGAATCCTTATGCCTTAGGTCAATACGTAAATTATAAGTCTTGGGGTGTATCATGAGCACCGAAATGAGGACCTTACATGATGGATCAGTCTAGGAAGGCCAGACCTATGAATGGTCGGAGCAGTTATGACCTTAGAAAGCAGTTTGAGCGGTTGCATGGCATGGACTCGCCGAGTCCGATGAACAGACTCGGCGAGTAGCTTGAAGATTAACTGGAACTCGTCGAGTTGTTCTTCAGACTCGGCGAGTTGAGTCGGGGTGGCCCCGCGATTCTTCCAGGAGTAACTCGTCGGGTCAAGGAGGATACTCGACGAGTAGAAGGGGAATCTTAGAGAATTGGTGAGGACGTCTAGACTCGCCGAGTCGCCCTAGTACTCGCCGAGTCAGGTCATGTTGACCGTTGACCGTTGACCAGAGTTGACCTATGTGTGACTTCTCAGGGGTAGTTAAACTTAGAAGATAAAAGTGTTAATAAGAGATATATGATGTTATAGGGAGGTTGTAGCTCGGCGGATCGAGTACGAGTGACTTCGGGATTTGTTAGCTTTCGACATTTACGAGGTGAGTCTTCTCACTATACTGTACCCGGAAGGGTTTGACTGTGTGACCGGAAGGTCGAATATGGTATGTAATATGTATGCTATATGTGGTAAGTTATTTGTTATATGTGCTATGTATGTCATGGGCCGGAAGGCGATTATATTATGGGCCGGAAGGCAATATGTTATGGGCCGGAAGGCAATATGTTGTGTGATGGACCGGAAGGTCGGCGTGGGTAGGACCGGAAGGTTACCCAGCAGGGACGGAAGTCCTCTGAGACACATGGACCGGAAGGTCAGGGCCTGGAAAGGCGTATGTGCGTAAGTTGTATATTGGGGAACTCACTAAGCATTTATGCTTACAGTTGTTATCTATGTGTTTCAGGTACTAGCGAGGACCGTGGGAAGGCGCCGGCGTGATCTGTACACACTGAAGGATGTTTTTATGATCTTGGGATTTAGACAATTTGTATTTGACATGACACTTAAATTATTTACGCCTTGTTTTGAATGAAAGTACTTTATTTTTAAAATGAAAAAATTTGTTTGAAAATTTGTGTTGTTACAATTGGTATCAGAGCCTTGGTTTGAGGGATTCGGGTGCACCTTCGGGCGTAACTGAACTCAAACTGAGGATTCGAGGAAAACTTTTTTAAATAAAGATCTAAACTCTTGTAAATGGTTTTGTGGTAAGCAAGAAAGAAGCAGTGTGTACGATCAGTCAGCGCCCGAACGGTAAAGATCCCCAAAATACCTTACAATGTTATGTTATGAGATGAGTTACGATATGAACTGTTATGCATGCTAGAAGACTAGGTATTCATGATAGGACTAGAGTGGCCTGATTTGTGATGCCTTAGTCTAGGGAAGTTGCCGATGTGAGATGCTTGATAGCGTGCAGGTAGATAGTGCATATCAAAAGTAGAGTACTCACTATCCGGGATTTGGGGAGCAAGATTTGGGATGAATGCTGATTCGGTGTGGTCGGTAGTATTGGGCCCGTACTACCGAAGACACCGGGTCAGTGGGAGACCCAAGTAAGAATCCTGGATATCGGAGACTGAGTAGGGTTGCGTTATCGAGTGTGATTATACTCGATGGAGTCTCTGATAGTTTTTGTTGTATTTCAGAGACATCATGGTTAGACCGCGCCACGGAGCGAGTTCGAGCGGTGTGAGTGACGAGGAGATTCGTCAGATGATTCATGAGGAGGTAGCTGCAGCGATCCGGGCTGAGATCCCGGAGATGTTTGGGTCTATTAAGACCACCCTGATGGAGACGTTTGAGGAGCGGTACGCCGCACTGACTGAAGCTGCAGCCGCTGCAGCTACTGCAGCTGTGGTTGCTGCCAGGCCACAGGGGGGTGACTCATTGCTGTTCCGGGAGTTTAGCAACACGAAGCCACCTAAGTTTGATGGGACGCAGGATCCGATTGCTGCGATGAGGTGGATCGCGGATATAGAGGGGTGCTTCTACACTTGTTCATGCCCGGAGCACCTGAGGGTACGGTTCGCTTTGAACCAGCTCCGTCTGGGAGCGAAGGATTGGTGGAAGTTCGTGACGGCGAACTTCACTTTGGCAGAGATTACAGCAGTGACATGGGAGGGGTTTACTGCTATGTTCAGGGACGAGTACATTCCCCCGGTGGAGAGGGAACGATTGGTTCAGGAGTTCTTAACCCTCAAGCAGGGTACTGATTCTGTTGCGGTGATCACGCGGAAGTTTCATGAGAGGGCGATGTTCTGCCCCGAGCTGGTTTCCACTGATCAGGCTCGGATGAGCCGGTACTTGGGTTTCTTGAGGAGGGATATCCGGGAGTTTGTGTCAAACTCCACCTACCATACTTTTGCTGAGCTTCAGGCGAATGCCAGGAAGCGCGAGATCGAGTTGGAGACCCAGACCAGGGAGGAAGCCGAGTCTCAGCGGGTGGACCGGCGACCGGCTCAGTCCCAGCCGGCAGCCAAGCTGATAAAGTCCGCTGATTCGAGGACGGGAGGTCCGAAGGGCCGCACTTGCGGAAAGTGCGGCAAGGGTCATGATGGGGCATGTCGATCTGGTGCTTGCTACAAGTGTGGCAAGGAGGGGCACATTGCTAGGGAGTGCCCCAAGGGGTTTACGGTTTGCTTTCATTGCAACCAGACAGGCCATAGGAAGGCCGAGTTCCCCCAGCTTCTTCAGGGATCTGCACCTGCTGCCAGAGCTACTGCGACTCGACCGGTGAAGGCCGAGGCCCCGAGGGCTCGGGGGAGAGCCTTTCAGCTGACTGTGGAGGAGGTCCGCGCTGCGCCCGATGTTGTGGCAGGTATGCTGTATTTTATGTAATTATTTTGATTTCGCGATGTTATGCTCATGTTATGATATACGTAGGTACCTTCCTTGTGAACTCTGTGCCTGCTTTAGTATTATTTGACTCGGGTGCGAGTAGGTCCTTTGTATCTTTGGCTTTTAGTCAGCATATCAGTGTTAGTCGTGAGTCGTTGAGTCGGCCTCTGAGAGTTTCTATAGCTGACGAGAGAGTGATTTGTGCCACGGAGGTTCTCCGGGGATGTGTGTTAGAGATTTTCGGGGTCGAGTTTCCGATTGATCTGATTCCTATTGCGATGGGTGATGTCTGTGTCATTGTGGGCATGGACTGGTTGAGCCGATTCGGCGCCGTCATCGACTGTGAGCGTCAGCTGGTGACTATACGAGACCCTAGTGGGGGAGTTTTTTCGGTGTACGGCGAGGGTACTCGTTCGGGATCAGCTTTTTGTTCGGCCGCTAGGGCGAGGCAGTGTCTACAGCAGGGCTGTAAGTGTTTTGTGGCGTATGTGATGGATACGCGGGAGGCTTCCGAGAGACCGAGATCAGTTGAGGAGGTCCTAGTGGTGAGTGAGTTTCCAGATGTTTTCCCCGAGGAGCTGCCGGGAGTACCTCCTGTGAGGCAAGTAGAGTTTAGTATCGACCTGGTTCCGGGGGCCGCGCCTAGTGCTAAGGTGCCTTATCGTCTTGCACCTCCAGAGATGCAAGAGTTGTCCCCGCAGCTCCAGGAGTTGCTGGGGAAGGGATTCATTCGGCCGAGCAGCTCGCCGTGGGGAGCACCTATTCTGTTCGTCAAGAAGAAGGATGGTTCACACCGGATGTGCATTGATTACCCGGAGTTGAACAAGTTGACGGTCAAGAACCGTTACCCGTTACTGAGGATCGATTATTTATTCGATCAGTTGCAGGGAGCATCTTGGTATTCCAAGATCGATCTGAGGTCAGGGTACCATCAGGTGAGAGTGCGGGATGAGGACGTCCAGAAGACAGCGTTTAGGACGCGATATGGGCATTATGAGTTTGTGGTGATGCCTTTCGGGCTCACCAATGCCCCGGCTGTGTTCATGGATCTCATGAACAGGGTTTGCAGGCCGATGTTGGATCGGTCAGTGATTGTATTTATCGACGATATTCTAGTGTATTCGAGATCTAGAGAGCAGCATGAGGAGTATTTGAGGGAGGTCCTTGAGGTATTGAGGTCGGAGAAGCTTTATGCAAAGTTCTCCAAATGTGACTTCTGGTTGCGGGAGGTCCAATTTCTAGGACATGTTGTTAATCAGGAGGGGATATTGGTCGATCCGGCCAAGGTTGAGGCGGTGATGAGTTGGGAGGTGCCGAAGTCACCCTCTGAGATCAGGAGCTTCCTTGGGTTGGCAGGGTATTATCGGAGATTCATTAAGGATTTCTCCAAGATCGCAGTGCCGCTCACCAGATTGACCCGGAAGGGTGTTGCATTCTCATGGGGGCCCGAGCAGCAGACCTCCTTTGAGGCACATCGCCAGAGGTTGTGCGAAGCCCCGGTATTAGCTCTCCCGGAAGGGATGGAAGATTTCGTAGTATATTGCGACGCATCGATTTCGGGACTGGGTGCAGTGTTGATGCAGAGGGGTCATGTGATAGCTTATGCGTCGAGGCAGCTGAAGCCTCATGAGGCGAGATATCCCACGCATGATTTAGAGTTGGGGGCAGTAGTGTTCGCTCTCAAGATTTGGCGTCACTACCTGTATGGGGTTCGATGTACGATATACACGGACCATAGGAGCTTGAAGTACTTGATGGATCAGCCCAACCTAAATATGCGTCAGAGGAGGTGGTTGGATGTGGTCAAGGATTATGATTGTGAGATCCTGTACCACCCAGGCAAGGCTAATGTGGTAGCCGATGCATTGAGCCGCAGGGCGGAAAGCACTCCATTGCGAGATGTATGTTTGAGATTGACTGTGATGACTCCAGTATTGGATGCTATTCGTGGGGCACAGGCCGAGGCTGTGCGACCAGAGATGCAGAAGAAAGAGCGGGTCGTTGGGTTAATTTCAGAGTTCGTTAAGGATGGACGAGGGCTTCTGACGCTTCAGGGTCGGATTTGGGTACCGTTCGTGGGCGGTACGCGTATTACTTTGATGGAAGAGGCTCATCGATCGAAATTCTCGATCCATCCCGGGGCTACGAAGATGTATTTGGATTTGAGGAAAGAGTATTGGTGGCCCTGTATGAAGAGGGACGTCGCATGGTTCGTTGAGAGGTGTTTGACCTGCCGTAGGGTCAAGGCCAAGCACAAGAGACCGCATGGCAAGTTGCAGCCATTGGAGGTTCCCGAGTGGAAGTGGGAACAAATCACTATGGATTTCGTTACCAAATTGCCGAGGACTGCCAGAGGAGTCGATGCCATTTGGGTGATTGTGGATAGGTTGACGAAGAGTGCACACTTCCTTGCCATCAATGAGAGTTCTTCAGCGGAGAAGTTGGCGGAGATATACGTGAGAGAAGTGGTATCTCGGCATGGGGTGCCGATCTCGATTGTTTCAGACCGTGATGTGCGCTTCACTTCCAGGTTCTGGAAGAAATTCCATGAGGAGCTGGGTACTAAATTGCATTTTAGTACCGCATACCATCCCCAGACAGACGGTCAGAGCGAGCGGACGATTCAGACACTGGAGGACATGCTTCGAGCGTGTGTGTTAGACTTCGGGGGTAGCTGGGATGCGTATTTACCCTTGGTAGAGTTTTCCTACAACGACAGCCATCATTCGAGTATTGGTATGCCACCTTTTGAGCTCTCGTATGGTAGGAGGTGTCGGACCCCCATTTGCTGGGGAGAAGTGGGACAGAGAGTGATGGGCAGCACGGAGATCGTGCTCTAGACGACAGAGCAGATTCAGCAAGTTAGACAGAGGTTATTGACCGCCCAGAGCTGACAGAAGAGTTATGCAGACAGGCGCCGATCCGAGCTTGCGTTTCAAGTCGGCGACTTCGTTTTCCTGAAGGTCTCTCCTTGGAAAGGAGTGATTCGATTCAGGAAGAGGGGCAAGTTGGGGCCCCGGTATATTGGGCCATTTCGTGTGATTGCAAGGATAGGCCGGGTAGCCTATCGTTTGGAGTTGCCAGCGGAGTTGGGGCAAATCCACGACACTTTTCATGTGTCGCAATTGAGGAAGTGCATAGCCGATGAGTCGGCAGTGGTTCCATTAGAGGATATTCAGGTGGATGCGAGCCTGAATTATGCTGAGAGACCAGTGGCCATCAGGGATCGGAAGATCAACGTTCTGAGGAACAAGGAGGTACCTCTGGTGTTGGTCCAGTGGCAACACCGGAAGGGATCGGAAATGACTTGGGAGCCGGAACGTGAGATGCGGGAGCAGCATCCGGAACTATTTTCAGAGTGAGACTTCGAGGGCGAAGTCTAATCCTAGTGGGGGAGAATTGTAACAGCCCGGAATCTCAGGTATTGTTAAAATTATGTTTTTGGGGTGTTTTAAGAGGGGACTCGGCGAGTTGGAGCCTAGACTCGCCGAGTAGGATCGCAGACCTGGTCGCGGGTTCGCGACTGGACTCGACGAGTCCGAATATGGACTCGGCGAGTCTGCGCTGTTTAGCGAAAACCCTAACCGTTCAGGTTTGGGACGTATAAAAGGGACTTATTGGCCGTCATTGTTTATTTTAGCCTTCTGAGAGGAACCCTAAATCGATTGTGTGCATCTGGAGCAAGGTTAAAGGCCATTGGTGATTTTGAAGGAGTTGTTGTGCAAGGAAGAGAAGGGCTTGGCTAAAGGAACAGTAAGGGAGTCACGTTCTGAGGATTAGGGACACAGAGAGTACATCATCCAGGTAAGAATTCGAGTATACTCTGCTATGTTGATGTGTTTATGGAATTAGGGTTTATGGAACCCTTTTGTTGCTAGATTGAATGTTACCCTAGTCCCCCAAACGATTGTAACCCTGTATTGGGACCCTTGGAGGTCCAGAATGTCCCATGCCTGTGCATTTCGGGAATTGATGAAGGTTTTGGATTGGAATCCTTATGCCTTAGGTCAATATGTAAATTATAAGTCTTGGGGTGTATCATGAGCACCGAAATGAGGACCTTACGTGATGGATCAGTCTAGGAAGGCCAGACCTATGAATGGTCGGAGCAGTTCTGACCTTAGAAAGCAGTTTGAGCGGTTGCATGGCATGGACTCGCCGAGTCCGATGAACAGACTCGGCGAGTAGCTTGAAGATTAACTGGAACTCGTCGAGTTGTTCTTCAGACTCGGCGAGTTGAGTCGGGGTGGCCCCGCGATTCTTCCAGGAGTAACTCGTCGGGTCAAGGAGGATACTCGACGAGTAGAAGGGGAATCTTAGAGAATTGGTGAGGACGTCTAGACTCGCCGAGTCGCCCTAGTACTCGCCGAGTCAGGTCATGTTGACCGTTGACCGTTGACCAGAGTTGACCTATGTGTGACTTCTTAGGGGCAGTTAAACTAGAAGATAAAAGTGTTAATAAGAGATATATGATGTTATAGGGAGGTTGTAGCTCGGCGGATCGAGTACGAGTGACTTCGGGATTTCTTAGCTTTCGACATTTACGAGGTGAGTCTTCTCACTATACTATACCCGGAAGGGTTTGACTATGTGACCGGAAGGTCGGATATGATATGTAATATGTATGTTATATGTGGTAAGTTATTTGTTATATGTGCTATGTATGTCATGGGCCGGAAGGCGATTATATTATGGGCCGGAAGGCAATATGTTATGGGCCGGAAGGCAATATGTTGTGTGATGGACCGGAAGGTCGGCGTGGGTAGGACCGGAAGGTTACCCAGCAGGGACGGAAGTCCACTGAGGCACATGGACCGGAAGGTCAGGGCCTGGAAAGGCGTATGTGCGTAAGTTGTATATTGGGGAACTCACTAAGCATTTATGCTTACAGTTGTTATGTATGTGTTTCAGGTACTAGCGAGGACCGTGGGAAGGCGCCGGCGTGATCTGTACACACTGAAGGATGTTTTTATGATCTTGGGATTTAGACAATTTGTATTTGACATGACACTTAAATTATTTACGCCTTGTTTTGAATGAAAGTACTTTATTTTTAAAATGAAAAAATTTGTTTTGAAAATTTGCGTTGTTACAGTGTCCTTAAAAAGATGGCTGAAAAGGATGATGAAGAGGATGAGGAAGTTGTGCTGCAGAAAAGGCTCGATGAGATGAGAAAGAAGAAGTCTACCGCCAACCCCTCCATGAATGCTCTTATTGTGCAGGGTTCGGTTGCTGATGACGAGTTCGGTAGCGTGGAAGTTTGGTCTACCGACTCAGAAGACGATGAAGTGAGAAAGCCTACTCATGGAAAGGCTTATGTGGCAAAGGAGGAGAGCAGTGGAGGAAGATGCTTTATGGTGTCTGATGTATCTCAGATGAGGGGATACAACACTGATGGTGGAAGTAATGAACCGAAGGGGCAGGAGGACATGTGCTTTACGGCCAAACCACTCAGCCAGCAGTTCAATGAGCTTGATGAACTGATAAAGAAGGTACAATCGGTTTTCATTTCATTTAAAGTACCACAATCCTCATATTAGAAAGAACTAAAAAATGTTAATACAAGAATTTCTCATCTAGATAGTAGCTTAACTCAAACTCGAGTCACCAATTCTAACCTAACTGATCAATTAAGCAGGGTGTCTTCGAAGAGTGAGGAGCGGCGCATGTGGATCGAGTTGAAGGAGACTGAATTAGTTAAAATTAAAGACGAAAACATTTATTTACAAAGAGACAATTTAAAGTTGTTAAAACAGCGGAATGTTTTTTGTTTAATTGCAAAACGTCTTTATTCTAATATTACTCAGCTTCACTTGGACTGTGAAATAGGCCAAAAGATCCATCGCATGATTTTGCCCTTCCTTGAATTTAAGGAGGATGAAATTGATGCCGAAGCTTATAACTGTGAGAGTGTGATATCATCTGATGATGTCAATCCGACCTACATGTATGGACTGGACAAAATTGAGTCCTTCATTAAATCCAAGGACCACAAGGACATGCTTAAAAACCTTTTGGATGAAAATGATAGACTTAAACTGAGAACCGAAACCATACAAAAATTTGACTCTTTAAACGCCAACGTAAGCTCAGAAAACAAAATTGATGTTGAAAATGCATCTGAGCTTAACGAGGACGACAACATGAGTGAAATTTATGGAGAGGACACGGTTGACTGCTCAGAATTTGTAAAAAGCGAGCCTGAAAACCACAAGAATCTAATTTCTGAAAATTCAGTGGAGTTCGCTCGATTGTCCCAACAAAAGTCCCCGATCTTAGCAGAGAACGCAGTTGTGTATCAAAAGGTCAGGACCACTCCAAATCAAGTATATAAGGTCACTGGAGTAACCGAACATCAGACGGCTGAACTCACAGCTATTGTAAACGAAGACAATGCTGATGGCTGTGATGAGTACTTCTGGTTAGCTCCAATAGATAATGCAAACAAAACGGTAGGCTTATCAGAAAGAACCTCTTGGATGAGTAAAGGTAGATACATACCTGAACCCTTGAATAAGCCAGATAATTTCGATGAGCCAAGCACCAGTGGTACGAAAGACATTCCTCAGGAGAATGAAAGTTCGGCAAAAGAAGACGTTCCCTCTACTTCCTCAGTTCAAAGTGAAACTCCTACAGTTCAAAATGAACCAGCCAAGGAGAAACCGAAAATGAAAGCTAATATTCATCATCAACCGAAACAGATGAGGAATAAGAAACGTGAAAGGAACCAAAGATACAGGAAGAATCTCTCTGAAAGGAGGCAATTCTGGCAATCCCAGAATGCATACTTCTCACATCAAGACAAGAATCTGAAGTATGAAAACAATCCTGTCGGAAAGCCTGAGAGCCACAACAACCGAAAGCCAAGGTTCGGTTCACAAGAGAATACCAACCGAAAGCAAAGGTTCGGTTCTGAGAATGACTTCAACCGAAAGCAAAGGTTCGGTTCAAAGAACGATTCCAACCAAAAGCAAAGGTTCAATTCTGAAGTCAAAAGAGATCAAAACTCTAAGGTCAGTCCCTCCTATGATCAAAAGCAAAAGGGTCACCTAGAGTCCCCAGCCAAGAAGTCCTCTCAATCTAAACCCACTCCTTCTAGTTCATCTAATTCTTCTACTTCTACCAATTCATCTTCATCTTGCTCTAAATCTCATTCGGTTCATTCTCAAAAATCTCATTCATCGGCTGAACAAAAGGGCAAACAGAAGGTTTCTACATCCACACCAGAGTCTAAACCGAACGCACCCAATCCTAATAAAATAAAAGTTTTTACCATTAAAAAGAAAGATGAAACAACACTTATAAAACGAACATATCTTGTTGACATCTCTCTTACTGTTCCTGTTCCCATGAAAAGCTCATGTGGAGCCAAGAAACTTTGGGTTCCTAAATCTGCTTAATTTTTGCAGGTTATAAGTGACGAGCAGTTCGACGAAGAATGGTACATCGATAGTGGCTGCTCACGTCACATGACAGGGAGGAAAGAGGAGCTCAGGGAATACAGATCTCTTACAAATGGTGGCAATGTCAAGTTTAGAAACAATTCTTTCGGCACCATAAAGGGATACGGAATGATAACTAATGGTGATTTCACTATAAGGAAGGTGGCTTATGTGGAAGGACTCCAACACAACCTCATCAGTGTATCTCAGCTTGTTGGAGGTACAGGTCTCAAAGTCTCATTCGATGATGAAGGTTCTGAAATTATTGAGAAGAAGACAAAGAAAGTAATTCTCAAGTCGGAGCGTAAGGGTGAAATGTTTCCTCTAAACCTTAAACCCATCAAAGGAAACCCAGGTATATGCTTGTTATCAAAAGCTCAATCTGACGAAAGCTGGTTGTGGCACCGAAGACTCTCTCATCTCAACTTTAAAGATATCAACCGACTTGTCACTGGAGGTCATGTTAGGGGCCTTCCATTGCTCAAGTTCGACAGAGATCATTTGTGTGCTGCATGCGAAATGGGGAAGCAGAGTCGTCAAAGTCATCCATCTGTAATTAACACAAAAGTTGTTGAACCACTCGAATTACTTCATATTGATTTGTGTGGTCCTTCATCTATCGAAAGCATCGGTGGTAGCAAGTATATTCTTGTTATTGTTGATGACTTTTCACGATTTACATGGGTGTTCTTTCTAAAGCTCAAATCTGAAGCGACTCATAAGTTGAAAATGTTTATCAAGCAAATTGAAGTACAGCTCAAGAAGGTCGTTCGCAACATCAGGAGCGACAATGGTCTGGAATTCAAAAACAGGGAATTTGAAGAATTTCTAGCAGAAAAGGGAATAAGTCACTACTTCTCAGCTCCTTACACACCTCAACAGAACGGAATAGTCGAAAGACAAAACCGATCTTTGTGTGAAGCTGCCCGAACTATGCTAAGTTTCGCTTCCTTACCTCTTTATTTTTGGGCTGATGCTATTTCTGCTGCTTGTTTTACACAGAACAGGTCCTGTCTCAACAAGCGATTCACGCTCACACCTTATGAGATACTAAACAACAGAAAGCCCAATGTGAAATTTTTCCATGTGTTCGGCTCACGGTGTTTCATCTTTAACTCTAAAGAACACCGCAACAAGTTCGATGTCAAAGCCGACGAGGGAATCTTTCTGGGCTACTCTCTCACATCCAAAGCATACAGAGTCCTAAACAAGCGTTCGAGAAAAATTGAAGAGACATATTACGTGACCTTTGACGATAGCTATGTCAAAAAGCTACAAGCCAAAGAAGATACCGCGGGGGAAATCTTTCCTCAAACTGGCCAAGTCACAGTCTCGATCGCTAATCTATACGAGAAATTTCTGGAGCTCTTTGACGAACCAGAGAAAGCTTCTCTCTCAGAAGCAGGTGCAGCAGACAACAAGGTAGACCACATGAAGCAAATTGTCGAAGAAGCTGCCAGGAGAATGAATGAAGGAGGATCGACTTCTGATGAACCTCCATCCAACGATGCTTCAGTTGAGGGGGAGCCAAGCTCACATGTCGAGGGGGAGCCAAGCTCTACAACTGCAACCGAAAGTGCTTCTCCAACTGAAAGTGCTTCTCCAACCGAAAGTGCTTCTCCAACCGAAGGTGCATCAACGCCTGCAAGTCCAGCATCACAAGAAACCTCTGAACCTCAAGTTTCTCAAAGCTCATCAATCAAGGGGGAGCATGATGATATGACGCTTGACTACGATAGCCAATCCGAGCCAGAAGAAATGATCAATGCTGAACTAGACCCAACCTTTGATCCAAATTATCCTCCTCTTACCAAATGGACCAGAGATCATCCTATCTCTCAAGTGGTTGGTGATGTCTCTGAAAAGGTTCTGACCCGATCACAACTGAAGGCAAAACAGACATCCTTATTTTCAAAGGTTGATTTTTGTATGTTTAACTCATTCGTATCAAAAGTTGAACCGAAGACAGTTAACACTGCCCTCGATCACTCTGATTGGGTTCCAACTCCTCTAGATGCTTCGGTTGTTGGTCTCAAATGGGTCTTTAGGAACAAAATGGACAAGGAAGGGAATGTTATAATGAACAAAGCTCGTCTGGTAGTAAAGGGATACTGTCAGGAGGAAGGGATTGATTATGAAGAGACTTTCGCTCCTGTAGCTAGGCTGGAAACTGTAAGAATATTTCTTGCTTATGCTGCCCACAAAAACTTTGAAGTTTTCCAAATGGACGTCAAGTGTGCATTTCTTAATGGAGAACTCGAAGAAACCGTGTATGTGGAGCAACCTCCTGGGTTCGTGAACGTAAAGTATCCAAACCATTGCTATATTCTGGATAAAGTTGTGTATGGCCTTAAACAAGCTCCGAGAGCCTAGTATGAAACGCTAACTAAATTCTTAAAGATGTCTAAATTCAAACAAGGTTCGGTTGACCCAACCTTCTTTCGCAAAAAGGAAGGAGACTAAATTTGAAATGAGCTCAATGGGTCCTATTAACTTTTTCCTTGGTTTAAATATTAGACAGGGACCCGAAGGCATTTTTATCAATCAGGAAGCTTACACGAAGACTCTCCTAGCAAAGTTTGGTATGATGGGAGACTACAAAGTCAAAGTCCCAATGGCATTCGGCACCAAACTAACTCCATCCCTAGACAAACCGGCTGTCGATATCACGCTCTATCGTCAAATGATAGGCTCACTAATGTATCTTACTGCTAGCAGGCCTGACATCATGTTTTCTGTGTGTTATTGTGCTCGATTTCAGGCAAACCCACGTGAACCTCACATGCTTGCAGTGAAGAACATTTTACGCTATCTCAAGCAAACCACCTCCTTAGGTCTATGGTATCCTTCCAACTTAGGCTTCTTCGTTCAAGCCTATTCTGATGCTGACCTTGGAGGATGTGGACTCGACAGAAAAAGCACTACTGGTGGCTGTCAATTCCTTGACGGGAAGTTGGTCAGCTGGCAATCCAAGAAACAAACGTGTGTGTCGTTGTCTACTGTTGAAGCGGAATACATAGCCGCTGCTTCCTACACCTCACAAGTGATTTGGATCCAGAGTCAACTTCGAGACTATGGACTCAATATGAAGAAGATCCCACTATATTGTGACTCTGAAAGTTCAATTAGGATCCGTCATAACCCAGTGCAACACTCTAAAACCAAACACATAGCACTGAGGTATCACTTCATCAAAGATCACGTGGAAGATGGAAACGTCGAAGTTCACTTCGTAAGAACCACTGATCAACTGGCTGACGTCTTTACCAAAGCTCTTCCTGAAGCATCATTCAACAGAATATTGCAAGCGCTAGGTATGATGGAATCAGAGTCAGTACCTCACACTACCTCTCAACCTCAAACGTAAGAAGCGAAACCAACCGAACGTTCGGGTTCAGTTAAACCATCTGACTCACTCATCACTTCAAAGGTAGTTTTTCTTGGTTGTATGTTTCATGTACAAAATTGTTTTTCTTAGTGTTGAAAATATTTTCCATTTGCATGTCTAAAATCCTTGGTTTCTTAAAATTTTCCAAAACCGAAACCTACCGAAGGTTCGGGTTCGGTTTCTCAAAATTTTCCAAAACCGAAACCTACCGAAGGTTCGGGTTCGGTTTCTCAAAATTTTCCAAAACCGAAACCTACCGAAGGTTCGGGTTCGGTTTTTCAAAATTTTGTTGAACCGAAACCAACCGAACGCTCGGCTTCGGTTTTTCAAAATTTTCTGGAACCGAAACCAACCGAACGCTCGGGTTCGGTTTTTCAAAATTTTCAGGAACCGAAACCAACCAAACGCTCGGGTTCGGTTTTTCAAAATTTTCTGGAACCGAAACCAACCGAAGGCTCGGGTTCGGTTTTTCAAAATTTTCAGGAACCGAAACCAGCCGAACGTTCGGGTTCGGTTTTTCAAAATTTTCTGAAACCGAAACCAACCGAACGCTCGGGTTCGGTTTTTCAAAATTTTTCCCAACCGAACGTTCGGGTTCGGTTTTTCAAATTTTTTCCAAAGTTTTTTTTCTAAGTCTTATTTTTTTCTCTTACTTATTTTTTAATTTTATTATTTTTTATTATTTCTTTAATTTATCTCAAAAACTCGAAAAATATTTTTCTCTTTTATTTTTTTCGTGTGTTCGTTCATTTATGGGGGTATAAATGTTGGATTACTTAAGTGTCCCTAGAAGCATGCTACTGTATATGTCCCAAGCCTCATAAGATTTTGAATAATAGCCTTCATGACCTGGTATATAAACAAACCTTGTCTTCCTAATAAGGCTACCACATTTATTCTCATCATGAGCTACCTCACTCTTTTCTCACATGAGTTAAGAGTTTTCTGCTTGGTCCTTATTTTCGCAGCAGAGGTACTTTATCTTCTTACACCATCTCCATTACACTTCTCCATTACATTCGTTTCATCAACGTAACCCTTGAGACTCTCATAAATTACCACTGAGGTTTATGGTTACACAACATCTGTGTTTATGATCTTAGTTTCGTGTCACTACGAGCTGAGTGAAACCCAACATTCAACACCAAATCTGAATTGACGGTGATCAATTAATTTGCTCAAGTTTTTACCAAAGAATTGACGGATGCACTTTCATGAAATCTCAAATTTTATTTTGTGTGATTCCTATGAAATTGTTACACACCATAACATTTCTTCCCTTGGGATCCAGTTTTTATTTTTTTTGAGATTTTATATTTTCCACGCCAATTTCAAATAAATTCCTACCTACTTGTTCAACAGACTACACCGGTCTCACAAGTACTTTGATCACTTTCTTTCTTATTTCAAGATTAGAATTGATGCATCAAAGCGAAAGCCAACCTAAAGTAGCCAAATTAAAAGAAGCCTTTCAACATTTCTTAAAAATTGTTTGATCGTAATTCAACGGGAATCCACATTAACACTTTGAGGTCTCTCTTGATCTTGAAGGAAGAGATTCGTGCCCGGGATCATCAGTTTCGTGTCATTATTGACATCACAGTAAATCCTAAAAAGAGTTGCTTTATTTCTTTTCTTTTTACACTCTTTGCACGAAAATCTTTGATTTTCCAAAATTCCGTTACTAATTAATTTCAGGCTGATTTATTGCATTGGTGGTTAATAATTAAGACGTGGTCAACAATCCTCCACGTGGGCAGTTTATTCAAAAGATGTGATTCAAAAAGATAAGATGAAGGGTTGCTGACTCAGGCGGGAAATAAAAGGATTGAATTTCAACCGGTGATAAAAAGGGGCGCGTGTGAATTTGAAACGTTCACTCTTTTACTGACAAAGTGGACACGTGTGCGAAATCCAAGCGACATCCCTCTGGCACTTAAAGGCGCGTGAGGATTTGAAACGGTTTTCTTCTGAAACGGCGCTTGTTGGGCGGCGTGATCCTAGGAATCTGACACTCTCTCTCCTACGTGATCATCGCACGCCTCAACTGTCGCGCATCTGTCATTCAGGAAACCTTTTCGTATTTCCATAGAAGATTTGAAACGATTTTTCTCTCTCCATTCACCCACTATCAAAGGCAGTCTTCACCACCATTTACCTCTTTACTGCTTCAAAATTTACAAGAGAGCAAAAACTCGAAAAAGCTTTACTGTTCATCTTCTTCTTCCTACCTTCAACAATAGCAGAATCATCTTCCGTCCATGCTACCTCACAAATCCTTCCTATTCGTCCACAACAATGCTTGGTGATTGACCTAAACCCTTTGGCGTACGACTCTTACATGTCGCCGATCATCGAGTGCCTGAAGTACTCCCAAATCGCTCCAACTCTCTCCAGGATTGAGTCTGTGCCAATGGTGGTTCTCTCACAGGTGTATGCGACTGCCTATTATGACAAAGCCGTCGAGCGGGTGTTCTTCGAGGTTGCTGATCATAAGACCTATATCTCTCGACAGCATTTTGGTACTTTGATTGGTTTGGCTGCTGACCCATCGAGAATTAATCCGGAGACGATTCCGATTGCGCATCTTTACAACATGTTCTATAACATGGGGTACACGGAGGCGCTTGTCTCCGTCGCAAAGTTCAAGAAGTCCTGCTTGCCGCCGCAGTGGAACGGCATGTTCACAATCCTCTTCAAGGGCTTGTCTGAACGGAGCTCAGGATCTGATGGTGCTAGTCGACTGTTCTTGTCGATTATGTACGCAGTTTACAACGGCGTCAACCTCTACTTTGGGTTGGTCCTCTGGCAACAGCTCATCCAGAGCCTTTCTTCTTCATCACGACATTCTGAGGTGTCGTTTGCCCGGTTCTGGATTCTTATCACCAAATGGGCGATGGATAAGCTGGATATACCTACTGCTGCTGGTGCGGTGATGTCTTCGATCGGTACTTTTCATACCACCAAGATAATCGTTTCTGATGCATCCAGGTTCTCTTTCATTGGCTCCATTCCAAAGACCATGTATGGCGACGTCCCATCCGACAGCAGGATCATCCGGACGATCAAAGAGTTCAAGGCATCTGGTCCTAGGGAACTAACACCGGAAATGCTAAAGTCCATCCATGATGCTGACAAACCGGTGCCCAGGGGCAAAAAGGCGGACAAAGGGAAGCAAGCGACCAAAGCTCCTAAGGGTCCTTCTCCCAAGAAGAGGAAACAGACAAAAGCTGCACAGTCCCCACAGCCGAAGAGGAGGAAGACTCAACCGAAGCGCAAGCTTGTTATTCCCTCTTCTTCGAGTGACTCTGAAGGCGAGAGTTCGGACTCGGACGGCTCTCAAAGAGGCGAAACCCCTCCAAGAGGCAACACCCCACCCCGATCTCCTACCCCAGATATGGAAATCCACAACTCACCCATTCCTTCACCAACTCAAACCATTCCTACTTCCATTCCCACCATAAACCCCACTACCACTATTCCTCCAACCTCTTTCCCTATACCACCACCCATTTTCACAACTGCAACCGAAACACCACCTGTAACCGAAACCCCACCCGTAACCAAACCACCTCAAACCGAAACCCATACAACCGAACCTACCCACACTCAACCACCACCCGAAACTACCCCACCCCACACTCAACCTGAATCCACAAAACCCACAACATCCACAGCTTCACTACCCAACCATCTCCAGATCACGCCTCTGATTCGGTCTATTTTAGTCTGTTTCAGGTTCAGAGTGATGAAGAAGATGATGCTCCAGCGACAAAAAAGCATCTTAAGGAGCTCAACGAGAAGGTTGACTTACTTCTCGCCTCATCTTCCAACCAACAGTCTTCTCTATCTGAAGCTGCACTTCAGAAGATTGTTGATGCCTTCTCCAGGGCTCAGCATGATTCGGTAGCCTCATCCACTGCCGCCATAGACTCCTCTACCAAAGTTTGTGAGGCTGTGACCACAAAAGTCGATAAACTATTCTCATACGCCTCTTCTCTGCTGAAGTCATTATAGGAGAGTGCGGATTCTACCAAGACAACTTTGGAACCGATTGTTCAGCAATTGGAAAAGTTCGTCTCAACGGAGTTGACCTCGTTCGCCAACCTTCGCCAATCAATAAGCAACGACAACTCGGCCCTTCGTGCCTCCATTGATGAGCGTCTCGCTAAGCTTCAGGAGGATCTCGCAGCTGAGAACTCATTGATGGACGTTCTGGCAAGCAAAACCACCGCCCTCAAGGTCAAGAGCACTTAGCTATCAAACTCTCAACAACAGCTTGAAGCTCTACGATCCGAAAGGGAGGTCATCAAGACATGTGTTTCGGATGTACACACTGCCTTATCAAACATCCTAGAAGCACACGATCCAATTCTAAACCATTCGGTGAGGCGAACCCTTGCTGAAAAGCTTTCTCCTGCCATGGACCTTTTCAGCAAAATCGAAGGCTTACCTAGTTTCGTGTCCAATCCGAAACAAGGGGGAGAAGAGAAGAAGACCGGATCGAAACCACCTCCTTCCTCCAAAGCTACTCACACAACCGAACCACCTCCGACTGGTCAAGCTTCGGGTTCGGGTGTGAAGGACAAAGGAAAGAATATAGCTGAGGAAGAAGATGAAGATGAAGATAAAGAAACCATTGCTGACATGTTGAAACGAAAGAACAGTCGCAATGCTGATGAAGATGTTAATCGTGTGGCGCGAGAGGCTGAAGAAGTCGAACGCAAGCAGAAGGAAGCTAACGATCTACTCGAGAGCAGGAAGACTCTCTTCCCTGCCTGGACTCGGGAGCGAATGATCAAAGAGGCCATAGACACTCCCAACATCTTATGGCTCGAGCCGGTGATTTCGTTCGACTGCAATAATTCTGTCGATTCGCAGTTCGACATGCCGTTGACTCGAAAGGCGTTTATCTTCCACGCCTTCTCAAATATTTATGAAGTCCCTCATCCAAACTCTGAGGTTGATAGGGAGCTCATCGACTTCTATCTGAAGGCTGCTCGTCCTCAGTATCTAACTTGGAGCGCCTAGAAGATAGTGAACGTCCGAGTACTGAAACCTTACACCGAAGGTAGATTCATTAATGTTCGGTTCAAGGTGATTCGAGGATTTGCAAGAACTGCACATCATATCTCCCTGGCAGATCTACCGAACTTAAATCCTCATGATTGGATTGTTTTGCATAACATCCTCTTGACAAATGAAGCTGAATATGGTCCGATCATAGACCATCTCAAGAGGATGATTGTCTGTTATATCATGGAGGTAGCCCTTATGGATCAGGAGGTAGCCACTGTCTTCAAGAAGAAACCGAAGATAGCTCCTGTGGGATCGGCCAGTGATCTCAATCAGATGAAAATGGGCAAGATCGACCCGAGACGCAATTCGGTTATGTTCACTAGAGCAGAAGGACAGAAATGTCTCTTTGCTTTAGCTGACAAACATCTTTACACCACTGCTTGTCTAGAGCACGTGTTGTCGATCATCCAAAGGTGTAAAGAGAATACAGCAGATGATGTTAAGTACTTCAATGACAGGATCCAGTGGTACATCAGGTTTAGGCAGACGATTCTGGCTCTTATCTCTCGTCTGTTTAACACCGTGAAGAAGAAGGTACCTGCCTCCACTGCTGGCCCAAGTAACAAGTGAAGATCTCGCTCTAATTGACGCAAAGGGGGAGATTGTTGGGTTGAAGATATGTCAAGGGTTGCGTCTTTGGGCTCGGCTATTTGTTTATTTTATTTGTATTCCGGTTTGGGCCTGTCCAACCGAGAGCCCATTATGTTTATTATATAAGTATATGCTTGCATGCATATTAGGTTAACGATTGATCTAGAGCATAACGATAGTATTTACAGATTTCTTTGATCGTTCTTGTAAACCTACCAATCCTCTACAGTTGATGTTCTTAATCGAGCTCTTCTGAGGATTTTGTTTTAATCATTCGACACGTTTGATTCACTCTTGCCTTGTTCTTATTTTCGTGTTCTTGCTGTTTTATATTTACTTACCTGTTTAAGATCTAATCGATCTTCAAAGATTAAAGTTTTAATCTCATCAGTTGGTTTTGAAAAATTAATGGATGATTTGATGCACTTTTAAATGAAAGATTTTATTATTTTTTTTAGATGTTAGTTCCTTGATCCATCGCCAGCGACTAGAACCAGTTCCTTGATCCATCGCCAACAAGTAGAACCAGAGTACCTTCGCTCACCGCTCGTTGTTCTGGCCCCCTCTCCTACCATCATCCTCCCGAGATGAACCATAAGGCCATTTTCATCTGGTAAGATACCGGCAAGAGGGTATCCTTTGCCCAGTTTATTTGACATCGGATACCAAACAATGGGCCCTTTTTCCCCAAATTTTAACCAAAAATATGTTGGGCGTACCCTAGCATCAATTCGCATAATCAGCTTACACACAAAAAAAGAGGAATTAGTATTTGGGTTGATTACCGCAAATGGGCTCCTAAATTTATATTGGGAATTTCTCATAAAACAAAGTTGGGCCTATAATTCTATTGTGGGTTTTCCTGAAGATAGTTTCTTTTGAGTTATTAGGCAGTAGTAAATACATTTTGACTTCTATTAAATCGGCATTTGATTATATTAGGCAATATCAATAAATAAAATGGACCATCTTTGCAAGACAAAAATCAAAAATTTAATGCCCACATGCCGCAAGTTGCGCTCAGCAGAAAACATTTTCAGAATACGCGTTGCGGCCCGGACCATTCAAGGTTTTCAAAAAAAAGAATGAAATTTGGGCCAAGATATGTACAAATGGGCTGCAATATCCATTTTGGGTTTCTTTATGGACTACCTCAACAACTTATATGGGATAACATTACAATATCAACTATTTAAAGATCGGGCATTACATGATTAGCTCAAAAAAACATTTTCAGAAAATTCGTTGTAGCCCATATCACTCGGTCTTTTTAAAAAAAAGGGGGGGAGAAGAGAAGTGCATTACTACTACTGCTACTCGCGAAGCATTTCAAAATTGCATGATTTTAATCAATTTATTATTTCAAGAAAATATACTAAATATCAAATCTGATTGTGTTTCCTTTTCAGATAGCTGCTCCAATGCCACGACACTCATAGCTCAATCACGGAGCAAAGCTCTGTCTCTAAGACATGTAAGACATGAGTAGGCGACCTGCAAACATGTACAAATGAATGAGGCTTGAAAGTGAAAACAACAAGACAATATCATATATGCATTCATTCTTACTCTTCACCTTTTCTAAAAAGGGGGGAGTAGAAGGGTTAGCACAATAATGTATAGAAGTGTTATTTCTCTCTCAAGTAAAGAGTTGAACAACATAACGAGCTGACAATGTATACAATTTTGCATTCCCATGATGACTTTAGTGTCATAACTGAAAGAGCAGTCTCATGGCCTAATCCTCAGTGGCCCTGCTGCTCAACTCTCAATAGTATTCCCACTACATACCTCTTAACAGCAAGCCCACTACCCAACTCTCAGTGGCCTCACTGCCTAGCTCTCAAAAATTCAATAGAAGACGAGGTAGCATTCGTCACTATAGCTAATGACACAGCAAAGCGTCAGGTGCTATTATGCTTCAGCCTGAATTGATCACCCGAGTCGGGTACATAGATTGTCGGCCGCTACGCCCAATCTTGCAAGGGTCAGCACCCTTTCCTTGAGTCTCTTGACTTCTCAGCCCGACTCCATTATAATAGTAAGCTCCACATGCAAGGTTTGGCACCCTTGTCATGAGTCGCCTGGCTTCCTACCCTGACTCCATTCTAGCAGCAAGCTCTTCATGCAAGGTTCAGCACCCTTGCCTTGAGTCGCCTGACTTCTCAACCCAACTCCATTCTAGCGGCAAGCTCCTCCTACAAGTTCCAACACCCTTGCCTCAAGTCGTATGGCTTATCATCTTGACTCCATTATAGCAGGAGGCTCCTCTAGTGAGGCTCAAAGGCCCATAACGTTTTCCTATATGATTCCACGCGATACTCTCCTGCGTGAGGTATCCATGATCGTCGGCAGCTAAGCCCGATCTATTCCACACGATGTTCTCCCATTTGATATATCCACAATCGCTGGGAGCTAAACCCGATCGATTCCATGTAATGCTCTCCCATATGATGTATCCACGATCACTAGCAGCTAAGCCTAATCTATTCCACATGATGTTTTGCGCATGATGTATCCACGATCGCCGGCAGCTAAGCCCGATCCATTCCATGTGATGCTCTCCCACGTGACATCTTCATGATTGCTGACTACTAAACCTGATCTATTCTTCTAAGATGCGCTATATAATTTGCTCATCGTCGCACACTGTAATTCGCACATCATGAGTTCATACAATGCCTAGCACCATGCTCTTGGTGTTTCCTCTCCAACAATCATCATGGTTTTTTTATGATCAGACGATCGATAAAGCATTTTCTGCATTACATCCTACTTTAGTGAGGCTATCTTACAGTGAGAATATTATCAAGATAGCAACCCTACTACCTACAACCTTTCAGTATCTATGTTTCCTGGATTTCGGCAACGGTATTGTTGTGAAACCCCGACCTATATCCTTGCCGCTTATCCCTCAGCATCTTTGTTGCCTGGCTCTCGGAAACGGGCTTGCTGTGCAAACCCTACTTATAGCCTCACCACCTATCCCTCAACATCTCTGTTTCCTGGTCCTCAACAACAATCTCGTTGCGTTACCCCTACTAGTAGCCTAACTGCCCAACTCTCGTAACCTCTACCACCTGTTATATGGTTAAAAAATTTACGACTTATTGGTTTAACAACATAGTCTGATGCGGCTACCTAAACTACCCAGATCATATTGGGAGGAATCCAGATATGTGTAGCCAAGCAGCAAACACCTTCAGAATGGTTATTAATGCTCATGGTTATTGCTGACATTCCACCTGTGTTGTACACTCATATAGCAACCTTGATCTACATGTCATCATCATTAGTAGCCTTGTTGCATGACTACAACAACAACTATAACAGATAACAGTCTACGTGACTGAATAGCGAGCATATGGCTCCTAGATAACTTGGCCCGACACCTTATCGACATCGTTGTCCCATAGTAGCTCCGTTCCGCATAACATTATCAGTAGCCTTACTCTACATAATGGCAGAAATAGCTACACTGCATCACCAACCAGATCATACTCCTAACAAGGAAAGATCATTATGCCAGCCCATGCTTGGTTCGTTGCGTATCACCACGGTTCTCGTGGGCGAGGTTCATTTGTTCTCTTTATTACTTGATGCATTGGTGCTTTCTCTAGTCTGATCTGATTGTCAACAATCCAATCATATCGGATTAGGGGTACTTGATGACACATGGTTTATATGACTAAGTCCAGTCCAATTTCATTGTTCGTGAACCAATAACATCGAATTGGGGGACATGATGATATTAGGCCTAATAGCATGGCCTAGACAGCTCTGGTGTGCCATCCTTGCCTGGTGTGCTCTTGTCAGCCTTTCTTTACGGTCCCTTGTCATCCCTACATGGCGCTCCTTGTCAGCCTTGCATGGCGCTCCATTGTCGACCTATCCTGGTGCGCACCTGCCAACCTTGTCTGGTGTCTCTGGGCGGTTTCGCCCAACTCTTTGCTTGTTGGACTTGAATTGTGCTAGCCTAAGGCTTAGCCTAATTCCCCTTGACCTACTTTTCCACTATAAAATGAATAGTATCTCCTCCATGTAGCAGGGATCTTTCCCATGGTCTCAACCACCACCCTAGATTCCATCCGGGTGGCGCAGCCGCCACTGTCCGCCTTCATCCACCATATACCACCACCAGCACCAAGATGTCTCCCTCCAGCTAAGGAGGACCATCTGATATATCAAACCAATCTAACATGATCATCGGAGCCTACTCCCGGGGCACAGTTCCTGGGGCGGTTCTACGACTTTACTCTATGATGTCCAGATCTTCGCCGCACTAGAAGACCAGCAAAATTATCGGAGGTCCATGTCAAATCATTTGGCACTATCCGTGCAAGTCGAACCCATGACCACGTGCTCCCAACTAGTCTTAGCGCTGGCCCCTTTGTTCCTGCCTGGAATCTTCAAATTGATTCTCAATTGTGCTGCTCGAGAAGAAGAGTACAAACATCAAATCTCCGAGCTTGAGGACACCCGCTGTCAACTCTAGAAATTTTGGGCCTTGTAACTACAACATTTAAGCAAAGATTCTGAATCAAAAACTTAAGAGCATGTAAGATGCTTACTTTATGACAACAAAATTTCAATCAAATACACCATACAAGCATTACAAATAGTCAACAGGTAATTGGAAACCCTAGAAGTTCTTGTTTAGGTCTATTTTGGACTAGGACTTCCTTATTGGGCCCAATGGACCAATAAGCTTCCAATTTGACTATCTTGGGCTTAGAATCCTTAAATGGGACAATAAAGCCCAAAAGTTTTTTTTTCCTCTCCAAATCTCGGCCCAAGCCCAAACCCAAGGGATGGAGAGTTGACTTGTGAGATTGCCACCTCATTTATACATCCCATACCTCCATGCATGGATCAACATGCATCTAGGTTAGTCATTTCAACTGTCTCTCTCTCTCTCTCTCTCTCTCTCTCTCTCTCTCTCTCTCTCTCTTCTTCTTCTTCTTGATTCTCGTCCGAGACCTCCCAAACACACACACTTCATCCACTTTTTGTGTAGCAAACTCTCTCAAGGAACACCCTCACATTTCTTCATCAAATTTTCGAGACTTAAGAGCTTTTCAAAGAGATTTTCCACAAGAATCATCATCTGAGGTAAGTTTATACTTAAATCTATGATCTAGGTTCCTTGTTATATCAAACATCTCATCTTAACTCATGAAAATTTATGGTCTAACTCCCTAGAACCATCTAAGTTCGAAAACCTCCTCAAGAAGTTGCTAGAGCCGAAAACAACATCAAACTTCTTCCAAACTCCTCCAAAACCAAAACCCAACTAAAGGTGAGCTTCATACCTCCTATTTTTCGGTTTTATAAGTTTTGTGGGGGGGAATATAAGCAAATGTGTAGATCTATGTGTATATGTATGCTTTGTGTGATTTCTATGTTTATATTTATGTTCTTATGTGATTGTGGTGTTGGATCTAGTCAAAAAGTCCTTAAAACTGAGATTTACATTAGGTTGTATGAAATTAGTATAAATGATATTATTACATATAAATTATTTCTAGGAAAATAACCAACTGGTTAATATGAACTTCTTTGGAATAAAAACCCATTTTTGGACTCAAAATGTTAAAAATATAAAATTAAAGGGCCCAAAATGACAAAATACAAATTCTGATGGTTGAAATGAGTCAAAACAGTTTCAAGAAAGTATTTTCTGGAAATATACTCTTTTGAAGGATTAAAATGCAAAATTTTAAGCATAATGGGCCAAAAATGAACTTTTCGGCCCAACAAAGCCCAAACTGCGAAATTTTCAAAATTGAGGGGCTGAAACTGTACTTTTCTATAAAACAGGGGACTACAAGTGCTCCAAGTCCATTTCAAGGGTCAAAAATGCTTTTCATATATAAACAGGACCAAAGATGCAAAAATTTTCTTTTGTGGGCCAAAAGTGTAAAAATTGACAAAAAATGAGGTTTCAGCCGAGAAAACTTCATTTTGAGGGACTAAAAGTGATTTTCAAATAAATTTGAGCTGAAAAATACCTTTTCAACAAGTTTTGATACTAAAGTGTCGAGAAAAATGGTTTAAGGACTAAAATGGAAATTCTATTATACAAAGGGCCAATATTGTAAATTATCCTAAAGAAAGGGATTGCAAAAAGGAAAAATTCTAGTGGTTTTAAAAAATAAATATGTTATGATAAAATACTAGTACCACAACTACCGGCGAGATATAATACACCTTCAACACCAAAATCGTTATCAAACGAACTGATTCGATCTCGAATCAACAACGAATCCGAAATTAATAACACGACGATACTTCAATACACACACGGAAAATTTCGGGAAGTCAATACATATGTGGGAATACACCAGATGTCGATACACCATCTTTGGGCCCGAAAGTTTCAAATCGTGCTTGTTGGGCCTAGCTAGCCCAATGACATGATCTTTAGGCCCGAAGGAAACTCGCTTACATGTCGTTGGGTCTTATATGACCTAATTCCGTGTAAAAGGACTTTCACTGGCTTTTGTGCAGTTGGGCCCCAAGAGTCCTTTGGTACTGCTAGTAAAGTCGAGAATTCACAAATGCGAGTCGGGCCAAGGGCCCTTCACATTGACGATAGCCTTGAACGACTTATGGAAATACCGGGGGCTTCACACCGTCTTTTCTCCTCGGTTGTGGGGCTATGAGAAGTCAGGGTGGTTGGATTAAGTGAATAGTACGGACGACGCCTAAGGGATCATTTGTATAGTTGTAAACTAGTCGTTTTCATTAATGCGTGTTTATAGCAATTCACAACCCATAATTAATCCGATGTCTCCTAGAATTAACGAATACACACGTCGCAACGGTATAACAACCATACAAAATGCGTAAATCAAAGTATTAGGAAAACATCGGGTTTCCCTGGGGTTTTCAATTCATCACCTACGAGATGCATACCAAGTATAACAATTCTTTTTACATTTATAGAAACAAACAAGCATACTTACAGATCTTCACACTTTTTATACAATACTCTTTTCAGAAAATATCGGATTTTTTGGTGGTTTTCAAAACAATGCAAAACATTATATTTCAAACATTACTTATGAACTCACCAACATTTCATATGTTGACGTTTTCCAAAATGCTTGTATTCTCAGGTAATAGGTAAATCGAAGGGAAAAATGTACTCAGTGATATCTTGTTGTTTGTTTAACTAGTATCGAACAATCTACTTTTTGGGAATGTAATATTTTGAAACAATGTACTAAATGTAAACACTACCAGTTGTACTATTCCAATTCATGGTGATTAATGATGTTATGTTTCATGTATATTCACTGTGATGGTATTCAATGAAGTCACAACAGCCTTCGGACGTTTCCGCCGTCTGGTTCGGGGGTGTGACAGGTTGGTATCAGAGCTTTGTTTATAGTGAACTAGCATATCTAGCCACACATTGATATGCAACTATAAACCAAAAGAGGGACTAACACAACTCTGAACAAAACAAGTAAAACACAACAATAAAACACCCTTGCTTGCATTAGGAATAAGAACATAACGCCGAACCAAACAAGATAATGCTAGTATCCCGGTTAATTCAGGACTGTTCTTAGTGGTATCAAGGAGTGGATGTAGCCTGATCAACTACATTCTCTCCAAGGTATAACTAACACATGTTTTGATGAGATCGTGATAGCTAGGAAACCTACAACTATACCCCTTTAGCACTAAAAAGAGAACATCTGTTTAGTCTATGTAATAGTGGTAGGGTCATAGGATAATGATAGTTTATTCGCATACCTTCTCCCAGTCCTCACGGAATGAATCAAGGACCCACCAAAACGTGTACCTACAAGGACTTCACAAACTCCAAACCACAAACCTTTAACGGTACTGGAGGAGTGATCACCCTGAAGCGATGGATCGAGAAGGTGGAATCGGTATTCGAGATATGCGATTGTCCCGAGGGGATGAAGGTGAAGTTTGCAGCCTGCACTTTTGTTGATCAAGCACTCACCTGGTGGAACGGACACATGGAAGCCATGACACTTCCTGTAGCCAACTTCATGCCATGGACAGAAATGAAATAAATGCTGATGGCTGAGTACTGCCCTCGTGGTGAGATTCAGAAAATGGAACAAGAACTGTGGAACCTCACTATACGGAATGTTGATATCGATGCCTACATAGCAAGATTTAGTGAACTATCTATGTTTTGTCCGGGCATGATCACCTCGGAAGGAAAGAAGATCGAGCGATTCATCTGGGGACTAACCTCTTCGATCCAAGGAAATGTGATAGTTGCAGGTCCCGAAACTTTCGACAGTGCTAAGAGATTGGCGAAGAAGCTGTATGAGCACAACAACAAGAAGGGTGACAAGCCAATGGAGACTGAGGCCAAGAAGGAAAGTGATGGCAAGAAGGGGAAGAACAACAAAAGAAAGGGGCGTCAAGGCTCCGAGACTTCCAAGAAGCAGCAGACAGTGGCGGTTAATGCTGCCACCGCGCAAGTTACAGCTACACCACATGCTCCAGCCTCAGCTGCTCCATATGCTCCTAGACCTTATTCTGGTAATCTTCCCAAATGTAACAAATGTGGATTCCATCACAATGGAGAATGCAAGGAGATAAAGTGCACCAGTTGCAATTGGAAAGGACACACTACAAGGTACTGCAGGGCTTACCCTCCTCAGAACCAACAACAGGGAAGCAACCGTAACAACAACAACATCAATGCTGGCGGCAACAATGCCAGACCTAGCCACACCTGCTATGGTTGTGGAAGGACTGAGCATTTCCGTCGAAACTGCCCCAACAACAACAATCCCGAAAATGGAGGAACCAGAAAAGTGCTGGCTATGGGTCAGGGGGAGGCGATTCAGGATCCTGTTGTTGTTACCAGTACGTTTCCCCTAAACTACACATATGCATACATCCTATTTGACACCTGAGCGGAGCGAAGTTTTGTGAGCAATAAGTTTAAGCATTTGTTAAAACAACAACCCCAAAAGCTCAATGAAACCTTTAATGTGGAAATGGCCAATGGGAAAACTGAATCCACTGGGGAAATCTACATCGGATGTACCCTAACTCTAAATCAACACGTCTTTCAAATAGACTTGATGCCTGTTTCCATTAGGAGTTTTGATGTGATTATTGGCATGGACTGGCTAAGCCCCCACCATGCTGAAATTATGTGTCACGAGAAGGCCGTTCGCCTTCATCTTCCCAATCACGAAACCCTAGTTATTTACGAAGACAAACCAAGCACGAACCTCCGCATCATCTCCTGCATCCAGGCACAGAAATATCTACGAAAGAAAGATTTGACATTTCTGGCTCACATAGTGGATAAAACCAAGGTAGAGGCTAACATTCGAGATATTCCAGTAGCACGTGAATTCCCAGACGTATTTCCTGAAGATCTTCCTGGAGTACCCCCAGAGAGAGAAGTTGAGTTCCGAATTGACCTCGTTCCAGGAGCAACCCCTCTCGCTAAATCGCCCTACCGGCGAGCTCCTGCAGAAATGCAGGAATTGTCCAGTCAACTCAGTGAACTCCTGGGCAAGGGGTTCATCCGACCTAGTTACTCGTCGTGGGGAGCTCCGGTTCTGTTTGTCAAAAAGAAGGACGGATCTTTTAGGATGTGCATCGATTACAGAGAGTTAACTAAACTCACTGTTAAAAATCGCTATCCATTCCCACGAATCGACGATCTATTTGACCAGCTCCAAGGAGCTAGTTACTTTTCTAAGATAGATCTACGGTCCGGATACCATCAACTCAAAGTCCGGGAAGAGGATATTCCAAAAACCGCTTTCCGAACTCGTTACGGACATTATGAATTTGTCGTAATGCCCTTCGGTCTAACAAATGTCCCTGCCGCATTTATGGATCTGATGAACCGAATCTGTCGACCATTCCTCGACAACTTTGTCATTCTCTTCAGTGATGACATTCTCGTCTATTCCCGAAGCGAGGAAGAGCATGGTCAACATCTCCGACAAATTCTAGAAACTCTGCGATCGGAAAAGCTGTACGCAAAACTCTCCAAGTGTGAGTTTTGGCTCCGTAGTGTGAATTTCCTAGGTCATGTTGTTAGCCAAGATGGAATTCATGTGGATCCCTCTAAGGTCAAAGCTGTCGAAGGATGGGCAGTCTCGACAACACCCACGGAAATCCGCCAATTTTTAGGTCTAGCAGGCTATTATAGGAGGTTCATTCAAAACTTCTCTAAGATCACCAAGCCACTTACCTCACTTACACAAAAGGGCATACCATTCAAATGGACGGACAAACAAGAGATTGCGTTTCAAACCCTGAAGCAAGCCCTCTGTAGAGCCCCGGTACTATCTCTACCGGAGGGAACAGAAAATTTCGTGGTCTACTGTGACGCGTCAAATCAGGGCTTAGGTTGTGTTCTCATGCAGCGTGGAAGGGTGATAGCTTACGCATCCCGCCAACTAAAGGCGCACGAAGTGAATTACACAACCCATGATCTGGAATTACGAGCGGTAGTCTTTGCTCTGAAGATTTGGAGGCATTACCTTTATGGTATGAAGTGCACCATCTTCACGGACCACAAAAGTCTCCAGCACATCTTGAACCAGAAAGAGTTGAACATGAGGCAATGAAGATGAGTTGAATTATTAAACGATTACGAGTGTGAAATCAAGTACCACCCAGGCAAGGCCAACGTGGTAGCTGACGCATTGAGCCGGAAGGAGTAATCTAATCATCGTGCGAAAACTCTCTCAATAACCATCCAATCCCACCTAACCACTCAGATTGGGGTAGCCCAGTTAGAGGCCATGAAGACGGAAAACAGAGCATGCGAAGCATTACGTGGAATGGAGAAGAATCTAGAGGCAAAAGAGGACGAAGTATACTATTCCTTGAACCGTATTTGGGTCCCTAAACTCAGAGGATTTAGGGAGGTAGTCATGAAGGAAACCCATAAGACGCGATACTCCATCCATCCCGGCTCAGACAAGATGTATTTGGATATTAAACAACATTATTGGTGGCCTAACATGAAGGCGGAAATTGCCACCTATGTTAGTAAGTGCCTTACTTGTGCCAAGGTAAAGGTGGAGTACCAGAAGCCCTCAGGGTTATTACAACAACCGGTAATCCTTGAGTGGAAATGGGAAGGGATTTCTATGGATTTCGTGACCAAGCTACCCAAGATGTCGGATGGACTAGACACCATATGGGTAATAGTCGACCAACTGACGAAATCTACCCATTTCCTGCCAATAAAAGAATCCTATAAGATGGAGAGATTGACACGTTTATACATTCGAGAAATCGTGAGACTCCACAGAGTACCAGTGTCTATTATCTCGGATAGAGACAGTAGGTTCACTTCACGTTTTTGGCAATCACTCCAGAAAGCACTAGGAACTCATCTCGACATGAGCATTGCTTATCATCCACAAATGGATGGTCAAAGTGAACGAACCATTCAAATGCTCGAAGACATGCTTCGTGCATGTGTGATAGACTTTGGGAAGTCTTGGGATACCCACTTACCTTTAGTCAAATTCTCGTATAACAACAGTTATCACTCGAGCATCAAGGTCGCTCCTTTCGAAGCACTATACGGACGTAAGTGTAGATCACCATTATGTTGGGCTGAGGTGGGCGACACCCAGTTAGCAAAAGCACTCACATCGGACAAGGCGCTAACGGGACCGGAGATCATTCGTGAAACCACGGAAAAGATCGTTCAAATCAGAGCTCGATAACAAGCATCGCGCGACCGACAAAAGAGCTACGCCGACAAACGACGAAAGCCCTTAGAATTTCAGGTCAGGGATCGAGTACTGTTAAAAGTCTCACCTTGGAAAGGAGTCATTCATTTCGGGAAACGGGGAAAACTGAATCCACGATACATTGGACCTTTCGAAATCGTCACCCGAATAGGTCCAATGGCATATAAACTGCAACTACCCGCATAGCTAAATGGTGTACACCCCGTGTTCCATGTCTCTAATCTAAAGAAGTGTCTACCGGATGAAACACTCGTCATTCCCCTTGATGAGATTGAAATCAATAAGAATCTCATGTTCATTGAAGAACTGGTTGAAATCTTGGAGAGGGAGGTGAAGCATACTAAGCAAAGTCGCATCCCGATCGTGAAAGTACGGTGGAACGCGAAGCGTGGGCCAGAATTCACGTGGGAACGCGAAGATCAAATGAAGCAAAAGTACCCTCACCTATTCTAGCATTCTCAAGTCTAGCTTTCAAACAGAATTTCGGGACAAAATTCCCTCTAACGGGGGGATGATGTCACAACTAGAAATTTTGTGCCTTGTAACTACAACATTTAAGCAAAGATTTTGAGTCAAAAACTTATGAGCATGTAATATGCTTACTTTATGACAGCAAAATTTCAATCAAATGCACCATACAAGCATTACAAATAGTCAACAAGTAATTGGAAACCCTTGAAGTTCTTGTTTAGGTCCATTTTGGACTAGGACTTCCTTATTGGGCCCAATGGACCAATAAGCTTCCAATTTGACTATCCTGGGCTTAGAATCCTTAAATGGGCTCTAATTGGACCCACTTCCATTTATTTCAACATTTTGGGCCATATTGGGCCTAGAATCAAATAATTTAAATATTATGAACCATTATGGACCATAATTAACCTAAACTAGCCTAATAAAGTATAAAAATCACACTTATATCTTATAGGCCCAACAATCACTCAACCTAACTCTAATATGGGTTTAGGGGCAATAAAGCCCAAAAATCTTTTTTTTTCCTCTCCAAATCTCGGCCCAAGCCCAAACCCAAGGGATGGAGAGTTGACTTGTGAGATTGTCACCTCATTTATACATCCCATACCTCCATACATGGACCAACATGCATCTAGGTTAGTCATTTCAACTCTCTCTCTCTTCTTCTTCTTGATTCTCGGCCGAGAGCTCCCAAACACACACACTTCATCCACTTTTTGTGTAGCAAACTCTCTCAAGGAACACCCTCACCTTTCTTCATCTAATTTTCGAGACTTAAGAGCTTTTCAAAGAGATTTTCCACAAGAATCATCATCTAAGGTAAGTTTATACTTAAATCTATGATCTAGGTTCCTTGTTATATCAAACATCTCATCTTAACTCATGAAAATTTATGGTCTAACTCCCTAGAACCATCTATGTTCGAAAACCTCCTCAAGAAGTTGCTAGAGCCGAAAACAACATCAAAGTTCTTCCAAACTCCTCCAAAACCGAAACCCAACTCAAGGTGAGCTTCATAACTCCTATTTTTCAGTTTTATAAGTTTTGTGGGGGGGGGGGGAATATAAGCAAATGTGTAGATCTATGTGTACATGTATGCTTTGTGTGATTTCTATGTTTATATTTATGCTCATATGTGATTGTGGTGTTGGATCTAGTCAAAAAGTCCTTAAAACCGAGCTTTACATTAGGTTCTATGAAATTAGTATAAATGATATTATTACATATAAATCATTTCTAGGAAAATAACCAAGTGGTTAATATGAACTTCTTTGGACTAAAAATCCATTTTTGGACTCAAAATGTTAAAAATATAAAATTAAAGGGCCCAAAATGACAAAATACAAATTATGATGGTTGAAATGAGTCAAAACAGTTTCAAGAAAGTATTTTCTGGAAATATACTCTTTTGAAGGATTAAAATGCAAAATTTTAAGCATAGTGGGCCAAAAATGAACTTTTCGGCCCAACAAAGCCCAAATTGCGAGATTTTCAAAATTGAGGGGCTGAAACTGTACTTTTCTGTAAAACAGGGGACTACTAGTGCTCCATGTCCATTTCAAGGGTCAAAAATGCTTTTCATATATAAACAGGACCAAAGATGCAAAAATTTTCTTTTGTGGGCCACAAGTGTAAAAATTACGAAAAATTAGGTTTCAGCCGAGAAAACTTCATTTTGAGGGACTAAAACTGTTTTTCAAATAAATTTGAGTTGAAAAATACCTTTTCAACAAGTTTTGATACTAAAGTGTCGAGAAAAATGGTTTAAGGACTAAAATGGAAATTATATTATACAAAGGGTCAATATTGTAAATTATCCAAAAGAAAGGGGTTGCAAAAAGGAAAAGTTCTAGCGTTTTTAAACAATAAATCTGTTATGATAAAATACTAGTACCACGACTACCGGCGAGATATAATACACCTTCAACACCAAAATCGTTATCAAACGAACTGATTCGGTCTCGAATCAACAACAAATCCGAAATTAATAACACGACGATACTTCAATACACCCGCGGAAAATTTCGGGAAGTCAATACATACGTGGGAATACACCAGACATCGATACACCATCTTTGGGCCCAAAAGTTTCAAATCGTGCTTGTTGGGCCTAGCTAGCCCAATGACATGATCTTTAGGCCCGAAGGAAACTCGCTTACATGTCGTAGGGTCTTATATGACCTAATTCCATGTAAAAGGACTTTCAATGGCTTTTGTGCTGTTGGGCCCCAAGGGTCCTTTGGTACTGCTAGGCAAAGTCGAGAATTCTCAAATGCGAGTCGGGCCAAGGGCCCTTCGCATTCACAATAGCCTTGAACGACTTATGGAAATACCGGGGGCTTCGCACCGTCTTTTCTCCTCTGTTGTGGGGCTATGAGAAGTCAGGGTGGTTGGATTAAGTGAATAGTACGGACGACGCCTAAGGGATCATTTGTATAGTTGTAAACTAGTCGTTTTCATTAATGCATGTTTATAGCAATTCACAACCCATAATTAATCTGATGTCACCTAGAATTAACGAATACACACGTCGCAACGGTATAACAACCATACAAAATGCGTAAATCAAAGTATTAGGAAAACATCGGGTTTCCCTAGGGTTTTCAATTCATTCACCTACGAGATGCATACCAAGTATAACAATTCTTTTTACATTTATAGAAACAAACAAGCATACTTACAGATCTTCACACTTTTTATACAATACTCTTTTCAGAAAATATCGGATTTTCTGGTGGTTTTCAAAACAATGCAAAACATTATATTTCAAACATTACTTATGAACTCACCAACGTTTCATATGTTGACGTTTTCCAAAATGCTTGTATTCTCAGGTAACAGGTAAATCCAAGGGAAAAATGTACTCAGTGATATCTTGTTGTTTGTTTAACTAGTATCGAACAATCTACTTTTTGGGAATGTAATGTTTTGAAACAATGTACTAAATGTAAACATTACCAGTTGTACTATTCCAATGCATGGTGATGAATGATGTTATGTTTCATGTATATTCACTGTGATGGTATTCAATGAACTCACAACAGCCCTCGGACGTTTCCGCCGTCTGGTTCGGGGGTGTGACACCCGCAGTGTTGATCATAAGTATGATCTTTTCACCCTGGAGAAAGCTATCGCCAAAGAAATTTGGGCGTCATTTAAAGCTAAGATGGATTCGTTAGTGCAATCCAATGAGGGGCTAAGGATTCAGAACAAGAGCCTTAAGCTAGACGTTATTGATAGTAATCAACTTATCGAAGAAGATCGAGCTGAAGTGGAAGCTCTGTGTTAGGACTGTGACTAGCTTCTATAGGTGCAACTTGTGTGTATTATAGATAAAATCAATGAGCATCTAGAGTTCAATAGCGGAGTCAGTCAAGTTCATCATGTTGTCATTGTTGCGGCAAGGAGTCTGGCTATGCTAGCTTGAAGGCGGAAATAGACTCTAGAGCTCGTTATCCCAAAGATAGTGATGCTCGGTCCATCCATACTAATAGTCTTAGCAATGCATTTTTATCTTTTTCCATGATGGACTATGTTTCTATCATGGGCTTAGGTTATCTTGACATGGTTGGGATACGGCAACTTTGTGTGGTAGATGATCTTGCAGATGATGCTTTGATTGGGACAGCTGGTGGTGGTGGTCCAGGAGTTGGCGATGACGGTGCAGTACCTGGTGGTGGCGGTGTGGGAGCTGATGGCAGTGATGAAGCGGTTGGTGGTAGTGATAATGTTGTTGGTTCGTAAGTTACAGTGTACCGTGTGCTGCCCTTCGGGATGAGAAAAACTTGTGAAGCTTGTTCTTTCCCTTTTCTTCTGTGTTTGTTTGTTAGTTTATTTTTTGGACGTATCCCTTCACGACATGAACTTGTAGTGGCCTCTCGTAGCCTTGGTTTTATTGACTACTTTATCTCTGATGATCCTTAGGTGTATGATACTCCTGTATGTGTTTTTTGATTCTTTTTTTCCCGTTTGTTTTGCCTTTATGATATGATGCATCTTTTGGGGTTTCTAGGTGTCTGCTTAGATGATTTGAGTGTGTTTCGGGCCTATATCGATTGTTTCGTTCTATCTGGCTTGCAATAGGTGTGAAAACGTCCCTCTGCGCAAGGCACGTCAAGTTTCCATTTTGTCAAGAATACGTTTGACCCATGTTGTACCTCTGAGTTGTGTGGATTGTTCTGAGTTTTCTCATAATGCATTAAGTGTTGAGACATTTGGGGGACCTTTTAGACCTAAGGCTAGGTATGTTGGGTATTTAATTTTGTGGGTTAGCTCTGCCCTTTGGGCGATATACACTAAGTATCTAAGTATACCATGGATGTTCTAAGCCTTTCTAGTTGTGACATATTGCTTTTGGGCATAGGGTAATTGTTTAAGAATGCATTAATTATTCGATGTAAAATAATTTTTTAAGGGTCCAACGAATTCATTGAGTATTTAACGTATGACAGTTACTTTGAGCTCCACGGGTACGCTAAGTATTTATGTTAAAGGAGGCTACTCTAAGCTGCTGAGTATTTTAATATGCAAGTTATACACTAAATATTTGAACCTAGGAAAAGGTGAGCTAAGCCTTGAAGTACACTAAATATTTTAGATTAAAGGTGGTTGTTCTGAGCCTGATGAATACATTGAGTATTACATATACAAGTGATACACTAAGTATTTTAACCTTGAAAAAGGTGAGGTAAGCCTTGAGATACACTGAGTATTTAAATTAAAGATGGTTGTTCTAATCCTTGAAAGACATTGATTATTGAATATGCAAGTGATACACTAAGTATTGAACCTTGGAAAATGTGTGCTAATCTTTGAAACACATTGATTATTAATTACCATTCTCGCTGATCCGCCCGGATGGTGAGTTACTACAAATTTCTTTGTAGTTCATTTCTAAGTAATGAGTTTTTTTTGTGTTTCCTTTCTCGGGATGGAGATGCTCTTGACTGCCTTCCTTGGATGATGGGTACCTTTGTTTGATTCTGGTAGGATTCCTTGCTAGAAGTGGAATTTCTCTAGGTTCCTAGCATCCCATGCTCTAGGAATTGGCCTCCCATCCACCATCTCAAGCGTGTAGGACCTGTTGTGATATGCTTCGACTAACTTGTATGGTCCTTCCCATGTGGGACCTAGTTTCCCTCGTGATTGGGTGTGGCTCGCCTCATTTCTTTTCAAGACATAATATCCTACCTAAAAGGCTTCTTTTCTAACCCTTTAGTTGTAGTGTCTCTCTAGAGCACTCTTATAGGCCGCCTGGTGAATGTTTGATTTTTCAATCCTTTCTTTGATGATGTAGAAGTTTAACCTTAAGTTTTTTTCATTACTAGTTTCTTGGAAGTGGAGTATATGGGGTGAACCAATTGTTTGTTCTACTGGCAACATTGGTTCTGCAACACAAACTAAGATGAAAGGTGTTTCTTTCGTGCTTATTCTTGGTGTTGTTCTAGATGACCAGAGGACTCAAGGGAGTTCCTCCATCGAGCTACCCTTAGCTTTCCCTAGGCACTTCTTGGTTCGTTCACCAGCATTCTGTTGCACACTTTGGTTTGGCCATTATCTTAGGCGTGTGCTACTAATATGAATGATTGTTCAATCCCCTTTCGACGCACCAGCTTCGAAATGGGTTTTCTACAAATTGTAACCTATTATCACTGATCAGCACTTTAGGTGTTTCAAACCTTGCCATGACATTCTTCTATAAGAACTTGATCATTTGCCATCCTGATATGCATGCTAATGGTTCGACCTTTATCTATTTGGTAAAGTAGTCGACCGCAACTACCAGGAACATCACTTTTCTAGGAGCTTTAGGGAATGGCCCAACAATTTCGATTCCCTGTTAGTAAAAAGGCCATGGACTAGTGATGCTCGTCAGTAGCGTCGGGGGAACTCCTTGCACTGAGGAGTAAGTTTTTCATTCTACTCATGCTCGTGTTATTTTATTGCGTCTTAGTGGATGCTGGGCCACTAAATGCCCTTTCAAAGTATTTTCCTGTGAGGGCCCTCACTCCTTCGTGCACACCGACTGACCCGACGTGCATCTCTCGAAGCGCTTCTTTGCCGCTAGCTTTGTCTATTCATTTTAACCACGAAGTCATGAACCCTTTTTGATATAGCAACTCTTCTATAATCGTATATTGTGGTGCTTTGATTCTTACTTTTCTGGCTTCTTCATTGTTCTCAGGCAGAACACCATGTCATAGATATTCAACCATCACACATCATCCAACTATTTCGCATTGGATTTAGGGTGTGTATTTGGTGCTCGTCTATGCTTCTTTCCTTGATTACTTCCACCAAAACTTTCTTGAACAAGTGGCCATATCATGTTGATACTAGTTTGTTGAGAGTATCTGCCCTCCTATTCTCCCATCTCAGGATTTGCTTAATGGTAAAACTTTTAAGCGGTTTAATGATCATCTAAATAGATTTCACGTACTTTTCCATCTGCTTATCCTTTGCTTTGAACTCTCATTTACTTGATTTGACGCCAATCTTGAGTTTTTCAGGGTTGTTATTGCATCCGCTCCCATCTGCTTTTCTAATTGCAGACCGGCCAGCAGGGCCTCATATTCAGCCTCATTGTTAGAGGTATGAAAGTCGAAGTGGATTGCATAAGTAATTTCTTCCCCCTCTTGGCTTATCAGAATTAGACATGCGTCGGATCCTTCCTTATTGGACTCCCTATCAGTATTTTTGTCGACGTGTGTCTGAGGATTCTCCCACGTGGGTGGATGCTTTTACCTCTCCTGTTATTTTAAGAAGAAAATCTATTAGTGTTTCTCCTTTGATACTAGTACATGGGCGATAGCTGATATCGTGTTCGCCTAACTCAATCGCCCATTTTTTCAGGCGCCTGTTTCATTGAGCAACTTGCTAATACTTCTATCTGGTGCGGCTAGAAATTCCGCCTCAGGCGTCATGTCACATAGATGAGGGTGAGCACCAACCTTTCCAAGATGGGGTAGTTGGTTTCTGGCCTCTATAGATCACAGTTGACAAAGTAGACCGGTATCTCCTTTCCTTCCCTTTCCACTACCACTACCTAGGAGATAGCCTCATTTGACTCTGATAGATATAACTGTAGCGTTTCGCTTGGGATAGGGTTAGCTAGTATAGGTATTTTATTTAAGGCCTCCATGATCTGATGGCATGTTTTTTCTGCTACTGGGGTCTATTGGAAGTTGTTTTTCTCGATGCATCCTTTGAAGGTCTAGAAGAGTGGCATGGCTGTTTCTGCGGATTTGGAGATAAAATGGCTCAAAACTGTTCATTTTCCATTCATCCCTTGAGCTTCTCTCAAGATATGTGGAGATAGCACATCCATTAGTTATCGAATTCGGCTACACTGGGTTAGATTCCTTTTCTGGTGACATAGTACCACTGGAAGTTCCATTCTTTTACACCAAAGGTGCACTTTCCGGCTTTCAACTTCATTTTAACCCTTTCCAATGTTCTGAGTATCTCTTCTACATCTTCCAGTAGTCTTTTTTCCTTTGGACAGTCTATGAGCATGTCGTCGACATAAACTTTAATGTTTCTTCTGATTTGTTTGCCGAAGATGGAGTTGAAGAAGCGCTAATAGGTTGCTCCCATGTTCTTAAGACCAAAAGACATTTTTGTGTAATAAAACGCACCATGGTCTATATGGAAAGTGATATTCTCTTCATCTTCCTTACTCATCAAGATTTGATGATACCTCTTGTATATGTCTAAGAAGCATTTCAATCTAAATCCTTGTAGAGACTCCAGCTTCTGATCGACTTCTGGTAGGGGTAAAAATCCGTAGGGCAAGATTTTTTTAAATCATAATAGTCAACGCACATATGCTACATTGTGTTTTTTGACCATGACTGGATTTGCAATCCAATTCGGGAAGATTGCTTCTCGGAGTAATGTCGCCTTAGTCAACTTGGCGACTTCGACGTTCATTTCCCTGTTCTTGTCCCCTCCTTGGACATGTTTTTTTTGCTTTTTCTCTTTTGTCCCTGGATATATCATGATCTTGTGTTCTATGACTTCCTTTTCTAACCCCACCATGTCGGTGGGAGTCTAGGAGAAGACGTGCTTGTATTTGTTTAAAAGGTCCATCAGCACCTACCGCGTCTATAAGGGGAGGTTGACCACTGTTGTAACACCCCGACTCCCAAGTATAAGTTTTAATGAATTATGTACATGTTTATGGACCTACTCGACGAGTTGGTTGCCCCAACTCGTCGTGTAGAAATGGGTTGGGTCGCATGAATTACTTGACATACTCGACGAGTCGGAGGACCTGGACTCGACGAGTTGGAGCTGGAGGATGAAACCCTAATTTTTATTGTTTGCACCCTATTTAAAGGACCTTAAGTCCCTACCCCTAGTCCCTTACCACCCACTTGACGGCCAGAAGGAACCCTAATCAGTCTAGGGCTTGTTCTTGAGTGTTTGTGATGTTTTAAGAGTGTGTTGGTGTATTTTGTGAAGCAGGTTTGGAGCTTAAGGAGCTTGGGGTAAAGGAGAGCTCGTGAATCCGACTCTACTTCATCTTGGCATCATTTTGAAGGTACCAAGTTGTTACCTTGACTTCTTTCTAGCTAGATCTCTCTAGGCTTAAGTTTAGGGTCATTTTCTTAATATGTCACAAATTCAAAAAGATATCAACTTTATTTGGTATTGATCTCTCCCTATGCACTAAACCTCATTCTAGACTTGGTTTTCGGTGTTATGAGCTTTTAAGACCTAGCATGCACATAATTTTTGCAACTTTATGTGAAATCTATGTCTTAGGAAGCTGGATCTACAATTTGGAGCATTGAGGTAGCTTAAAAATGTTTGAATAGGAAATGGACTGAAGGGACTCGATGAGTTGCATGGCCAACTCGGTGAGTCTAATGAAGACTAGTCATCATGGCTTTCTGCAAGAACTCGGCAAGTCAATGAGACAACTCGACGAGTCAGTTAGGGTTTTCCCGACATTTAGACATGGATGGTGTGACATCCCCTAATTTCTCGGCCAGAAAAGACCGATTTAATTTATGCTTTTTAAAATAAAATCAGTGAAATCTTTTTAAAAGATGTTGCGGAATTGGTCCCCAAACAAAATATGATAAAAGTTTATCAAAACCCTTCATTAAGAAGGTATATGTTTTCCATATATATATCAAAACCTCGGGATGTCATGTTCCGATACAGATCAAAAGCATAAACAAGACATTATAAGCCTTTCAACAGTTATTTACAACTACTGGCCTATAATCCAAAAATCTCTCGTCGTTCTCCGACTATGCTCGGGGTCCACTACCTGTAACATAAAAAGCTGAGTGGGTCAGGCTTGGGAGCCTGGTGAGCATATAGGGTTTTCAACCCACAATAATAATAAACTTACTAAGTTCATCAATCAACAATAACCCTGATTACCCGTTCCCGTTATCCTCACTTTATGTCCCTAAACACTTGTCACAAGGGACCTAGCCTAACAAATATCATCGGGATGGACACTACTGCTAAGGGGTTTCCTCAGCCATACATGTCCTAAAGGCAACCATGAGGGGGATGGAGTATAGCGAATGAACACCCGAGTTCATTAACACCTACAGGTTGCGGACCTGCTAATGTTTCCCACTGGACCGTCTAGAACGTCCGTGGTCGTCATCCAAACTCCGCTAGATGACTTGATCTCAAAACACGTCGAGGCCTCTCCTCAATTTTATTTTATCACACATCACTATCTACCCATGTTCTAAACAACATATTTGTAGATAAAAATACTTATACAGTTTAAAACTTGTATAAAACGTTAACTCAACAGTCAGCTCAAATAAACAATTAATATATCTACACATAGCACGTATTATAAGGTAAATACTTCATATCTATGTGTAAAATGAAAGTGACTATACACTCACATGATTTAATGATAATCGGGCAGCAATGCGTTTCCTAAAAAAAAAGACACGCGGCAGCAGATCCGAAGGAGGCAGCACCTTCTCGCACATGCGTTGCACATGCGAGGGCCTCGCTGGAGGGCTTTGATTGGACGGAACTTCAGATCCGAGGTGGGTGGCTCGTGGCTCATGCGAAGGCTTCAGATGCGATGAATCACTATGCACGCGTCGGATGTGCGAGGGCCGAGACTTCGGTCGAATCCGGAAGTGACACGCGACTGCCAGCTGCTCGGATGACTCAGCAGCTCGGGTGACTCAGCAGGACACGTGGCGCATGCGAGGCGAGGGTGACGTGGCATTTCCAGGTGAAGCTTATCTATGCGAAATTTCTCGAATTTTGTTCCAAAATCTTCTAAAATTCATAACTTTCGTATACGAGCTCCGTTTTTGACGTTCTTTATATGCACGCGTAGCTAAAGTTACACTCTACAACTTCCATTTAGACTTCATTGGCTAATTTTGAATTTAAATTTTATATTATTATTTTTAACAGACCGGGACAGGAAATCCGTTAAAAATTCATAACTTCTTCATCCGACGTCCGTTTTCGTCAGACTTTTTACCGTTGTGCTCCTAATGATGAGACCTTCAATTCTCATTTAGGTTGTATCGGCTAAAAATCGCTCGATCTAAAATTCGTGTTTTTAGCTGTCTACTACTACGCTGAAACTTCGAAAAATCATAACTTTCTCATACGAAGTCAGATTTGGGCGTTCTTTTTATCGAACTTCTCGGTTTAACGAATACCACGACTTTCGTTTAGATTACTAAGGCTAAAAAGTAGTTTATCAAAAACTCACTTTTTACGACATTCAGCACCGTGCAGGTTTTGTCGCGAAACTTCGACAGGTCATAACTTCTTTGTTATAACTCGGATTTTAGCATTCTTTATATCCCCGAAATCCTTGTTTTGACCACCACAACTTTATGTAAAGATATCGGACTTATCTCACACTTTAATTTTGACGCTTATTTTTATTCTTAATTAATAAAGCCCTAATAATTAAGCATAAAACACATAATTCACATAATTTCTTTTCATTTCTTCTAAATGAGTTACAAAGGTTAACCTAGACATTATATCAATATTAATGCCTAGCCTAGAAACACGGGCTTTACAACTCTCTCCCCCTTAGGATGATTCCATCCCCGGAATCACACAACGATAAACAACTACGGGTAGCGACTCACTATGTCACTCTCTGTTTCCCAGGTGGGATTTGGCCCATTTATATGTTTCCAACGTACAGGCACTAAATCGATTCTCTTACGTTACAACTTCTTAGTCTTACGGTTAACGTTTGCGTCAGGTTCTCCAATTAACCTCTTGTTTTCATCCAACCTTAATTCAGAAATGGGAATTATGTCGGGCACACCTCCCGTGAACTTTCTCAAATAACACACATGAAAGGTGTTATGAATACTCTCTAGTTCTTCTGGTAATTCTAGCTTGTAAGCTTGATTCCCGATCCTCTGAAGAACTTTAAATGGTCCAATAAACTTTGGACTCAACTTTCCCCTTCTACCAAATCTTATAAGTCCCTTCCACAACGAGACTTTAAGTGAAACCGAATCTCCAACTTCGAATGATATCGGTTGTCTTTTCTTGTCAGCATAGCTCTTTTGAGTAGCTAACATCTTTTTCCCTAATCACTTACAACTTTTCAGCAATCTAATGGACTATTTCAAGTCCTATAGACTGCTTTTCCTCAGCTTCCAGCCAATATGATGGCATCCGACACTTTTCCCCATACAAAGCGTGATAAGGTGCCATCTTAACGCTTGAGTGGAAACTATTATTATAACTGAATTCTACTAGAGATAAGTGTTCATCCCAGTTACCTTGAAATTCTAGGGTACATGCTCTCAGCATATCCTCCCATGTTTGAATCATTCGTTCGCTCTGACCATCGGTTTGCGGATAGTAAGCTGTACTCAAACACAACTTGGTACCCAATTCCTCTTGTAGACTCCTCCAATATCTCGAGGTAAAATAGCTATCACGATCGGATACAATCGTTAGCGGAACACCGTGAAGCCTCACAATTTCTTTCACGTAAGAATTCGCAAGTTTATCCATAGACCACTTCTCTTTGGCTGCTATGAAATGCGCACTCTTAGTGAAGCGATGAACGACCACCCAAATCATGTCGTGACCGTTCCTCGTTCTGGGCAGTTTAGTCACAAAATCCATGGTGATGTCTTCCCATTTACCCATGGGTACGGGTAAAGGTTCTAAACTCCCATATGGTTTCTAATGTTGTGCCTTAACCCTAGCACAAGTTACACACTCGGCCATATACTTAGCAACATCGAGCTTCATCGTCGGCCACCAATAATAGGGTTTTAGATCCCTATACATTTTTGTACTGCCGGGATGAATCGAGTACATGGTCTTGTGAGCTTCTTCCATCAGAAGATCTCTTATTCCGCCCGTCTTAGGTACCCAAATTCTATCTTGGAATACCTTCAACCCTTGGTTGTTTGTACCGAACACTAACGTTTTGCCCAAACGTTCTTCCATTCGGTCATTTTTCTCTAAAGCTTCCTCTTAAGCTTTCTTTATACTTTCCACAATTGTCGAGACAACTTCAATTCTCAACGCTCTTGGCCTTTTCTTTTCAAGGTTTACCTTCTGACTGAGAGCATCAGCAACAACATTTGCTTTACCAGGGTGGTAAAGTATCTCACAGTCGTAGTCCTTGAGTAACTCTAGCCAGCATCGTTGCCTCATGTTCAATTCCTTCTGATTAAAGAGATATTGGAGACTCTTATGATCAGTGAAAAGTTTACACTTGGTGCCATAAAGATAATGCCTCCATATCTTCAAGGCAAAGACTACCGCTGCCAACTCCAGATCATGAGTGGGGTAGTTCTTTTCATGTTCCTTTAATTGCCTTGATGCGCACACTATCACTTTACCCCTTTGGGTCAGAACATAACCTAACCCAACTCTAGAGGCATCACTTTAAACTGTGAAGTCATCAACTCTGTCAGGCGACGAAAGAGTCGGTGCTTCACACGACGTCTTCTTTAACTTCTCAAAGCTTCCTATGCTTTTCATTCCAAGTATAGACAACTCCTTTGTGGGTCAAAGGTGTCAATGGAGTCGCGATCGAAGAAAAGCCTTGGATAATTCAGTGATAATATCCAGCTAATCCTAAAAAGCTTCAGATCTCCATAGGACTTTCAATCGTAACCTTCGAGTTACAGAATAAATCCTTATTGAGGACTCCTTCTTTTTCTTGGAATAAGTACTTTCCTTCGTTTATTGTAACAGACCAATGGGTCATGTTCTAATGATCTCTCATTGTATACTGCACTACTTAGACTCAGATCTCCTTGGGACAATTTTCGGAACAAACTACACCTTCCTTCATGTTCTAATGTGATACAATCACAGTTCAACATGTATTATTCCTAAATATCAACTTCTTTAACAATGAGTGCGATACTTCTGTTGATCGCTTTAATCATCTTTTACTTCAATCTTCTGGCTTAAGTCAAATGCTACATCGAACTTGTCTCTCTGAACCACGTAACATACTCATCTTAGTCGGACTCGATTCAATATGAGCTCTAAGGTCAGAATAACAATCATCTTCTTACTCATTAGCGAAACGATGGTAACAACATACTAGAACAAGACGAAATCAAATAATAGCTCCTTGGTAACCTTGTGACTTTCCCTGATCCAAGTACGAGTCTTGTGCTTCCGGTAGTATAGGCCTCTACTACCATTCGCACCTACTCATACTCGTCCCAAGTATTGTCTCGCAGTTCTCCAAATCACCATACAAGAATTTCACATAGTCATTCAATTCATCATATGACAAAACCAAGGTTTATATTATTTCCTTGAAACGATTACACAAAAGGTTCAAGTTTACCCTATACTATGCCTCTAATAGGCCTAACCACTTGTTACTATTCACATTACTACTTTATAACTTGATCTTCTTCTTTTGCAGCCTCAAGTGTCATCTGAAAGGCTCTCGCCTTCGGCTTTGGTGGTAGATTGGGTTTTGCAGCATCCTTCCTCTTCAGATAGTCTTTAAAAACATGCCCTTCTTCATGGCACTCAAAACATACCCTCTTGTCGGATGGACACACGTTGGCATAATGCCCAGTCTTTCCACATTTGAAGCAAGTCACCTCCTTACTACATTTCCCTGAGTGCTTTTTCTTTCACTTCTCACACCACTTCACTTCACCTCCTCCTCCTCCTCCAAACTTCTTAAACTTAGAAAATTTGCTTCTTTTGCTGGAACCTGAAGTTCCTTCAAATTTTCTCTTTTCACCAACTTTCGCCCTCTCCAGACCCTTCTCTCTGATCTGAACCTCAACGTTCTTAGCAGCCCAGATGGCGGCTTTCAAAGTGGTTGCTTGCTTAACCATCGGACCAAAGTCCGTTGGTAATCCGAGAGCAAACTTGTTGTCTTAGAGAGTTCAGTTGGAACTAGGTAAGGAACAAGCTTCATCTTTTCAGTAAAACTAGCAGCATATTCAGTAACGCTCATCTTTCCCTTCTTTATATTCTGGAACTCATTATTAATTTCCAAAAGATCCTGCTCAGAGCAGTATTGTAGTTTTATTTGTAGTACAAAATCTTCCCAAGACATCTTACTAGCTTCTCCCTTGGGCATCGAATTAGCTAGTAACTTCCACCAGTTTAACACACCAGACCTTAATAGAGGAATTGCAAGTGCGGTCTTTTGTTTGTTGCTGCACTCGCAACTTTCAAACATCGTCTCCATTTCGGAGATCCAATTCATGACTTCCACCGGTGTCGGACTTCCAGATAGACACGGCGGTTTAGATGCCATGAAATCCTTGTATTTGCATCCGCGTCTATCAACTCCTCCATCCTGGTTGTTTTGTCTAATTATCGGTGGGTTGGATTGACCAAGAGTCCCACTGTAGTTCCCTCCTACTGATTGCCCTTCATTCAATATGGGCTGTTCAACAGGCATCGTAGTCTCTTCTCTATGCTGTTGTAGTAATCGCCTTGTCTCCTCCATCTGGCGATCTAACATCATTTGCATCATTGCTTGTACCCCAGCCATCGCCATTGGCTCAGGTGCAGATCCTACAACAGGTACTTGCTCAACTACTTGAGGTTGGTGCTCTTGATCGCTGTTTCCATTTGCATTTGCAACTGCACTACGAGTTCTTGCCATTACAATCTATATACCGAATAAGGCGAATTTAGGTCTTTACCCTCGATAGGTATTTAAATTCCTTTATCCCTCCGAAACGTTTACATGTTAGTTCTAATCTCGTAATCGTACGGTTAGAATCCTACACGCATAAGGTTTCTAGATCCGGTCGGCAACAGACCATAGATCCGAACAATAATGGCATATATGGCAAACATATAACATTTAGCACATAAGGGCACTTTAGGCATCTTTCCTAAAATAAACTAGTGCTCATGTCTAAAATATGGTAGACACTCATCTCACAATCATCACTTAGCATTCTATGTTTAAGTCTAGAAATTCTACAACTTCTTAGTTCGCTTAAACTAATGCTCTGATACCAACTGTGACATCCCCCAATTTCTCGGCCAGAAAAGACCGATTTAATTTATGCTTTTTAAAATAAAATCAGTGAAATCTTTTTAAAAGATGTTGCGGAATTGGTCCCTAAACAAAATATGATAAAAGTTTATCAAAACCCTTCATTAAGAAGGTATATGTTTTCCATATATATATATATATATCAAAACCTCGGGATGTCATGTTCCGATACAGATCAAAAGCATAAACAAGACATTATAAGCCTTTAAACAGTTATTTACAACTACTGGCCTATAATCCAAAAATCTCTCGTCGTTCTCCGACTATGCTCGGGGTCCACTACTTGTAACATAAAAAGCTGAGTGGGTCAGGCTTGGGAGCCTGGTGAGCATAAAGGGTTTTCAACCCACAATAATAATAAACTTACTAAGTTCATCAATCAACAATAACCCTGATTACCCATTCCGGTTATCCTCACTTTATGTCCCTAAACACTTGTCACAAGGGACCTAGCCTAAAGAATATCATCGGGATGGACACTACTGCTAAGGGGTTTCCTCAGCCATACATGTCCTAAAGGAAACCATGAGGGGGATGGAGTACAGCGAATGAACACCCGAGTTCATTAACACCTACAGGTTGCGGACCTGCTAATGTTTCCCACTGGACCGTCTAGAACGTCCGTGGTCGTCATCCAAACTCCGCTAGATGACTTGATCTCAAAACACGTCGAGGCCTCTCCTCAATTTTATTTTATCACACATCACTATCTACCCATGTTCTACCTAACATATTTGTAGATAAAAATACTTATACAGTTTAAAACTTGTATAAAACGTTAACTCAACAGTCAGCTCAAATAAACAATTAATATATCTACACATAACACGTATTATAAGGTAAATACTTCATATCTATGTGTAAAATGAAAGTGACTATACACTCACATGATTTAATGATAATCGGGCAGCAATTCGTTTCCTAAAACGATCGTTTCTAATAAAACCAGGAGTTTTATTGAGAAACCGGGCTTTGCAAAAGTCGGGCTTCGACACCGAAAAAATAAATTTTCCGGGCTTCTCGGGCACTTCGTGGCGTATTCCGGCCTTTACAATCGATATCGGGGCTTTGCGGGATGTTAATATGAAGAAAATATGGGAAAAGGGGTTAAAAGTGGCAAATTTTCAAAGTTACCCGGGAGGTCTCGCACCCTTCTATTTATAGGGGCGAGGCTTCTGATCGGACGGTCAAAAAAAAGACACGCGGCAGCAGATCCGAAGGAGGCAGCACCTGCTCACACATGCGTTGCGCATGCGAGGGCCTCGCTAGAGGGCTTTGAATTGACCGAACTTCGGATCCGAGGTGGGTGGCTCGTGGCTCATGCGAAGGCTTCAGATGCGATGAGTCACTATGCACGCGTCGGATGTGCGAGGGCCGAGACTTCGGTCGAATCCGGAAGTGAGACGCGACTGCCAGCTACTCGGATGACTCAGCAGCTCGGGTGACTCAGCAGGACACGTGGCGCATGCGAGGCGAGGGTGACGTGGCATTTCCGGGTGAAGCTTATCTATGCGAAATTTCTCGAATTTTGTGCCAAAATCTTCTAAAATTCATAACTTTCGCATACGAGCTCCGTTTTTGACGTTCTTATATGCACGCGTAGTTAAAATTACACTCTACAACTTCCGTTTAGACTTTGTCGGCTAATTTTGAATTTAAATTTTATATTATTATTTTTAACAGACCGGGACAGGAAATCCGTTAAAAATTCATAACTTCTTCATCCGACTTCCGTTTTCGTCAGAATTTTTACCGTTGTGCTCCTAATGATGAGACCTTCAATTCTCGTTTAGGTTATATCGGCTAAAAATCGCTCGATCTAAAATTCGAGTTTTTAGCTGTCTACTAATACGCTGAAACTTCGAAAAATCATAACTTCCTCATACGAAGTCAGATTTGGGCGTTCTTTTTATCGAACTTCTCGGTTTAACGAATACTATGACTTTCGTTTAGATTACTAAGGCTAAAAAGTAGTTTATCGAAAACTCACTTTTTACGACATTCAGCACCGTGCCGGTTTTGTCGCGAAACTTCGACAGGTCATAACTTCTTCGTTATAACTCGGATTTCGGCATTCTTTATATCCCTGAAATCCTTGTTTCGACCACTACAACTTTATGTAAAGATATCGGACTTATCTCATACTTTAATTTTGACGCTTATTTTTATTCTTAATTAATAAAGCCCTAATAATTAAGCATAAAACACATAATTCACATAATTCCTTTTCATTTCTTCTAAATGAGTTACAAAGGTTAACCTAGACCATTATGTCAATATTAATGCCTAGCCTAGAAACACGGGCTTTACATATGCACTCGACGAGTTGTCTGGAAACTAGGCGAGTCAACTAGGGTTTTCATGATTTCTCAAGTTCTGGAAGGACTCGACGAGTCAGTAAACTACACTCGGCAAGTTGGGTCAACATGGACTGTTGACCTTGACCTTTGACTTTGACTTTGACAAAGTGTTGACTATTTTGACTTTCAGGGGTATTTTAGTAAATCTGGAATTTATGAAAGTGGTATTATGGTGGACATAGGGGGTGGAGTTCGCGGATGCGAATTGAGAGTTGATCTTATCACTACAGTCCGACATTTGAGAATCCTCACTATACTAAGCGGTCAAAGGAACCAAGGTCGACCGATTGGATTTGATATCCTAGTAGTTATTGATATGTTGAGTATGAGTTAGTGATGTATGCCCGTTGATATGCTTGTCTGGTAAATCTATAGGACTACCTGTGATATTGTCTGACTAATTGTATGTGCATTTATATATTATATGTTGACATGTTATGTTGTGTGGTTGGGTTGAGGTTACACTGCTCCGTGCGGTGGCCACTAAACCCTAGAGTACTCCAAATATGAGTTGAGGGTCAGGGTTGGCATACTCTACACATAATGAGGACTCATGAGCATTCCAGATACGAGCTGCGGGTCGGGTGGAGCATTCCAGACTCGTACTATGGGCTAATCTTATGTATTCCAGTCCAAGGACCGAGGGAGCAAGCCAAATATTAGTTGTGGGCCCGAAAGGCAAGCCAGACTCACATTATGGGCTCGGGGGTAATCTAGTTTGTAAAGCTATGGACCCATTACATGTTTTTATTTGTATATGTTCTATTTGCTATGTATCGATATTTTGGGGGAACTCACTAAGCTTTGAGCTTACTATTTAAGTTTTGGTTTCAGGTACTTTGGATGATCGCAGGAAGGCGAAGGCGTCATCGTACAGCTCCTCACATTTATATGATTTTGATTTCGGGGATACTCTAACATTAAATTATTTCAAAAACATTTTGTAATAATTAATGGTTTTTAATTGGTTGAAAAGTTTTAAATTGGCTCGAATTTTATAGATGTTACAAGTTGGTATCAGAGCCTTAGTTTGAGTGAATTGGAGGAACACTAGTATGAATCCAGTCTCAAACTAAGGAAAAGATTTTCAAAATGGTTTTCAAAATAATTAAAGGAGGATGTAGAGTTTAGGATCAGCTGGAGCCAATAAGTAAACCCCAAAATACCTTGCAATTATTTGATACTAAGATATGTTAGAATAGAATACTTACACTAGGCTAGGGATCTTCAGGAATTTCATGATAGGATTGCACAATTATATAATACATGATAGCCTAGGGTTTTTCCTTATATGAATCTGACATCGTTACTGTAGTTGCTTAGTGTATGCATCGTAGGTTGTACATAATTAAGCTCTTATTGCATGAGAATATTTGGTTTGGCTTTATTTCCTATTCCTTGTTTGGTTGTGGGCTTAGAGTAGGACCGAGAATATGTATGGCTAGTATACACTAGTGCTGCTGGGTTGGTGGAAGTTTCATGGATGGTTGAGTTAGGCAGAGCCAATAGGCTAGTTATGATATAGTTAGCACTCCTCTAGGAGTGAGGATTGAGCGATCACCGTGCATATGTATATTGTTAAGGCATTGTAATGATACTTGAGCCAAATATGGGTAGGTGTGGAAGGTAGTATGGGCCTGTACTACTGAAAGAACGGGACCCATACGCATAGCAAGGAAGTCACAACCCCTAGGGCTTTGTTGGAAGTTGGTTCCCAGATTATTATATGGAATGTCTGACATCTTCTTGGTATATTTTTAGCATGGTGTTTACACGGAGATTCGTGACTGGATCCAGGTCAAGATAAAGAGGGAGCGGTCATGAGGGACCAGCAGTGCCCGAGACTATCGGTCTGATGAGACCGCATGAGATGGACGTCAGGATTCAAGAGATCCTACAGGAGGAGGTTGTTGCACTATTCTGGGTACAAATACCAGAGATGTTTAGGTCTATTAGAATAGCCATGATGGAGTATTTTGATGACAGATATGCAGCCCTTGCTGAGACGGCTACCAAAGCAACTACAGTAGCTGTAACAGTAGCAGAGAGAGGAGCTAGTCGGGCTTTCTAGTACTGGGACTTCGATAACATGAAGCCCCCAACTTTTGATGGGAATCAGGATACGATTATAGCCATGAGGTGGCTGTCTGACGTAGAGGGATTTTTCATCACGTGTTCATGTCCTGCTGACCAAAAGGTCGGATGTGCCCTGAACTTGTTGAGGTTCGGGGCAAAGGACCGGTGGGGCTTGATGACTGGGTCGTATTCGGATGATCAAAGAGTTGCTGTTACTTGGGAGCAGTTAAGGGTGATGTTCCGCGCTCGCTACCTTCCAGGGGTCGAGTGTGAGAGGTTGTCGCAGGAGTTTTTGGATCTAAGACAGGGTACGGATACGATGACGGAGATCACCCACATGTTCACTGAGAGGGAAATGTTTTGCCCGGAGTTTGCTTCTTAGTATGCTTAGATGCCATGTTATCTGAGCATGCTCAAGACCCATATTTGGCGGTTTGTTGCTACCCAGTGTTGTGATAACCTGCTGGAGTTATAGGAGGCCGCTAGGTGGCATGAGTTGGAGATTAAGCTACAGCTAAGAGAGCAGAAGCAAGCACCTGCACAGGCGCAACCGGCGCCAAAGCGGCACAAGGCTACTGATTCAAGGACTGGAGGTCAGCACGACCATACTTGTGGAAAGTGCGGAAAGGGTCATTATGGGGTTTTTCGAGCAGGTAGCGGGTGCCACAAATGTGTCAAGGAGGGGAATTATGCGAAGGATTGTCGCCAGCCCACCCCGATTTCGAGTGTGAGGATATGTTACCACTATGATCAGGTTAGCCACGTGAAGGCCAACTATCTGTTGCTCGCTACCAACCCAGCACAGGCTCCCGCGCCAGCTATGCTGAGGATTACTAACGGGAGACAGGGTAGATCAGAGCCCCCGAGGGCTCAGGGACACACCTTCCAGCTTACAGCATAGGAGGCCAGGGCAGCAATAGACGTAGTCACTGGTATGTGTCTATCCCTTGTCTTACTGATTATATCTTTTTTATGCTTATATGTTTGTACCTATGATTAGGTACGTTTTTAGTGAACTCCTTACCCGCATTGGTATTATTTAACTCATGGGTGAGTCGGTCGTTTTTCTCTCAGACATTTAGTAGGGAGTTCAGTGTGCCAGTAGGAGAGATAGAGTGTCTGTTGCAAGTCTCTATCGCCAACGAACACGGGGTTTCCACTTCTTCGGTTTATTGGGGTTGTGTTTTGGAGATCTTCGAGGTATCGTTCCCGATATACTAGATTCCGATTCCCATGTGGGATGTGTGCATGATTGTGGGTATGGACTGGCTTAGTCGCTTCGGTGCCACGATCGACTACGAGAGTTAGAGGGTAGTAGTTCGAACCCCAAGTGGGGGAGAACTGATTGTCTATGTCAAGGGTACCAGATTGTGATTAGGGTTTTGTTCAGCTGCTAGGGCTTGGCAGTATATTCAGCACTAGTGTACGGGTTATTTAGCGTATGTGGTGGATACGCGGGTCAGGTATCAGATTTCGGTTTCAGAGGTTCCAGTCGTCAGGGAGTTCACTGATGTGTTTCTGCAGGATTTTCCCGGAGCACCTCCGGAGAAGCAGGTCAAGTTTAGGATCGACCTGGTGCTAGGTGTGGCCTCTATCGCCAAGGTACCATACCGGTTGGCACCACCAGAGATGTAGGAGCTATCATCATAGTTGCAGGAACTGCTAGGCAAGAAGTTCATTCGTTCGATCAGTTCTCCGTATGTAACATCGATCCTCTTCGTCAGGAAGAAGGATGGTTCACAACGGATATGCATTGACTACCGAGAGTTGAACAAGTTGACGGTGAAGAACCATTATCACTCCCGAGGATAGATGATCTTTTCGATCAATTGCATGGGGCATTTAGGTTCTCCAAGATAGACATGAGGTTCAGGTATCATCAGGTCAGGGTTAGGGAGCAGGACGTGGAGAAGACCGCTTTCCGAACTCGTTATTGACATTACGAGTTCGTCGTGATGTCTTTTGGGCTCACCAACGCGCCAGTGGTATTCATGGACCTAATGAATCGGGTCTGCAAACCAATGCTCGAATACTCAGTCATTGTGTTCATAGATGATATTTTGGTGTACTCTAAGACCCGAGAGCAGCATGAGGTGCATCTTCGTGATCTCTTAGGTGTTCTGAGGCGAGAGCGACTATATGTCAAGTTCCCAAAGTGTGAGTTTTGGTTACAAGGGTTTCAGTTCCTCGGACACCTCGTTAACCAGGAGGGGATTTTCTTCGATCCGGACAAAATCGAGGCGATTATGCAGTGGAAGATTCTGAAATCTCCCTCAGATGTCAGGAGCTTCTTAGGATTAGCAGGGTACTACCGGAAATTCATACATGATTTCTCCAAGATTACAGTACCCCTCACTTGTCTGACGAGGAAGGGGTGGACATCTGGTGGGGCCCTAAGTAGTTGAGGGCATTTAAGACTCTCAGATAGTGACTTTGCAATGCTCCAGTCTTGACTCTCTCGGAGGGAGTTGATGATTTTATAGTGTTATGTGTGACTTTTTTTTAGCATTATAACACTCCTAAGGTGTACATGCTGCCCTAAATGCTTTGGATCTATGTTTTCTCTAATATACATGCCAACATTCAATATTCCAAAGCATCATCCTAACTAGCATACAATGGAGTATCTATACTACAAAATTCTAGTTAGATCACATAACTTTTGTTGTAGTTGAAAACCATGAACCTTTAAGAGCTTAGCAGCAATAGTAGGAATGCCTCAAATGGAATCACAACACACCTGTGGACAAATGATGACTTTTAAGAGAATATCCACACACCAAAATCGACTCAATGATCTTTCAAGATCTAGTGCCAATTTTGGAGGCTAAGGGGCTTCTTATTTTGTGTGGCTTAATTAGGGTTATACCATGCAAACCGTGATGTGCATGACTTTCAACATTCCTTAGGCTCCATGGATTTTAACATCCATGGAGTATCCATGGGTCACCACATAGGTTTAGCCCAACATAAAGAACTATGGATCATAAGCCCACTTTATAAAAATGAATGATTTACCAAATCAATCCCTATTTATTTAATTAGTCTCTTTTGATCACAAAATTAATTCCAAACTAATTAAATAATTAAATAATATGATTTCATATTAATATATTAGAACTTATAATATATTAACAAATCATAAATAACCTCTTCTCAAAAGTCCATCCTATCAAATTGTCCTGGTGATATGCAACCCAAATGTACCATGCTACTCTCGGGTAAAGTACATACCAAATGCATTTATGGACTTAGACACTAATTCAATAGTCTCCCACTTAGTCTAATAACTATTATTGTAAGTACGACTCCACAACCCGACAAGCAATCATAGCTATTAAAAGCGTTGTCGAACTCTGGACTAGTCAATGACGCATCTATTAGATAAGGGATCATATATTCCTCCATTCTAGATATCATATGGACTGAGACATGGATTATAATCATTCTCTCTGTCCATTTTCTGTTTCCCGATTTCCGATTTATGACTACTGACTAATTAAACAAATCAAATCAGCCTAGGCTTGGCCAAGCACTTAGGGTGTCATCACTAAATCATCGAGGGGCCCACATATATCGCTTTTATCCCTCTAAGGGTAAAAGGAATGGATAAACCTCGACTCAAATGATTGCTTGTACTTACTCATCAAATCACATACAACATTATGTTTTATAAAACCAAGTTATTGGTGCATTTACATACGTCAATGTGCAACCAAATTGTAAACTACAACTCACATGTATTGGTTTCAAGAATATAAGATATTATCGTCTCACAATCACTCGTGATAGAATCCATGAAGTGATTCAAATGAGCGTGGCTTGAATCCAATACTCGAATCTTATTCCAGGAGAACTCATGAACACTACAGCTATGTATAAAACATATAAACAAACTACTGACCCATTCATGACAGTCTTGCCTCAATACCTACTTCCAAAGTATGATCGATTATGGATGGTTTGAATAACCTAGTTATTCGGGAAGTCAAACCATGCAAAGTGAAACCCAAAAATAATACTAATCCTATATGGACCAAAAACTTTTGAGTCCCATAATGATTACTCATTATGCATTGTATAATGTTTCGAATAATCAACATAATACTTGAATTAAAAAAATAGTCATGCCATGCTCCAAGCATGCATATTATCTTTGTCTAGACAATAGTTATGCCATGCTCCAAGCTTGCACACTATGTTTGTCTATGGTCCTTACTTTGTGAAATAGATCAATTGACAATGTTTCAATGATGCTCATTTCACAATTCCAAATCCTTACCGTAAATGTAAGAATATCAAATTCTTGACATTTATTGTAATCTGTTAGATTTTAAACTTACATGCAATGATCCTCTTGTAATGACTCTGTACAAAAGTCACAGAGACTGGCAACGGACATTACAAAGTATTCCAATGGAGAGCAATTCCATAGAAATTAAGTCTCAAATTCAAAGTACATACCTTTGAACATCCTTCTTGCATTAAGTTTTCTAATCTTACACATATTTAAAGAATAACTTCCTCCTATGGAAACATATCCATATTCACATTTTGACTATCAATTTTGAACAAAAGTTTCCTCTTTTCAGAATAAGTCAATATGGTCCATCCATTTTTATGCTTCCAACTACAAGCAACCGATCCTTGGCGAACCTTAGATTATCCTTAACAGTTGTTTAACCACTATAGTCATATCCGGTTCTATTCCTTTTTCCCTCTTAATGCCCTAGGCATTTGAAAAATATTAGAGCGGATAAATATTATAGCACATGTAATTTATCCTATACTCGAAGCATATTGGACACGATTCATAAAGACATGATACCTTACCAGTCTTTTGCTGCAATACTTCTATTTGCCATGTTCTCATAATTTGAATTATGAAAAGTGATGTCGTAATCATAATCGAATTTTGAGAACGCAATTAACACAATCATGACTAAATTTGATTAAAATCTCACAATCTAAGCTTTTAGATTTCACAATATAAGCTTTTAGATTTGAAATGAAGTATAATTTCCTCTCCCTTAATTATGGCAAAACAATTTTTCAAACTCAGCAACTTGTGAATTGAAATTTTTTTTCTATAATTAACATTGCTAACATGCAACATTCACCATCATTGATTATGCTCCCAGTAGCATAATAATCATTACTTTACTAGCATAGCACTTATGCTCCCACTAGCTTTGACATGTAGCCAGAAATTAGGTGGACTTTTAGAAATCAATACTTATTGACTTTCATTACCATAGTTCAGATTTCTGATATGAGATGCTTTGATAAGACTTTATCTAGGCTTCTCAAACTCACACACCTTTCTTTAGATGGCTCACATGTGTGTCTAAACAATTTAACAGCAATAAGTCTCAAATGTTTAGACCTCTTGCCATTTCTCACAATTCGAATTATGAAAAGAGATTCCATAATCATAATTGAATTTGAGAATGCAAATATCACAATTTCTATCTTAAAATCTACTTAGCAAAAGCGTTTCCTCACAATCATTTTCATGAAGCGGAGATAAACATTATGACACTTAGATTGTATGGTGTATGTGTTCTTATCCATGTGAATTTGTCAAACCATAACCATAAGACAGGGTTTGTGACAAATCCAAACTCATATGAACTGAACATCTTTAATCTTAATTTCTTGCCACCTGGTAGCACAAGGGCCTACCATGTCTTCCAGGTTGTTAATCAAATAATTAAGAACTCATAGAACTCTCATGCATAGTCAACTTTAACTGGAATGAGCACAAAATTAAGAATATGTCAACACGATAGGTTACAAACCTCAAGTCGTGTGCTAGTGATAAACAATAGGTTTCATTCTTGATTAGTTCTTGAAACTTGTCAAGATCTTTAAGACTCCCACTGACCTCTTGACATATAAGATTCTCTTGTCAAGAATCATTCCTTGACAAAAAAATATATTCAGGAGTTAGTGCGGATTCTTATTAAGATAAACACTTCACATAATTGGTCATAGTTGGTCTTTGTCCTTACCAAGACATCACAACTTACCAATTTCAAATGTACAAGAGCAAAAAATATTTCACTCTACATTTGATGAGTGTTATAAACCTTCATACGATTTAACCATTTCAAGAATTAATGAATACTCTTCTTAGTGATACGAATGCACTAAGATGTCCTTAGAGGATCAATTGTCATATGGTTTTCCATAATCATTAAGATGATCATAAAACACGATACTAAAGTACTCTCCCATCTTTTCAGATTGGAGAAACTTTTCTTTTTTTGCCTAATTTGATCCTTCTCATTCGTTCTGCCATACATTGAAACTTTTCCAATGTTACAGAATTATACTTAAACTTGTCAGTATAACCACATTTACTAAACTTTAGTAAATCATGACGAACAGTCTTATGGATCTTTATGGTGGACCTGACCAACACACAATCAAGTGTACCTGATCTCCTTAGTCCTTCACTTGACTCACATATTCATGTGAACAAGGAATTAGTCTTAATATCCCAAAGACAAAGGTTCTCATTCATCACACACTATAAGTTCCATGATTCCAAGGTTCTATCCAACTGAAACCTGGGTGATGAGAATATTTCCTTATTTGGCAAATTTTCGACACTACCACAAACGAAAGAATCAAATTCATATTTCTTACATGGAAACATACGAACATCAATTTTTCAAAAATGCCATTGTAAGGAGATATAATAAAAATAAAAACAAAATTTTATTTATTTATAAAATTCGGAAAAAATGTTTTTTTACAATGCGATTACAAATGAAAACTATGTTATTACATATTTTCTACCAATATATCATAACTCCTAAGTAGTAGCTCAAAAATCCGATCTTTAAACCATGCGATTGAAATCCATCTTCGCGACCAGATTCAGCATACTCTTCTTTTAAGCTTTCTTCCTTTTACATGATCCTACAAAACATCAAAATGCAACCTATTCACATCATGTATTAAGAATCATCAATTAAGAGCTTAACAGAGTTAGATAGTAGACTTACCTAAAGTAGAGTCAAACTTTTTAATTCTACCTTCTCTCAGATCTTTCAGGTAGTTAGGGCAGCTTGGAAACCAATGCCCTTCTCTTGGCAATAGAAACATATAGACTGGTACACGGGACTATCTCAGACTTAGACTTTCTATTTACCTTTTGGTCAACCGGGTAGACCATGGCCGATCCCTTTCCATTGGGAAGAGAAATCATTTTTGGACATCTAATGTTTCCATTGTCAATGCCCATCGAAGTTTGATAAGTAGATCTTCCAATCAAATTTGCTTTTCCAGTGCGCCAAATAGGTAAGATCAATAAGGCTCATGTCGTGGTCTATTACATAGTAGACCTTAATGAACTCACTATAGGACTCAAAAAGTTATTGAAGAACCCAGTCAACAGCCAACTTCCTCCAAACAAAGACACCCAATACTCTCAGTTTGTCAATATGTGACTTCATCTCCAAGACATGAGTACACACAGGCCTTCCATCTTGATGTTTCTTTGCAAGTAGGGCTTGAGTGATCTTGAACTTTTCAAGTCTTTGAACTTGTAGGTCAGGGAGAATAATTGGAGGAGGTGGAGGAAGTGAAGTATGATTTCCACTTCCACGATCCAATTATGGAACATCATCTTCAGAAGGAAAGTTTGTTCCGAAAGATTTGGGAAAACCCTAGTTGTCTGAACTAGACATCTACATGGGAGAAAATTCAAGTTAGTTGATTTAAGTCCTTAATATAACACTCAAATGAAATATTAAGGCTAGGACTCAACACAATAATTTACAATTTGGAAGAGGGTTGCCATAATCTAATTGTTAACTATTTGAAGGTAGGTAAATATCGATTTTACCAATTTCCACCACGAAAAACGAAAAATGAATTTTAGGTTTTAAGTGAATTGAAATTCCTAGATCCTTGGAGATTCATTGAAACTTTCAATGGCATGTTTAAATATTGATTGTGCCCTTCAAGTTTGTAATTAGGATTCCATGGATCACAAACAAGGTGTGAATAACCATGCAAATTAGCTTGGTACACCCAATGTTACAACCACCTAATTAATGTGCCGGTTAACCACACACGCTCAATTGATCTATGATTAACATCAAGCTACCCTTTGTTACACACTGTAATTCCCAGATTAGTGTGCCAGTTAACCACACATGCTCCACTAATGACTTAACAAGGTACAAAGTGCAATTTCATGGAATAGCACCAAATTCACATTTTCCTAAAGTAACTAAGATTGGGACTTTAATAAAAGTTTAGTTACTTTCTAATTATCATTATAATTATAATGAGAATTAATGGTCTATCCTACCCGTTTGGCTAATGACCCTCCACCAGCCAAGGAAGCACTGGGTGAGAGTGGATAACCATTAAACTGCCATTTCATAGGCAGTAACCTTATACCCCGCCCGCCTCTCATTGACCGCCTTCGTGAATGAAACCTACTAACGGTAAGACTAACTTTACTCTTATACATATATATATATATATATATATATATATATATATATATATATATATATATTAAATTTATAATGTTATAATAGTATAAGGGTTGAATTTTATCTTTTAAAATTCTAGGGTTTGGAACTAAAGTATTTAATAGTGAGACTTTAAGAATTCCAAAACTTGAGGGCAAGTTTTGAACTATTCAAAAACTTTTGGTTTCCATAACTTATGAGTTTAATATAGGTTTTATGAAAAGACTGTTGACATTCTATAACTTGAGGACAAGTTATGGAATTCATAAAAAGATTTATGTAAAAGACTCTTCAAGTTCCATAACTTGAGGACAAGTTATGGAAGACTTAAAACCATTTAAGATGACATTTTAAAAATGACAATTTTCACTTTCCATAATTTGAGGACAAGTTATGGAATTTATCAAAAACATCTAGATCAACTATTGTAACTTACAAAATCAAACAATTTGTCTATGATCTAAATTAAACTCATAAGAACAAGACAATTCATATCAAACAAATTTCATGTAATTAGCCTAACCATATAGACTAATACAAAATATGAAACTTCGACAAATATCTTTTCAATTGGATAAGCATGATCACTACCACATCAAAAACAGGTTTATAAGTTCAAAAGCAACTTAGGGTAATGATCCTAGTCCAATTCTAGCATTAAAACTCAAAAATCTGCATTCTGGACCACCAACTCGTCGAGTACATGAACTGACTCGGTGAGTTGGTCAGTTTTGTCAGGGGACTCGGTGAGTTCCCCAGTGGACTCAACGAGTCCACTGTCCAGAAAGCAGAAAAATCGATTTTTTAAGCTTCTAAAAGCAAGTAGCATCAAGTATATTGGAAAACAACCCTACACACTGATACCATTTATGGTTTTGAGCATTCTATGTTTTCTCTAATATGCATGCAAACTTTCAATATTCCAAAGCATCATCCTAACTAGTATACAATGGAGTATCTACATTACAAAATTCTAGTTAGATGACATACCTTTTGTTATACTTGAAAACCTTGAACCTTTAAGAGCTTAGCACCAATAGTATGAATGCCTCAAATGGAATCACATCACACCTTTGGAAAGGATGACTTTTGATAGAATACCCACACACCAAAACCGGCTCAATGATCTTTCAAGAACTAGTGCCAATTTTGGAGGCCAAGGGGCTTCTTATATAGTGTGGATTAATTAGGGTTACACCGTGCAAACCCTAATGTGCATGACATTCCTCATTCCTTAGGCTCCATGACTTTTAACCTCCATGGAGTATCCATGGGTCACCACATGGTTTTAGCCCAACATAAAGAACCATGGATCATAAGCCCACTTTATAAGAATAAATGATTTACCAAATCAATCTCCATTTATTTAATTAGTCTTTTTAATCACAAAATTAATTCCAAACTAATTCTTGATCAAAAATAATTAAATAATATGATTTCATATTAAATATTAGAACTTATAATATATTAACAAATCATAAATAACCTCTTCTCAAAAGTCCATCCTATCAAATTGTCCTGGTGATATGCAACCCAAACGGACCATGCTACTCTCGATTCAAGTACATACAAAATATAGTTAAAGACTTAGACACTAATATAACACTATGATGCATCCATCATAGGACTGGGAGCGGTCCTCATGCAGAGAGGACGGGTGACAACCTACGCATCACGGCAGCTGAAGTCGCACGAGACGAGATACCCTACTCATGATCTGGAGTTAGGAGCAGTGGTTTTCACTCTCAAGATTTAGAGACATTATCTCTATGGGGTCTGCTGTACCATATACAAGGATCACAAGAGCTTGAGACACATCATGGATTAGCCGAACCTGAACATGAGATAGCACAAATGTCTGGATGTAGTCAAGGACTATGACTGTGAGATCCTTTACCAAAAAGGTAAAGCAAATGTGGTTGCAGATGCTCTGAGCCACAAGTCAGATGGGTCTTCTACTCTGTAAATATGTATGAGGATATTAGTGGATTCTCCACTAGTGAGTTTGATCAGGGAATCTAAAGCTAAGGGTTTGCGATGTCTGGTGGAGTTAGACAGATTGTTTTAGAGGAGGCTCATAAGTCTCACTTCTTTATTCACTCGAGGGCCACCAAGATGTACCGGGATTTGTGATTGAGTTACTGGTGGCCATGCATGCAGATAGATATTACGTGGTATGTGGAGAGGTACTTAACCTATCAGATGGTTAAGGCCAAGCATCATAGGCCACACAGTCAGCTGCAACCCATGGAGATTCTCATGTGGAAGTGGGAACAGATCACGATGAATTTTATCACCAAACTGCTGAGGACGACAAAGGGCTTTGACATTAATTGGGCCATCGTGGATCCATTGACCAAGAGCACCCACTTTTTAGCAATACAGGAGAGTTCATCGGTTGAGAATCTGGCCAACTTGCATATCCTTAAGATCGTTGCTCGCCATGGGGTGTCGGTCTCTGTTGTCTCAGACTGCGACGCACGGTTCACCTCCCGTTCTGGCAGAAGTTCCATAAGGAACTGGGCACGCCACTGCACTTCAGTGCAACCTATCATCCACAAACAAACGACCAGAGTGAGCGAACCATACAGACTCTGGAGGATAAGCTGAGAGCCTGCATTATTGACTTTGGTGGGAGCTGGGACTCCTACCTACCCCTTGCAGAGTTATCCTACAACAATAGCTTTCATTCTAGTATTAGTGCCCCACCATATGAGTTGTTGTATGGACGGAGATGTCGCACCCCAGTCTATTAGGTTGAGATCGGTCATAGGGTGATGGGATGGACAGAGGTAGTTCTGTAGACTACCGAGAGGATTTAGCATATCAGACAGCATCTGCAGACTGCTTAGAGTCGGAAGAAGATTTACGCTGACAGACACCAGTCTGAGCTAGAGTTTCAGATGGGTGACATGGTACTCCTAAAGGTCTCACCCTGGAAGGGTGTGATTCACTTCAGGAAAAGGGGGAAATTATGTCCCCGATACATTAGGCCATTCAAGATCATTGCCAGGGTTGGCAAGGTGGCTTATCTACTAGATATCCCGAAGGAGCTTAGTCAGGTCTACAACACTTTCCATGTATCACAGTTGCGGAAGTGCATAGCAGATGAGGGGGCAGAGGTATCATTAGATGATATTTAGGTCAACGAGCACCTGAATTACATGGAGAGGCCAATAGTTGTTCTTGAGAGGAAGATAAAGATTCTACGGAACAAGGAAGTAGCTCTGGTAAAGGTACAGTGGGAGCACATGAGGGGATCCAAGTGGACATGGGAGCCGAAGGCAGAGATATGGGAGCACTACCCAGACTTATTCGTCGCAGCAGACTTCGAGGACGAAGTCTATTTCAAGTGGGGGAGAATTGTAACACCCAGACTCCCAGGTATAAGTTTTAAAGCATTATGTACTTTTTTAAGGACCTACTCGACGAGTTGGTTGCCCCAACTCATCGTGTAGAAATGGGTTGGCCCGCATTAATTACGGGACCTACTTGACGAATCGTAGGACCTGGACTCGATGAGTAGGAGTTAGAGGACGAAACCCTAATTTTTAGGATCTGCACCCTATTTAAAAGACCTTAAGTCCTTACTCCCAATCCCTTACCACCCACTTGATGGCCAGAAGGAACCCTAATCTGTCTAGAGATTGTTCTTTAGTGTTTGTGAGGTTTTAAGAGTATTTTTGGTGTATTTTGAGAAGGAGGTTTAGAGCTTAAGGAGCTTGGGGGAAAGGAGAGCTCGTGAATCTGACTCTACTTCATCTTCGCATCATTTTGAAGGTAACAATTCGTTACCTAGACCTCTTTCTAGCTTCATCTCTCCATGCTTAAGTTTAGGTCCATTTTTATAACATATATGTGAGACAATTCAGGTATTAGCGATGATCTGAAGTTGTAACTTCAGATCTAAACCCTTCCATGTCCCAAATTCATAAATCTATCAACTTTATTTGGTATTGATCTCTACCCATTCCCTAAACCTCATTTTTAGACTTGGTTTTTCGTGTTCTAAGCCTTTACGACCTTGCATGCACATAAAGTTTGCAACTTTGTGTGAAATCTGTGTCTTAGGAAGCCGGATCTACAATTTGGAGCATTGAGGTAGCTTAAAAATGTATGAATAGCAAATTGACTGAAGGGACTCGACGAGTTGCATGTCCAACTCGGTGAGTCTGATGAAGACTAGTCATCATGGCTTTCTGCATGAACTCGGCAAGTCAGTGAGACAACTCGACGAGTCATTTAGGGTTTTCCCGACATTTAGACATGGATGGACTGCACGAGTTGTCTGGAAACAAGGTGAGTCAACTAGGGTTTTCATGATTTCTCAAGTTTTGGAAGGACTCGACGAGTCAGTAAACTACACTCGACGAGGTGGGTCAACATGGACTGTTGACCTTGACCTTTGAATTTGACTTTGACAAAGTGTTGACTATTTTGACTTTCAGGGGTATTTTAGTAAATCTGGAATTTATGAAAGTGGTATTATGGTGGATATAGGGGGTGGAGTTCGCGGATGCGACTTGAGAGTTGATCTTATCACTACAGTCCGACATTTGAGAGGTGAGTTATCCTCACTATACTAAGGGGTCAAAGGAACCAAGGTCGGCCGATTGGATTTGATATCCTAGTAGTTATTGATATGTTGAGTATGAGTTAGTGATGTATACCATTTGATATGCTAGTCTGGTAGATCTGTAAGACTACATGTGATACTATCTGACTAATTGTATGTGCACTTATTTGTTATATGTCGACACGTTCAGTTGTGTGGTTGGCTTGAGGTTACATTGCTCTGTGCAGTGGCAAGCAAACCCTAGAGTATACCAGATATGAGCTGAGGGCTAGGGTGGGTATACCAGATTCACACTGAGGACTCATAAGCATTCCATATACGAGCTGAGGGTCGGGAGGAGCATTCCAGACTCATACTGTGGGCTAATCTTTTGTATTCTAGTCCAAGGACTGAGGGAGTAAGCCAGATGTGATTTATGCGCCCGAAAGGCTAGCCAGACTCACACTGTGGGCTCGGCGGTAATCCAGTCTATAAATTTGTGGACCCATTACATGTTATTATTTGTATATGTGCTATTTTATGTGTATCGGTATTTTATGGGAACTCACTAAGCTTTGAGCTTACGGTTTCAATTTTGGTTTCAGGTACTTCGGATGATCGCGGGAAGGCGAAGGCATGATCGTACAACTCCTCACATTTTTATGATTTTGATTTCTGGGATAATCTGAGATGAAACTATTTTGAAAATATTTTATAATAATTAATGGTTTTTAATTCGTTGAAAAGTTTTAAATTGGCTTGAATTTTATGAATGTTACAACTATGCTGATCGGTTGATCTGGGTATTCTCTGTAGATGGTCACTTTTCCACCGGTTGACTCTGCTCGCAACCTCTTAGCTTCTTGTGTGATTTCCTTTGACTACATGATCTTGTAGCACCGTAGTTCTTTTGGTGGTGCGGTGAGTATCGTCCCCGATCCTTCTATTGTTTTGAATTTGACCACTCTGTGCGTTGTCGATGAGATTGCCCCGAATTTGAGTAGGGTCTTCCGTTCGAGGATGATATTGTGTTTTATTGGGTGCTTGATTACAACGATGTCTATAAGGGATGTATTCTTCTTTTTCTTATCATGACTGACCAACGTAAATGGCAGGTGGATCATGCCTAGGGTCCATAAGTTATGCCCTATGAAAACCGTCAATTGTCCTGTGCCGAGCTTGAGCCCCCCTTTCCACCTATCTGGATGGAAGCGAAAACAATGCCCTTGTCTACTAAACTACTAGTGTCTACATACACTCGGTTTATGGTGATGTCCTTGATGGATCCTTGAATTATGAGTGGGTCATCTCCTTGCCATCTTGCGAGTTGTGGGTCTTTTGTTGAGAACATTTGGTCGTGCATAGATTTTGCAAGGTTGTTCAACCCGCTGCATTCTCCTTGCCTTATTCTCTTGGATCTGATTACAAGTATCTCTTGGGTCGGTCATATGCCTTTATGGTGTCTTTAGCATTCTTGGCTTCAAATTTAGTATGGAGGCTCCATGCTACCTCTATCAGGTTTCCTTTCAGTTGTTTTTCCTCTATTTCCTATTTAAGTACACAGCATTTGATAATGTCATTTGTCTTGTGTAACGCCCTCAGATTCGAGCTAGTCAATTTAGAGACAATATGCATAAAAACTGAGTTATTGATGGAATATTATTTAGAAGGATTAATCTTAATCAAGTGGTAGTATATGCTATAAGGGTTTCGTACATATAAAGAATGTCGAAATCTGAGTTATAACGAAGAAGTTATGGCCCGTCGAAGTTTTACGGCAAAACCGGCACGGCACCGGGAGACGTAAATAGTGAATTTACGATAGAGGACTTTTTATTCGTAATGATCTAAACAAAGTTGTAGTATACGTTAAACTGAGAACATACAAAAAAAAAAAAGAACGCCCGAATCTGACTTTGTATGAGGAAGTTATGAATTTTCTAAGATTTGACATAGCACTGCACGACCCGAAACTCAAATTTTAGATCGAGCGGTTTATGGCCTACGCGGCCTAAATGAGAGTTGAATATCTCATTAATATGAAGTCAACGATAAAAATACATACGAAAGCGGAGTCGTATGAAAGAGTTACGTATTTTTCACGGTCATTTAACAGTATAATCTCCTCCTACTATTAAATTTAATCTCAGTTGAGAACTAGCTGACAGAGTCAAAATGAAAGTTTTAGATATTATTTTTACCTACACGTTGATATAAGGAACGTCAAAACGGAGCTCGTATGCGAAAGTTACGGATTTTGGAAGTCGGAAGTGTGTTGTGTGAAAATAGGTGACGTGGCACAATCTTGGACATTGCTTTCTCCCCAAGTCTTGCCACCAGATGGTGACATGTGACACCAAGTTAATTCATATTTCACCCTATAAATAGAACCTCTCCCACCCTCATTTTCTTCACACCTTTCCCATTCTTTCTTCTCTCTACACACTCTCTAAACCTCTCAAGACTCCCCTAGCTCTAGAAGAGAGCCCTGGAGCGCTCGACGGCTTCGAGAAGAATAGATTTCGGCTCAGAAGTTCTGCCCCTGCAGAGCTCGGCTTCTAGCCAAACCCCCTTATAGGTAAGATACGCCTACACTATTTTAAATGTATTTTTTATTTAAATATAGTAATGTTATTAGGACCTTATAATAAATATTTGGGCTATTATTATGAGTTATATAAGTGACGTTATATTATCTTCTTTACCACTCATGGTACAGGGAATCTGGTTTGGAGGGCCGCTTGGGTTGCTGGATTTTAGAAGTTTTATATGCCAAAATGATCCTGCCCTCCAGTGTTCCATGTTTGGCCCCTGTGTGTACATAGTGGGTGAAAAGTATTGTGTTAACGCTTATATAATAGTAATAATAGTTAGACTATTAATTAGTCTCGTCTAGCATTAGACTAAACTCTAGTGGTAATGATACTAGGTTTTGTCAAAGGAGTTGTTTAAAGTAAACGAAGTGTCGTCCAATTACCGAGTCACCACCTTATCAGGTGAGTGCATGGTCCTTTTCATCTTACACATAGATATGAAGTATTTTATATAAACTACGAGTTATGTGTGCATATTATCTGTATACTTGCTATCTATGTTGGATGAATGATTTTATACAGGTTTTATATGATTTAAACTATATATGTATTTATATCTACATAATATGTTGGATAAAACATGGGTAGATGAAATATGAGTTGGATGATGAGTTGAGAGGTGATATAGACCATGAGGTAAGGGTGAGAGGTGGACGATGTGAGAAGCCTTGTTCCCAAATGTTGGCCCCGTCATCTAGCATAGTATGGATAACAACCACGGACTATTCTAGACAGTCCAGTTGAACACTAGCAGGCTCGCAACCTTTAGGTGTTGTGAACAATGTGTTCACCGGTGTACTCTAAGAACTCATTGACATGTATGCGAGTGGACTCTCGAAAACGATATTGTCAATAAATGAGATAACCCTAGCAGTTGTGCCCGAAGGACAATACTGGCAGCTATGCCTTATAGAGAATGTCACAATTCTAGCAGTTGCAGCTAAGTGATAGAACTAGCAGTTGTGCTGACAGCTGTGTCATTGACAACAATGGAATTCGTACCTATTCCTTCGGAAAATCCTTAGGAATGAATGAATGAGAAATAGCTGATTCTTAGGGTAGATCCTTAAGAGTAAAGAAGATAATAGGGATGGGTAATTAGGTTAACTGTTTGATGATTAAACATAATAATTATATTATTGTGGGTTGATAACCCTATGTACTCACCAGGTTTCCCAACCCCACCCACTCAAGCTTATTTGTATCACAGGTGTCGATACGAAGTTACATTACACTGAGAGACTAAAGAGATGTAGATTACAAGTTTAAATTTACGTAAGTTCTGTTTATGCATATTTTTCTGTATTGACGATGACATCCCAAATGTTTTAAAATGAATAAAAATATATTTCTTCAGAAATGTTTTGATAACGTATTTATCATGTTTTACTGTGAACAAATTTTGCAACATTTTCACTAAAAGAGGTACTCTGATTTTTATAAAGCATAAACAAAATCGGTATTTTTTGGCCGTTAAAATGGGGATGTCACAATTGGAATCAGAGCATTAGTTTAAGCGAACTAGGAATAAGGATTTATTTCTAGACTTAAACTTAGAATGCTAAGCAATAACTGTGAGGAGTGTGTCTTTGGTAATACACCTGAATGGACACAAGCACTAGCTTATTTAGGGAAAATGCCTAACATGCTTATATGTGCTAAACGATTTATGATGCTTTATGTTGCTAAATGTATGATCGGATCTATGGTCTGTTGTCGAACGGATCTGAAAGCTTTATGTGTTCATAATTCTAAATGTTTAATTACGGTATTAGAACTGGCATGTAACTTTTTGGAGTAATAAGGAGATTTACGCGTTGATCGTAAATAAAATCTTTCGTATCTAAATTCTCATCACTAGACACTGAACATCTAAATCGTTGTATAAATAGACATGGTGATAACTTGAAGCGGATTGGGAAGCGTTAACCTGCAGCTTGAGCCACAAGTGATTGAGTGTGCGCCAGATGTAGCAGCCGCACCCGAGCCAATCACTATGGCTAGGGAACAAGAAATGATCCAAATGATGTTAGATCGTCAAATGGAAGAAAAAAGGAATTTTATTACACATAATCGAGATGAACCTACGGTGCCTATTGAGCAGCCCGAATTGAATGAAGAGTTGTTAGAAGAGCGAAATTACAGTCGTACGGTGAGTCAATTTGGACCGCGAGCAGTCAGGAGAAACGACTCGGATAGAAGGACTGAATAGGATGGGCGCATGTATAAGAACTTCTTGAGTGCCAAACCACCAAGTCTTGCTGGAATCCCAAAACCAATGGAGATTATGGACTGGATCTCCAAGATGGAGATGGTATTTCAGAGTTACGACTGTAGCGATAAGCAAAAGACGGTCTTTGCAGTCAGACAACTGAAGACCAGAGTCTTGATTTGGTAGAAGTTATTGGAAGATATGATGCCACGAGGAGAAGCCATAAAATGTCATGGGAAGAGTTCTTGGAATAGCTGAAAATGCAATACTGCTCAAAGATAGATCTCATAGACCTAAACAACGTGTTTCAGAACCTAAAGAAAGGGAAGGTGAGTGTCGATGAGTATGCCACCGTATTCACCGAGAGGATGAAGCTATTTCCCTACTTGATGCCTATTAAACTCTCCAAGATAGATAACTTTGCCAACGGACTGCCACAGACTTTGACCCAACGGTCAAAATGGCAGCTACTTTGAAAACAGTTGTTAGAGCAGCTAAGAATATAGAGACCCAGATAAGAGAAAGGGGTCTAGAAAAACATAAGGCAGGAGAAAAGAGGAAGTTTGAAGGATCTTCAAGATCCAACAATGAGATAAAAATCCTAAAGTCTGGAGGATGAAGAGGTAGTGAAGAAAGATGGTGTGAGAAGTGCAAAAAAGAAACACTATGGAAAATGTGGTGAGGGAGTGACTTGTTTCAAGTGTGGAAAGCATGGTTATTACGCCAATCAATGTACATTCAACAAAAGGGTATGTTATGAATGTAATGAGGAAGGGTGCCTCAAGCAAGACTACCCAAAGAGAGAAGGGGCTATAAAGCCAAATGTGCAGCCAAAGCTGAAAGCAAGAGCATTCCACATGATCCTCGACGAAGCAGAAAACAATGCGAGGAATCAAGGATCAGGACTTCATATACAAAGATCGAGTTACACAGTAGCCGTGTGGATAGTATCGTATGGTGTAGCCTATTAGAGGCATAGTCTATGGTGAACTTGAAAACCTATGTAATCGTTTCAAAGAATAATATAAAACCTTCACTTTGTTATCTGGTGTGTTAAGTTGTTATGTGATTTTCTTGTATTATGACTTGGAAAACTGTGAGACAATACCAGGGACGAGTACGAGTAGGTGTGAATGGTAGTAGAGGCCTATACTAACGAAAGCACAGGACTCACATTTGGATTAGGGAAAGTCATAAGGTTACCAAGAAGCTAGTAATTGATACCATTTTATTCAATTATGTCGTTACCATTGTTTCGGTAATGACTAAGTAGATTGTTGTTATTCCGACCCTAGTGGTCATACCAAATTGAGTCCGACTAAGATGAGTATGTTATGTGGTTCAGAGAACCAAGTTAGATGTACCATCTAACTTAAGTCAGAAGATTGAAGTGAAAGATAATCTAAGCGGTCAATATAAGTATCACACTAGTTAAAAAAGTTGGTAGCTAGAAATGCTACATGTTAAAATGTGATTATATCACATTAGAACACAAAGGAAAGTATATTCCATTCCGGAATTTGACTCTAAGAGATCTGAGTCTGATCGTTGCAACATACGATGAGATTTCATTAGAACACGACCCATCGGTCTATCATGGAAATCAAATAAACTTATCTTAATTTTGTTAAGAAGAAGGAGTATCTGATAAAGATCGATTTTGTGACATGAAGGTCATTATTGAAAGTGTAACAAGACAAAGAGAACAGGAGCAAGAACAAACATCGCTTGCAGTCAAGCAGACCAAGAGTTAGATACACATTCGAAGAAAGATAAAAGTTATGATTATTACCTAGGATGAAGAGATAACGTATGGAATCATTATACAACTCTATTTTGTTGATGATTTCGGGACGTAAACATCCTAAGGGGGAGATAATTGTAACGCCCTCGGATTCGGGGTAGTCAATTTAGAGACAATAAGCATAAAAAATGAGTTATTTATGGAATATTATTTAGAATAAGTAATCTTAACCAAGTGGTAGTATATGTTTCAAGGGTTCCGTACATATAAAGAACGTCGAAATCGGAGTTATAACGAAGAAGTTATGGCTCGTCGAAGTTTTATGGCAAAACCAGCATGGCACCGAGAGACGTAAATAGTGAATTTACGAGAGAGGACTTTTTATCCTTAATGATCTAAACAAGATTTGTAGTATACATTATAACGAGAACATACAAAAAAAGGAACGCCCAAATCTGACTTCGTATGAGGAAGTTATGAATTTTCTAAAATTTAGCATAGCAGTGCACGGCCCGAAACTCAAATTTTAGATCGAGCGGTTTTTGGCCTACGCGACCTAAATTAGAGTTGAATATCTCATTAATAGGAAGTCAACGATAAAAATACAGACGAAAACGGAGTCCATATGAAATAGTTACGAATTTTCGCGGTCATTTAATAGTATAACCTCCTCTTACTATTAAATTTAAGATCGGTCGAGAATTAGCCGACATAGTCAAAATGAAAATTATAGATATTATTTTACCTACATGTAGATATAAGGAACGTAAAAAATGGAGCTCGTATGCAAAAGTTACGGATTTTAGAAGTTGGCAGTGTGTTGTGCGACAATACGTGACGTGGCACAATCTTGGCCACTGCTTTCTCCCCAAGTCTTGCCACCAGATGGTGACATGTGGCAGCAAGTTCATCCATATTTCACCCTATAAATAGAATCTCCCACCCTTATTTTCTTCACACTTTCCCATTCTTTCTTCTCTCTACACTCTGTCTAAACCTCCCAAAACACCCCTAGCGCTAGAAGAAAGCCCCGGACCGTTCGACGGCTTCGAAAAGAAGAGCTTTGGGCTCGGAAGCTCTACCCCTGCAGAGCCCGGCTTCTAGAAAAACCCCCTTGTATGTAAGATACGCCTACACTATTTCAGATATAGTTTTTATTTAAATATAGTAATGTTATGAGTTATTTGGGCTATTATTGTGAGTTATATAAGTGTCGTTATAATATCTTTTTAATCACTCGCGGTACAGGGAATCTGGTTTGGAGGGCCGCTTGGGTTTCTAGATTTCATAAATTCTGAATGCCAAAATGATCCTGCCCTCCGGTGTTCCATATCTGGCCCTTGTCTGTACATAGTGGGTGAAAAGTATTATGTTAACGCTTATATAATAGTAATAATTGTTAGATTATTAATTAGTCTCGTCGAGCATTAGACTAAACTCTAGTGGTAATGATACTAGGTTCTGTCATAGGAGTCGTTTAAAGTAAACAAAGTGTCGTCCAAGTACTGAGTCACCACCTTATCCGGTGAGTGCATGGTCCCTTTCATCTTACACATAGATATGAAGTATTTTATATAAACTACGTGCTATATGTGCATATTATCTGTATACTTGCTATCTATGTTGGATGCACGATTTTATACAGGTTTTATATGATTTAAACTGTATATGTGTTTACATCTACATAATATGTTGGGTAAAACATAGGTAGATGAAATATGAGTTGGATGATGAGTTGAGAGGTGATATAGACCATGAGGTAAGGATCAGAGGTGGACGATGTGAGAAGCCTTGTTCCTAAATGTTGGCCCCATCATCTAGCAGAGTATGGATCACAACCACATACTACTCTAGACAGTCCAGTGGAACGCTAACAGGCTCGCAACCTGTAGGTGTTGTGAACGATGTGTTCACCTGTGTACTCTAAAAACCCATTGACATGCATTGCGAGTGGACTCTCGAAAACGATACTGTCAATAAACAAGATAACCCTAGCAGTTGTGCCCGAAGGACAATACTGGTAGTTGTGCCTCATAGAGAATGTCACAATTCTGGCAGCTGCGCCTAAGTGTTAGAACTAGCATCTGTGCTTGACAGCTGTGTCATTGACAACGATGGAATTCATACCTGATCCTTAGGATAATCCTTAGGAATGAATGAATGAGAAATAATTGATTCTTAAGCTAGATCCTTAAGAGTAAAGAAGAGAATGGGGATGGGTAATTGGGTTAACTATTTTGATGATTAAACATAATAATTATATTATTGTGGGTTGAAAACGCTATGTACTCACTAGGTTTCCCAACCTGACCCAATCAAGCTTATTTGTATCACAGGTGTTGATACGAAGTTACATTACACTGAGAGATTAAAGAGATGTAGATTACTAGTGTAAATGAATGTATGTTCTGTTTATGCTTATGTTTCTGTATTGACAATGACATCCCAAATGTTTTGAAATGAATAAAAATACATTTCTTCAGAAATGTTTTGATAACGTATTTATCATGTTTTTCTGGGAACAAATTCCGCAACAATTTCACTAAAAGAGGTACTCTGATTTTTATAAAGCATAAACAAATTCGTTATTTTCTGGCCGTGAAAATGGGGATGTCACATCTTGCTTTTCTGGTACTCGTAATACCGTCCTTTCACCCCTTTTGTTGGCTGCTTGTCGGAGACAGGGCAGACGTCCGGTCGCCTACTTCTTCTATCGTCCCTTTGGAATGGTTTGAAACTTGAATGTGGGCGTTTCTCGTGCCCAAAGTGTCTACCGCTACCAGGAGTTTCTTGGTGATCTTGTGGCTGGCTCTAACGTTTTGTGGCCAAAGCGGTCATGGCATTCAAGTATGCTTGTGTGGCTACCTCTCCTTCATCTTATCATAAGTAACGTTCCACTTTTTCTTTTATTTATGTGCTTGTTTGGGGTTACTTTCCCATAAGCTTTTTAGATAGTAGTCCAGGAAGAAGGCCCCATGTGAACGCTCCTGTTATTAGGCCTTGCTCGAGCCCTGAGACGTCTAATGTAGCTTTAGTGAACCTGGTGAAGTATTCGTGTACCATCTCTCCTTCCTTTTGCTTGCAATCGATGATTGAGTGTGTCTCTACTTTGTATATACGTAGTTGCATGAAATTTGTCAGGGATAGGTACTTTAGTTGGCCAAAATTGTAGATGTTGCCCGGGAAAAGGGTTTTGAACCATGTCCCTACATTTCCGTCCAGGTTTGTCGGGAAATACATACACTAGATCACCGTACAACTTTAACGAGGTCAAAGTCCATTCGTACGTTTCGATGTGGCTATTAGCATCTGTGGTTCTGTTGTAGGTTTTAAGTTGTAGCAGATTCGCTGTGTTTGGAATTTCATATTCTAGGAGCTCCTTAGCGAACGTGGACGTTGCGCTCCTTAATAAGAATTTTGGTTTGGGATTGGAAGGATGTTGTGTGGATTTAACTATTGAGCAGTGAGGTATGGTTGCACCAGCATGTTGGTGTACGCTAACTGATGTGCTGGTGCTGGGTGATAAAAACTTTGTTATTGGAATGTGAAATTGGTGATTGGGTTGCCGAGAGTGGCAGATTTGCTGCAAACATGTGTTTGGCATAAATGGAGAGTATTGTGGTATCGTTGTGGAGAATGGTATGTCTGCTGTGAACAAGGATGTTTGAATCGTCTTCGTTTGTTCTCTTGTAAGTTTGTTTAACGATGGTGGTGGTGTTTGTGGGAAAGTGGACATACTGTCGGTGTTGTGTGTTGTTGGTGGTGGTGTACTGCTTGAAATTGTTGCATGTTGTTGTCTATGCGACGATGAATTTTGCACTGATGTGGCGGCGAAAAGTACCGACCCATCGATAACTTGTCTCCACGGCTCACTCATCAGAGTGGTGGTCATTGTCGAGCCACTGTGTTGTGGTGTTTCACTAGTGACTTTTGTCGGCTATTGAGGTGTTGAAGTGGGAGTGATGGCAGGTTCTAACGACATCATGGATCTAATGGGGCTTATCGGTGTTCCGCTAGCTCCACCGATGTTGTCGGTTGTCATCTTCAATAGTTGTGAGGTGTGCTTTTGTTTGTCGTTCATCACACACCGTAAAGAACTAGATGATGTAACCTAGATCTTCAACGATGTTCTTTGGTGATTTTGGGCGCTCCGATGAACCTGTAAGGTCACAAGAGGAAGAGCCATTAGTTGTTCTCCGGGAGGAGATCCTGGAAAAATGCTCCAACGGTCAATTCAGTGGATAGACTTTGATTGTATGGAGCGCACTGAGAGAGTGCTACTTACCTCTCGGGGTACTGGAGGTGGCCTTTTATGCTAAGGTCACCTGCAAGTCCGTACAGGATTTAATCGTCAGACCCAACAGGATTGGACACGCTGATTGGGTAATCATGATCCTCCTTTTGTCACAGCCAACGATTGTTTCATGTGGTAATGCGTTGAGCATACTCTTTTTCGTCTTGAGCCATTATTCTTTCTTGCGGAGTAGAAAGCGCCCTTAGCAGGGTCGGGCCTTCTTCGCAAGCACCCCACGCTTAGGGGTGCCCGCAGGTATGAGATTCCATTGGGCTAGCTACACCAGTTGTAGTTCTACCTTGGGGTATTGTTGGTGCATCTAAGCACAGCTTATGGCCCGTGTTGGAAGGCATCTTATCAAAATCTATTTTGGAACTTATAAAACTTTTGAAAATGGAACTTTTTAAAACGTTTTAGTAAACATTTTCTTAAAGCGGTTTGGTTTGTATAATGATATTTGGAAAAATTGAATTTGTCAAAGGAATTGAAATGTGAAGGAATTGAATGTTGTCATCTTAAGGGGGTTTGGTTGTCATCTCCGATCGTTGTGAGGTGTGCTTTTCTTTGTCGTTCATAACACACTGTAAGGCACCAGATGATGCAACCTGGATCTCCAGCGATGTTCTCTGGTGATTCCAGGCACTCCGGTGAACCTGTAAGGTTACAACAGCAAGAGCCGCTAGCCGCTCTCCATGAGGAAATCCCGGGAAAATGCTCCAACAGTTAAGTCAGTGGATAGACTTTGATTGTATGGAGTGAACTCAGAGAGTGTCACTTACCTCTCAGGGTACTGGAGGTGGCTTTTTATATTGAGGTCACCTGCAAGTCTGTACGGGACATAATCGTCAGACCAAACAGGATTGAACACACTGATTGGGTAATCATGATCCTCCTTTTGTCAGAGCCAATGGTTGCTTCATGTGGTAATGCGTTGAGCATACTCTTTGTTGTCTTGAGCCATTATGCTTTCTTGCAAAGTAGAAAGCGCCCTTAGCAGGGTCGGGCCTTCTCCGCGGGCACCCTACGCTTGGCGGGTGCTCGCGGGAACGAGATTCCGTTGGGCTGGGTACACCAGTTGTAGTTGTACCTTGGGGCATTTGTTGGCGCATCTAAGCGCAACTTATGGCCCGTGTTGGAAGGCATCTTATCAAAATCTATTTTGGAACTTATAAAACTTTTGAAAAGGGCACTTTTTAAAACATTTTAGTAAACATTTTCTTAAGGGGGTTTGGTTTGTATAATGTTTTTTTGGAAAAATTGAATTTGTCAAAGGAATTGAAATGTGAAGGAATCGAAAGTTCCTTTTTGGAATAAATAGAATGTTTTCTTAGGAGGTTTGGATCTTTTATGCATTTGGTTGATATGGAATGAAATATATTTCCTGTTTTATTTGTAGACTTGTCAAAGGAATTCAAATGTAAATTACTTAATACGACTAAAATACTTTTTATTGTTTTTTTGTAAATATTAATTTTAATAAAAATGATAAAACATTCATTAATTAAACTTTTTCCCTCTAAAAACTTATGTAGGCTTGTACGAGTGTGTGTGGATGTGAGTATAATGGATTAGGTACGATGTGTGTCGGCATGGGTGGGTATATGGGCATGATGGAGTAGATATTTTCTTAGGCTAGTTGACGTAGGCATAAGGATATGGATGTACGTCATTATATGGGTGTAGGTGTAGGTGTGGCATATCTTTAGGTTAGGTTTGTAGTTGTGGGTAGGGACCGAAGGGCTAGGGTGTATGTATTGGTACGCTTTTTAGGGTGGTGTGTGTAGGGCTAGGTATGAAGGAGGGTGCAAGTGTGTAGGTATGAGCAGAGGTGGCGAAATAATCATGCGGGTGCAGGATAAGGTGGGTGAGTATAGAGTGGGCGTTTGGGTGTGATCATGTAGGTGTATGAGTGGTGGTGGTTGGTGTTTGAGTGTGGCTTGAGATGGGGTGGATGGGTGAGATTTTGAAAAGATGATGATATATTTTGATTTTATTAATTATAGTTAAAATGAAGACGGTGTATAAAGTATTTGTGTCTTATAATAAAATATTACAAATAAAAGCTAAAATCATTATCTCTAGCAAAAAGAAGTTAATGAAATCTGAAAATTTTAAATTTATTTAATTTTGTGGAGCAAAAGATAATTTTTACTAAAATTTACATTTGAATTCCCACGTGTTCCTTTGAAATCCAATTATCCATGAAACAAAAATTCCTTAATATATGATATGATTTGATGTAACATTCTGATTTTAAAGAAATTATTTTCGATTTAATATATAAGATCAACATACTAGCATTACCTATAAACTATAAAAAATAAATAAATAAATAAATAATTATCTCCTATCTTTTATGTCTAAAAATAATTTTATCCATTAAAATTATGATTTATTGATAGAAGGCAATTTATTTAAAAAAAAAATCCATATTTGTTCAATTCTATGTTACTGAATTCTAGAAGTGTTGTCCAAGTTGGTAGGTCCCTACATCTAGCATAAGAGAGACACACGGTTTGAAAATTGGGCAACTAAACTGGCAGTATATATGAAAGAAATGACAAATTTGCTCAAATAATAGGCTAGTGGTCATTCTTTAAGCAAATTAATTCAAAACATACTAATTTTTTTATTAGTGTAATCATATATAATCCTAGTTTGATACGAAATCCAAAAAGAAAATGTTGTTTATAGTCGTTTATTTATTCTTTCTATGATTATCCCATAGATTAGGGTCTTCTTGTGACAATTAATTAAACTATATATATACAGTTATTACTTTATTCATTTTATGCATTCTATTATATCATTTTATTTACTCATCCTATGACTATTGAAACAATTATGTGATGCAAAACATCAAACACCCATAGTGCATACAGATTAGGCCCCATAAAGCTTAAAATTGATTATCGAACGTGTATTATTGACAAATGAGTAACATAAGAGCAAATAATATTAAAACATATGGTAAGGTCATCATTCAAACAATTGTGATGCATCGATGATACCAAAATTCAAGACTAATATAAGTCAATAAAGAATATGCCGGAATTGAATTTCAATATGGACGTTAAATAACTCGGAGCAACGGCAGGATTCACCACAGATATGATTTTTTTTTTCTTTTTTTTTTTTAACCATTTTACATATCTAAAGTCTTATATAAAGTTTGGCCCTCTTTCACCAATTCAGGTCATACATAAATACATAAAGGGGAAATCTAACAATTATAAATCTATTTTTCAAAGGAAAGAATCATTTTTAGAAGTTTTTGAAAAATAATATGTTTTTGGGATGTCCTCGTTCCAGAGTATTGTTTATATTTATGGAGTGTTTTTTTTTTCAAAGAGATTTTTTTATTTTTTGGGATTCCAAATACTATATTTCAATATTTTTAATAAAATTTCTAATTTTATATATATATATATATATATATATATATATATATATATATATATATATATATATATATATATATATATATATATATATATATTAACCGTTTACCCGTGACAAGCAACGGCTGTGAATAATTTATTTTGAAAATTAGTTTCTATAGCTGATTAATGTTTTTGGGCATATAGTTTACTACATCTAAATATTTATCAATAAGAATCACGTTAGTAGAAGTAAAATCAATAAAAATGAAAAAATGAAAAATATGAAGTCAAGGCTTTAAATGACGGTCAAACATAAAACAATGGTGTGAGGGTGAAGGGTCTCACCAAACAAAATATTACTTGGCCATGAGGTGGCGGTAGATTCATTAATGGAATGGATAGTAAATCCTAAGATGATGGCGAATTCATGAGAACCCAAGGAATATTTGTGTCAAATTCACCTTATTCCTAATAAAATTTGGCTCTGACTTCATCAAAACCCTAAAAAACTCAGGTGTCAACTTTTTAGGGTTAGAATCGTGGTGACAAAGCTGAATGATGGAGGTGGTTGTTAGATGGTTGTGAGGGAAGACAAACAATGTCGTTTGTGGTGGTTTTGGAGAGTAGATTGGTGTAGATTGATTCCTTTGACACAAGAAATGTAGTGTTCTTACACAAGGTTAGTCATTGTGATGCCGCTATAGGGAAAAGTGGTTTTTTGAAAAAAATATCTTTTCGGAAACATGTTATAGTCCAGAGAACATAATGTATCATATCACGAATATTGTTTATGTTTTTGGTTTGGTAAAAATAAATGTTGTTGATCTAGGTTGAACATATGCGTGGAGGTGGTTACTTTTTGTTCATTAGTGTTGTTTTTTGTTTTTTTTTATTTGAAAATAGTTTTATGTATGAAACATGCATCCATTAACAGGAATATATGACTTAAAAGGATAATATATTTTATGATTTGTACATATTTAGTTACTGATTTTTTTTTTATCCACATTTACCATTTCAACTTGTTAATTGTACACATTTAGTCCTTATGACCGGCTACTCCAGGTTATCCAATAAAAATGACTTAATAGGGTAATATATTTCTCACTTTGTACACATTTAGTTCTTAATATTTTTATACACATATGGTCCTTAATATTTTTTTGTTGCAAAATAAATCATTTTTATTTTTGTACTTATTCAGTACTTATGATGACTTCTTTAGGTTTTTCTCACAACATCTTACGTAGGCACGGGGGCTCGAGAAGACTGGTTGGGTTAAGGCGGCATATCGACAAACCCTGGGTAATCCAGTTCGATGACTGATTGGACCTGTTGCATGCTGGCATTCCAGTCCGATAACTGATTGGTCAAAGGTATTCCAATCCGATGACCGTAGGCCCGTTATGCATGATAATACATTTGTTATATCGGGTATCTTGGAGGAAACTCATTAAACTTTGTGCTTATCCAGTTGTTATTGTTTTCAGGTTCTATCGTTGATCGTTGGAAGGCGAAGGCATGAGTGTATACACTCTTCAACAGTATTGAGGATTCTGCGTTTCTTATATTACTTTGATTTTCGAAAAATGTATTATGGAATAAACATTTTTTTCTTAATAATGGATTTATAATTAGGGACTTTTGCCGTATTTAAAAATGAAATTTTTTTGTTATGAAAATGAGACGTTACACATAAACATTAACAAGCTCACACACTTCATCAATGATTGTCCTATGTAAGATGTCGTGATAAAAACCTAAAAAAATCATTCATAAGTACTGAATGCGTATAAAAACAAAAATGATTTATTTTGAAACAAAAAAAAAATATGTATTAAACACTAAATGTGTACAAAATTATTAAGGAATAAATGTGTACAAAATGAGAATATATTATCCTATTAAGTCATTTTTCCCAGCTAACATGAAGTAACCGGTCATAAGGACGGAATGTATATAGTTTAACAAGTTAAAGAGGTAAATACAGACGAAAAAAAAACCAATAATCAAATGTCTACAAATCAAAAAAATATGTTACTCTTTTAAGTCAGGATCCCTAACAAATAATTTATTACATAAACTAGTTTACCGCATAGCTTAATGTTGAATTATTCCCTTTTTTATGATTCGTGTCGAATCTGTAACGAAAGCATTAGGCCACAAACATTATTGCAAAATTGTCTTTTTAATAAGGCCCCACAATTTACAATAAGTCCAAAAAATGGATTTAACATCTTTTATGGTTTTTTTTAATATATCACACGTGAAATGCAATGAAGATAAATAATATATTTCTTAAATTTGTATTTTTAATACTTACCTAAGTAAGTAATTAGATTAGAATTTGACGATATGTCATTTTTTCCGTTTTGTTTTTTCGATGACATTTGTCATATTTTCTATTATAGGTCATGTAAGGCTTTTATAAAGAGAAATAGTATGGGTGAGATTAAATCCTATAAACTTGGTATATTAAATTAAGATGGGCTTATCATAAAGAAAGTTATACTAAAAAATTATTATTGTAATTAAAAAAATATGATAGAGTTTAATTGTTGCTAGTTTATTAATAATAGCAAAAATATAATATTCATGTATATTTCCGTTTGATAAAAATAAAGTTTATTTATTTATTCATCAATTAGAAAATATTAAATAAAATATTTCAAATTATTTGATTATTTATTTATTTTATTAGGTCACAGACATTGCCAAATTGTTTTTTAATAACGCTCCTCCATTTACAATAATTTCATAAATAATGAATTTGACAATATCTTCTATGTTTTTTTATGTATGCCACGTGAAGTGCAATGAAGATCAATAATATATTTCTTAAATTTTGTATTTTTAATACTTACGAAGTAATTAGATTAGAATTTGATGATCTGTCATCTTTTCTTTTTCGATTTTTCAAGGGCATGCGTCATATTTTCTATTATAGATCGTATGTTAGCCTTTTATGAAGGATGAAATCAAATTCTATAAACCTGGTATGCTAAATTAAGATCGGTTCATCATAGAGAAAGTTCACTTTGATAAAATAATAACATATATAAATTATTATTGTAATTAAAGAAAACGATATGGTTTAATTGTTTCTAGTTTATTAATAATAGCATAAATATAATATATATATATATATATATATATATATATATATATATATATATATATATATATTGATAAACATAATATTTATTTATTTATTTATTCATAAATTATAAAATATAAAATAAAATATTTCGAATTAGACGATTATTTATTTACTGTATTAGACCACAAACATTATTGCCAAATTATTGTTTTAATAATGCCCTTCCATTTACAATAAGTCATAAAAATGAATTTGACAATAATATATATATATATATATATATATATATATATATATATATATATATATATATATATATATATATATATATATATATATATATATATATATATATATCACGTGAAGTGCAATGAAGATCAATAATGTATTTCTTAAGTTTTGGATTTTTAATACTTATCCAACTAATTAGATTAGAATTTGGTGATGTGTTTTTTTCGACCGCATGTGTTATATTTTCTATTAGAGTGGTGGGTGTTGGCAACGCCCTACACGCGTTACTAGGAGAAAAAGAAGGAAATGGTGTTATTAAGTGTTATGGTGGTAACGGGTAGCAACGGGTACGTCTTTAATATGGAATAACATGGGAGGAGGGCGGTGTTCATTGGTGTTATTAGGCATAGCCCACTCCGAGTAGCCTTATAAATCATGTTGGGCTTTAATGCAATGAATAGTACTTGTAAGATCAAATCCTAAAAACTTAGTATGGTAAATTAAGATCGCTCTTCATAAAGAAAGTTATACTTTGATAAAACATAAACATAAATAATTTTTTATTGTAATTAAAGAATACGATAGAGTCTAATTGTTGCTAGTTTATTAATAATAGTGTAAATATAATATAACACCCATAGATGTAGGCTAGTAAATTTAAAGACAATGAGCATCAAAAATGAGTTTTTTGATGGAAGATTATTTAGAAGGAGTAATCTTAAACAAATTGTATAATATGTCACAAGGGTTACGTACATATAAAGAATGTCGAAATCCGAGTTATAACGAAAAAGTTATGGCCCACCGAAGTTTCGCGACAAAACCGACACGACACTGCGCGACGTAAATAGTGAATTTACGATAGAGGTCTTTTTGGCCTTAGTGATCTAAACAAAAGTTATAATATACGTTAAACCAAAAGCATGCATAAAAAGAACGCTCAAATCTGACTTCGTATGAGGAAGTTATGATTTTTCTAAGATTTGTCCTAGTAGTGCACGACCTGAAACTCAAATTCTAGATCGAGCGGTTTTTGGCCAAGGCAACCTAAATGAGAATTGAAGATCTCTCTAATAGGAACTCAACGACAAAAAGACAGACGAAAACAGAGTCTGTATGTAGAAGTTATGAATTTTACGTGGAAATTTAACAATGTAGTTACCTTCTACAATTAAATTTAAGATCGGTCGAGAACTAGCTAACGGAGTCAAAAGGAAAGTTGTAGATTTTATTTTTACCTACGCGTGGATATAAAGAACGTCAAAAACGAAGCTCCTATGCGAAAGTTATAGATTTTAGAAGTCAGAAGTGTGATTTGCGAAAATGGATGACGTGACATAATCTTGGTCATTGTTTTCTCTGCAAGTCTTGCCACCAGATGGTGACATGTGGTACCAAGTTTAGCCATATTTCACCCTATAAATAGAACCTCTCCCACCCTTATTTTCTTCATACATTTCCCATTCTTTCTTGTCTCTACACTCTCTCTAAACCTCCCACAAACTCCCCTAACGCTAGCTAAAAGCACTGGAGCGCTCGACGGCTCCGAGAAGAAGAGCTTTCGGCTCGGAAGTTCTGCCCCTACAGAGCACGACTTCTAGCCAAACCCTCTCGTTGGTAAGATACGCCTACCTAATTTTTAATATAGTTTTTATTTAAATATAGTAACGTTATTAGGACTTTATAATATTTATTTGAGCTATTATTATGAGTTATATAAGTGTCGTTAAAATATCTCTTTAACCACTTGCAGTACGGGGAATCCGGTTTGATGGTCCACCTGGGTTGTTGGATTTCAGAAGTGCTATATGCCAAAATGATCATGCCCTCCGGTGTTTCATGCCTGGCACTTGTTTGTATATACTGGTGAAGAGTATTGTTTAACGCTTATATAATAGTAATAATAGCTAGACTATTAATTAGTCTCGTTGAACATTAGACTAAACTCTAGTGGAAATGATACTAGGTTTTATCGACGGAAATTTGTTTTAAAGTAAACGAAGTGCTGTCTGAGTACCGAGTCACCACCTTTGCAGGCGAGTGCATAGTTACTTTCATCTTACACATAGATATGAAGTATTTTATATAAAGTGTGTGCTATGTGTGTATACTGTCTGAATACTTGCTGTCTATGCTAGATGAAACGTTTTACACATGTTTTAAATGATCTAAGTTGTATATGTATTTTATATCTACAAAATATGTTGAGTAAAACATAGGTAGATTAGAGGTGAGATAAATGATGAACGATGAAAGATGAGATGATTGATGAACGATGATATATGAGTGATAAAATATGGTGCGAAGCGATGACCTAAGAGATGAGCCAAAACTATGACCCAAGCGATGGCCCCGTCATCTAGTAGGGTGTGGATGACAACCACAGACTATTCTAAACAGTCTAGTGGAACACTATCAGGATCGCAACCTGTACGTGTTGTGAACGATGTGTTCACCCGGTGTACTCTAAAAAACCCATTGACAGGTATTGCGAGTAGACTCTTGAAAACGATACTGTCAATAAGCGAGATAAACCTTAGCGACTATGCAGACTTAGTGTTGATTCCTTAGGATACTCCTTAGGAATGAATGAACGAGGAATATCTGAATCTTAGGGTAGATCCTTAAGGGTAAAGAAGATAATGTGGATGGGTAATTGGGTTGATTGTTTGATGTTTAACATAAAAATTATATTATTGTGGGTTGAAATCCCTATGTACTCACCAGGTTTCCCAACTTGACCCACTCAAGCTTATTTGTATCACATGTGTCGATATGAAGCTACTTTAAAAGAGATGTAGATCACTAGTGTAAATGAATGTAAGTTTTGTTTGTGCTTATGTTTCTGTATTGACCATGACATCCCAATGTTTTAAAAATGAATAAAAATACATTTCTTCAGAAATGCTTGATAACATATTTATCATGTTTTTCTGGGAACAAATTCCACAACATTTTTATTAAAAGAGGTACTCTGATTTTTATAAAGCATAAAGAAAATCGGTCTTTTATAGCCGTGAAAAAATGGGGATGTCACAGTTGGTATCAGAACATTAGTTTAAGCGAACTAGGAATCTGGATTTATTTCTAGACTTAAACTTAGAATGCTAAGTGATGATCGTGAGGAATGTGTCTAATAAATTTAGGTTATACACCTGATTGGACAAACGCACTAGCTTATTTAGGAAAATGCCTAACATGCTTCTATATGCTAAATGATTTATGATATGCGTTATATGATCGGATCTGTGGTCTGTTGCCGACCAGATCTGGAAACTTTACGTGTTCAGACTTCTAAACATTTAATTACGGTATTAGAACTGGCATGTAACTCTTCGGAGTAATAGGGAGATTTACACGTCGATCGTAAATAAAATCTTTCCTATCTTAATTCTCATTGTTTCACACTGAACGTCTGATTTGGTGTATAGAACGAAATGGCAAGAACCCGAAGTGGAAACGCGAATGGAAATAGAAATCAATCGCCTCAACCACCAGTAATTGAGCAAATACCTGTTATAGTAGCCACTCCTAAGCTAATCAGAATGTCTGGAGTACAAGCCATGATTCGGGCTATGCTGGCTGAGCAAAGAGAAGAGATGAGGCAGATGTTGCACGAAAATAAGGATGAACCTACGGTGCCCATTGTGCAACCTGAGTTGATCGCTGAACAATCGGAGGAAGGAAATTATAGCTACACTAAGAGTCAAGTTGGAACCCAAGGGGTAAGGAGGAATGGCCTGGAGAAGGTAAATTACAAGGATGGGCAGATGTATAAGAATTTCTTGGATGCAAAACCACCGAGTCTCTCTGGAAGCCCAAAACCAGTGGAGATTATGGATTGGATCTCCGAGATGGAGATGGTATTTAAGAGCTGCGACTGCAGCGATAAGCAAAAGACAGTCTTTGCAGTCAGACAAATAAAGACTAGAGTGTTAAGTTGGTGGAAGTTGCTTGCAAATACAATGCCACAAGGAGAAGCATACGAATGTGTTGGGAAGCATTCACAAAGCAGTTAAAAATGCAGTATTGCGCAGAGATAGATCTGATAGACCTAAACAGCGAGTTTCAGAACCTGAAGAAAGGGAAGATGAGTGTTGATGAGTATGCCACCGCATTCAATGATAGGATGAAGCTATTTCCCTACTTGGTACCTACTGAACTCTCCAAGATAGATAGGTTTGCTAACGGACTGCCCGCAGACTTTGGCCCAACGGTCAAAATGGAAACTACTTTGAAAACAGCCATTAGAGCAGCTAAGAATATAGAGACCCAGATAAGAGAAAGGGGTCTAGAAAAAGATAAGGCAGGAGAAAAGAGGAAGTTTGAAGGATCTTCAAGGTCCAACAAGTAGAGTAAATTCTCGAAGATTGGAGGAGGGGGAAGAGGCGAAGCAAGATGGTGTGATAAGTGCAAGAAGAAACACTTAGGAAAATGTGGCGAAGAGGTGATATGTTTCATGTGTGGAAAGTCTGGCCATTACGCCAACGAGTGCACATTAAACAAGAACGTATGTTTCAGATGTAACAAAAAGGGCATATTTCTAGAGATTGCCCAAAGAAAAACGAAGTAGCAAGGCCAAATACACCGCCAAAGCCAAGGGCATTTCACATGATCCTTGATGAAGCAGATAACAATGCGAGGAATTAAGGATGAGGACTTCATATCCAAAGATCGAGTTATGCAGTAGTCGTAGTATCGTATGATGTAGCCTGTTAGAGGCATAGTCTAGGGTGAACTTGAACACTTATGTAAACGTTTCAAGGAATAATATAAAACCTTCGTTTTGCTATCTAATGTGTTAAGTTGTTATGTGATTTTCTTGTATGGTGACTTGGAAAACTACGAGACAATACTTGGGACGAGTAAGAGTAGGTGTGAATGGTAGTAGAGGCCTATACTACCAGAAGCACAGGACTCTCACTTGGATTAGTGTCACACCCCCAAACCTGAACGGCGGAAACGTTCGGGGGCGGATGACTTCATGTAGTAACGTAACAAATGAATACATAGTAAAGAAAGCAATACAACCATCACATATATAATTGAAAGTTTACATTTGTCAAAAGTTACATGTTTAAAACCCAATTACAATATGATGTCAAAATACGAGATTAAACTGGCGCCGCAGCATCCCTTCATCAAAAGCGAAATGAATACCTGAAATTACTGATTTCCTGGGACATACAAGTAATTTTGAAAGAGTAGATCAGCATTTAAGCTGGTGAATTTCATAAGTATTTAAGTGACAATGTTTGAATGAAATGAAATGTTTTATCTTTGTTTGTTTGTGTTTAGAAAATCCTATATTTTCTACTTGTAACACTGAAAATTTTAAAATTTATTTTTCACAATTTATAAAAGCATTTCTCTCTTAATTTCATAAAACATCAAATTTCAAATTCCAATATGTATCATACGAATCCCAAGATCACATAATTGTATCAAATTCCTCTACGTGTGTACAGATCAAGCCGGCGCCTTCCCACGGTCATCGCTAGTACCTGAAACAACAACACTAACACTGTAAGCACAAAGCTTAGTGAGTTCCCCAAAATACCACACATAAACACATATTAGCCACTCGAGGCTATAACTCTATGGGTCCGTGCACCCAAACTCTGTGAACCCTCAGGTTCTGACTCTAGGAACCTTCCGGTTCCAACTCTATAAGCATGCACAACATAAATCACATAGACATCATACGGTACAACACATAGCATACACATAACATACACATACTCTATCACATGACTCTGGATACCTACTCGAGGTAAAGTATAATGAGAAGACTCACCTCGCGTGTCTCAGTATCTCACAATCTCTGGAAATCCCTCGTACTCGATCCTCCGAGCTCTACTCCTCCTATAACATCACAAGACTCTAATTAACACTTTTATCTCTAAGGTTGACTATCCCTAAGAAGTCAACACAGGTAAACGGTCAACGGTCAACGGTCAACTTTGACCGGACTCGGCGAGTGCCCGCGGCAACTCGGCGAGTCTAGACGTTCTCACCAACCCTCTAGGATTCCCTTTCTACACGTCGAGTACTCCCCCTGACTCGACGAGTTCCACCTGGAAGAATCGCGGGACCACCCCGACTCAACTCGCCGAGTCTCAAGAACGACTCGGCGAGTCCCAGCTCGACTCAGATCACATGACAATCCTCTCTAACTCGCCCTGACTCACTGGGTCAACTCCTAACTCGTCTGGACCACTCTCTGGCCGGTCCAAGGCAATCTTCAAGCTACTCGCCGAGTCTGCTCATCGGACTCGGCGAGTCCATTCCATGCAATCACTCAAACTTGCTTCTAAGGTCAGATCTACTCCAACAATTCATAGATCTGGCCCTCCTATACTGATTCATCACGTAAAGTTCTAGCCTTGATGCATTAACAACCTCTATATAGCTAATTATGAAGAATCTTCAACAAATCTCACTACACAAGGTCATGACCTCCATTGTTCTCTATAAAGCTTGAGGAATGAGACTTTCTGGACCTCTATGGATCCAGATCCGAAGTCTCATCACTAGCATGGGACTATTTGGCCATCAAATCAACTCAACAAGGCCACAAGAAACCCTAAAATTGGTTATACTTCACAAAACAGGAGATGAGTCGAAATTATACCTTTAGATTGAAGGGTCAAGCTTCCAATCCACCAAATAGCAGCCCCCTTTGCCTCCTCTTGGCTAGAGCCTCCTTCTTCTTTGCTAAACAACACACAAATGTCAAGAAATGCCTCCTTTCACTTCTCAAATCGCTAAAGCACTTTTAGGGTTTCTCTCTATGGACTGATGGATGCAAATGACGGCCATAAGGCCATTTAAATAGGTCCCAAACCCGAGAAATTAGGGTTTCATTAAACAGCGTGGACTCGCCGAGTCCATATCCTGGACTCGCCGAGTCCGAACGAATCCCGCGTCCAGAATCGCGACCCTACTCGGCGAGTCTGAGCTCCAACTCGCCGAGTCCCTTCTCAAAACTCAAAATATTAAAACAATAAAATACCTGGAGATCCGGGCTGTTACAATTCTCCCCCACTAGGATTAGACTTCGCCCTCGAAGTCTCGCTCTAAAATAGCTCCGGATGCTGAGCCCGCATCTCGCGCTCCGGCTCCCAGGTCATCTCTGATCCCTTCCGGTGTTGCCACTGAACCAACACCAAAGGTACCTCCTTGTTCCTCAGAACCTTGATCTTCCGATCTCTGATGGCTACTGGTCTCTCGGCGTAATTCAGGCTCGCATCCACCTGAATATCCTCTAATGGAACTACTGCCGACTCATCGGCAATACATTTCCTCAATTGCGACACATGGAAAGTGTCGTGGATTTGCCCCAACTCTGCTGGCAATTCCAAACGATAGGCTACCCGGCCTACCCTCGCAATCACGCGAAATGGCCCAATATACCGGGGCCCCAACTTGCCCCTCTTCCTGAATCGAATCACCCCTTTCCAAGGAGAGACCTTCAGGAGAACGAAGTCACCGACCTGAAACTCAAGCTCGGACCGGCGTCTGTCTGCATAACTCTTCTGTCGACTCTGGGCGGTCAACAACCTCTGTCTGACCTGCTGAATCTGCTCTGTCGTCTGAAGCACGATCTCGGTACTGCCCATCACTCTCTGCCCGACCTCTCCCCAGCAAATGGGGGTCCGACACCTCCTACCATACAACAGCTCAAAGGGTGGCATACCAATGCTCGAATGATGGCTGTTGTTGTAGGAAAACTCTGCCAAGGGTAGATACGCATCCCAGCTACCCCCAAAATCCAACACACACGCTCGAAGCATGTCCTCAAGCGTCTGAATTGTCCGCTCACTCTGACCGTCTGTCTGGGGATGATATGCGGTACTAAAATGCAATCTAGTACCCAACTCCTCATGAAATTTCTTCCAGAATCTGGAAGTAAAGCGCACATCACGGTCTGAAACAATCGAGATCGGCACCCCATGCCGAGATACCACTTCTCTCACATATAACTCTGCCAACTTCTCTGCTGAAGAACTCTCACTGATGGCAAGGAAGTGAGCGCTCTTCGTCAACCTATCCACAATCACCCAAATTGCATCAACTCCCCTGGCAGTTCTTGGCAATTTGGTGATGAAATCCATAGTGATCTGTTCCCATTTCCATTCGGGAACCTCCAATGGCTGCAACTTGCCATGCGGTCTCTGGTGCTCGGCCTTGACCCTACGGCAGGTCAAGCACCTCTCAACGAACCACGCGACGTCCCTCTTCATACAGGGCCACCAATACTCTCTCCTCAAATCCAAATACATCTTCGTAGCCCCCGGATGGATCGAAAATTTCGACCGATGAGCCTCCTCCATCAAGGAAGTGCGCGTACCACCCACGAACGGTACCCAAATCCGACCCTGAAAAGTCATAAGCCCTCGCCCATCCGTAACGAATTCTGAAACCAAACCAACGACCCGTTCCCTCTTCTGCATCTCCGGCTGCACAGCCTCGGCCTGTGCCCCACGAATGGCATCCAATACCGGAGCTATCATGGTCAATCTCAAACATACATCTCGCAATGGAGTGCTCTCCGCCCTGCGGCTCAACGCATCGGCCACCACGTTGGCCTTGCCCGGGTGATACAGGATCTCACAATCATAATCCTTGACCACATCTAACCACCTCCTCTGACGCATGTTTAGATTGGGCTGATCCATCAAGTACTTCAAGCTCTTATGGTCCGTATATATCGTACATCGAACCCCATATAAGTAGTGGCGCCAAATCTTGAGGGCGAACACTACTGCCCCCAACTCTAGATCATGCGTGGGATATCTTGTCTCATGAGGCTTCAGCTGCCTCGATGCATATGCTATCACATGACCCTTCTGCATCAACACCGCACCCAACCCCAAAATCGATGCATCACAATATACTACAAAATCCTCCATCCCTTCCGGGAGAGCTAATACCGGGGCTTCGCACAATCTCTGGCGAAGTGTCTCAAAGGAGGTCTGCTGCTCGGGACCCCATGAGAATGCAACACCCTTCCGGGTCAACCTGGTGAGCGGCACTGCGATCTTGGAGAAATCCTTGATAAATCTCCGATAATACCCTGCTAATCCAAGGAAGCTCCTGATCTCAGAGGGTGACTTTGGCACCTCCCAACCCATCACCGCCTCAACCTTGGCCGGATCGACCAGAATCCCTTCCTGGTTAACGAGATGTCCTAGGAACTGGACCTCCCGCAACCAGAAATCACACTTGGAGAACTTTGCATAAAGCTTCTCCGATCTCAGTACCCCAAGGACCTCCCTCAAATGTTCCTCATGCTGCTCCCTAGATCTCGAATACACCAGAATATCATCGATAAATACAATCACCGACCGATCCAACATCGGCCTACATACCCTGTTCATGAGATCCATGAACACCGCCGGGGCATTGGTGAGCCCAAAAGGCATCACCACAAACTCATAATGCCCATAACGCGTCCTGAAAGCTGTCTTCTGGACGTCCCCGTCTCGCACCCTTACCTGATGATATCCCGACCTCAAATCGATCTTGGAAAACCAAGATACTCCCTGCAACTGATCAAATAAATCGTCGATCCTTGGCAACGGGTAACGGTTCTTGACCGTCAGCTTGTTCAACTCCCGGTAATCAATACACATCCGGTGTGAACCATCCTTCTTCTTGACAAACAGAATAGGTGCTCCCCACGGCGAGCTGCTCGGCCGAATAAATCCCTTCCCCAGCAACTCCTGAAGCTGCGAGGATAACTCTTGCATCTCTGGAGGTGCAAGACGATAAGGCACCTTAGCTATGGGCGCAGCCCCCGGAACCAAATCAATACCAAACTCTACTTGCCTCACAGGAGGTACTCCCGGCAGCTCCTCGGGAAAGACATCTGGAAACTCACATACCACCGGTACCTCCCCAACTGAACTCGGTCTCTCGGAAGTCACTCGCATATCCATCACATACGCCACAAAACCCTTACAGCCCTGCTGTAGACACTGCCTCGCCCTGGCGGCCGAACAAAAGGCTGATCCCGATCGTGTACCCTCACCGTACACCGAAAGAACTCCCCCACTAGGGTCTCGTATGGTCACCAGCTGACGCTCACAGTCGATAATCGCGCCGAATCGGCTCAACCAGTCCATGCCCACAATGACACAAACATCACCCATCGCAATAGGAATCAGATCAATCGGAAACTCAATCCCAAAGATCTCTAACACACATCCCCGGAAAACCTCTGTGGCACAAATCACTCTATCATCAGCTATGGAGACTCTCAGAGGCCGACTCAGTGCCTCACGACTAGCACTGATATGCTGGCTAAAGGCCAAAGATACAAAAGACCGACTCGCACCCGAGTCAAATAACACTAAAGCAGGTACGGAATTCACAAGAAAAGTACCTACACATAACATAATATAAGCATAACATCATGTGCCAAAATAAATACACGAAAGGAAACATACCAGCCACAACATCGGGCGCAGCGCGGACCTCCTCCGCAGTCAGCTGGAAGGCTCTCCCTCGAGCTCTCGGCGTCTCAGCCTTCACAGGCCGACTCTCTGTAACTCTGGTGGCGGCAGGAGCAGACCCCTGAGATGCTCCGCGCAACTGCGGACACTCGGCCTTCCGGTGTCCGGTCTGGTTGCAGTGAAAGCAAACTGCAAACCCCTTGGGGCAGTCCTTGGCCATGTGCCCCTCCTTACCACATTTGTAGCAAGACCCTGCTCGGCAGACGCCGTCATGACCCTTGCCGCACTTTCCGCAAGTGCGGCCCTTCTGGCTCCCTGGTCTGGGATCAGCAGGCTTGGCCCGCTTGGCGGCCGGCTGCGACAACGCCGGTCGCCGATCCCTCCCCTGAGACTTTGCCTCCTCCCTGGCCTGGGTCTCAAGCTCAATCTCCCTCTTCCGGGCATTTGCCTGAAGCTCGGCAAATGTCCGGTACGAGGAGTTCGCAGCGAACTCCCGAATATCCCTCCTCAAAATGCTCAAGTAGCGGCTCATACGTGCCTGCTCAGTGGACACGTGCTCAGGACAGAACATCGCCCTCTCGTGGAACATCCTCGTGATTGCTGTAACAGACTCAGTACCCTGCTTGAGGGTCAGAAACTCCTGTGCTAAACGCTCCCTCTCCACCTGGGGAACGTACTCATCCCGAAACATAGTGGTGAACCTCTCCCAGGTCACCGCAGAAAGCTCAACAGGCGAATAATGCGCTGTCACAAACTTCCACCAGTCCCTCGCTCCCAAGCGAAGCTGGTTCAGCGCGAACCGTACCTTCAAATGCTCAGGAGACGAGCAAGTGAAGAAACACCCCTCAATATCAGATATCCACCTCATAGATGCCACCGGATCCTGAGTACCATCAAACTCTGGTGGCTTTGTGTTGCTGAACTCACGGAACAGCAACGCATCCCCACCCTGCGGCCTCGCAGCAGCAATCGCTGCGGTAGCCGCTGCAGCAGCAGCCTCAGAAAGAGCGGCATAACGCTCATCAAACGTCTCAATCAAGGTGGTCTTTATAGACCCAAACATCTCCGGTATCTCTGCCCTGATGGCCGCAACCACCTCCTCCTGAATGATCCGGCGGATCTCCTCCTCACTAGTACCACTGCTCTCGGGCATCAAACGTGTCCTCACCATGATCTACCTCTGAAATACGACATACGATAAATTAGAATCCACACGAGTATGCTCATACTCGACAACTCTTTTCTCCTTGATTCTTGGCATTCCAAAGATTCTAACTTAGGCTGCACACTGCTCCGGTGCTTCCAGTAGTACGGGCCCAATACTACTGTCCGCACCGCACCAGAATACACTCCAAGTCCTTCTCTTTGGATCCCAGGGCTCAAGTACTCTATCATGCATAGACTACTCTCTAATAGATTTCTCATAAGTCCCTTGCTGCTACCTACTCACTCTCAAGCATCTCATAGCAACTCACCTCTCTCTAGGCTAAGGCATCACACATCAGGCCATTCTAGTCCTAATAGCAATACCTAGCCTACTCTAGCATGCGGATACATCATATCAATATCAATATCACATAATATATATAAAGGTATTTTGGGAAATCACCGTTCGGGCGCTGACTGATCGTACACACATCTCTTGCTCTGCGTTTTTCGAAAATCTTTTACTCTTTTGAAATTACATCTCAAATCCTCAGTTTGAGTTCAAATACGCCCGAAGGTGTACTCGAATCCCTCAAACCAAGGCTCTGATACCAACTTGTAACACTGAAAATTTTAAAATTTATTTTTCACAATTTATAAAAGCATTTCTCTCTTAATTTCATAAAACATCAAATTTCAAATTCCAATATGTATCATACGAATCCCAAGATCACATAATTGTATCAAATTCCTCTACGTGTGTACAGATCAAGCCGGCGCCTTCCCACGGTCATCGCTAGTACCTGAAACAACAACACTAACACTGTAAGCACAAAGCTTAGTGAGTTCCCCAAAATACCACACATAAACACATATTAGCCACTCGAGGCTATAACTCTATGGGTCCGTGCACCCAAACTATGTGAACCCTCAGGTTCTGACTCTAGGAACCTTCCGGTTCCAACTCTATAAGCATGCACAACATAAATCACATAGACATCATGCGGTACAACACATAGCATACACATAACATACACATACTCTATCACATGACTCTGGATACCTACTCGAGGTAAAGTATAGTGAGAAGACTCACCTCGCGTGTCTCAGTATCTCACGATCTCTGGAAATCCCTCGTACTCGATCCTCCGAGCTCTACTCCTCCTATAACATCACAAGACTCTAATTAACACTTTTATCTCTAAGGTTGACTATCCCTAAGAAGTCAACACAGGTAAACGGTCAACGGTCAACGGTCAACTTTGACCGGACTCGGCGAGTGCCCGCGGCAACTCGGCGAGTCTAGACGTTCTCACCAACCCTCTAGGATTCCCTTTCTACACGTCGAGTACTCCCCCTGACTCGACGAGTTCCACCTGGAAGAATCGCGGGACCACCCCGACTCAACTCGCCGAGTCTCAAGAACGACTCGGCGAGTCCCAGCTCGACTCAGATCACATGACAATCCTCTCTAACTCGCCCTGACTCACTGGGTCAACTCCTGACTCGTCTGGACCACTCTCTGGCCGGTCCAAGGCAATCTTCAAGCTACTCGCCGAGTCTGCTCATCGGACTCGGCGAGTCCATTCCATGCAATCACTCAAACTTGCTTCTAAGGTCAGATCTACTCCAACAATTCATAGATCTGGCCCTCCTATACTGATTCATCACGTAAAGTTCTAGCCTTGATGCATTAACAACCTCTATATGGCTAATTATGAAGAATCTTCAACAAATCTCACTACACAAGGTCATGACCTCCATTGTTCTCTATAAAGCTTGAGGAATGAGACTTTCTGGACCTCTATGGATCCAGATCCGAAGTCTCATCACTAGCATGGGACTATTTGGCCATCAAATCAACTCAACAAGGCCACAAGAAACCCTAAAATTGGTTATACTTCACAAAACAGGAGATGAGTCGAAATTATACCTTTAGATTGAAGGGTCAAGCTTCCAATCCACCAAATAGCAGCCCCCTTTGCCTCCTCTTGGATAGAGCCTCCTTCTTCTTTGCTAAACAACACACAAATGTCAAGAAATGCCTCCTTTCACTTCTCAAATCGCTAAAGCACTTTTAGGGTTTCTCTCTATGGACTGATGGATGCAAATGACGGCCATAAGGCCATTTAAATAGGTCCCAAACCCGAGAAATTAGGGTTTCATTAAACAGCGTGGACTCGCCGAGTCCATATCCTGGACTCGCCGAGTCCGAACGAATCCCGCGTCCAGAATCGCGACCCTACTCGGCGAGTCTGAGCTCCAACTCGCCGAGTCCCTTCTCAAAACTCAAAATATTAAAACAATAAAATACCTGGAGATCCGGGCTGTTACACTACTAGTATAAAAGTAGCCTTCACTCAAGACCAATGTTTGTTTCCAAAATGTATGTAAATGTAAAATAACCAATGAGTTTGAAAACCTTGTAAATCAATGCATTTTTAATACCCCTTGTGAGTTTTATAACCATACTATTGACTCTGAATGCCTATACACAACGTTCTTCAGGCGTTGGAATGTTGTGACGTTTGTCACCCCAAACGGTGGACTGCAGCTAACAGTCAGGGCGCGGGTTGTCAAGCCCGTATAGATCTATACACAAACACCATGCTCCCCCTCCAAGGGATTCTGGTATATAATACAGGACTTGAAATGTGTACTCGAACGTACATGAAGTTAGTGTCTCACAAAACCGTGGTATAAAAACAGATCTACTTGTTAAAATGTTACGTTTGTTCTTGTATACGAAAGTAAACTTCTTGAAATATATGTTTCTAGTACATAAGAGTTAGAAATCTGTTCGTAAACTATACCTATTATAGTTTTCAAAAAGTGTGTCTTGTTTGTTTACAAATACCTAGAAAAAGAATCACTTGTTTATGAAAGCATAGATTTTTGGTGTAGAGTCTAAGATAGAAAAGAATAATCTAAGAACAGTTTAGTTTTATACAGGCATTACAACAACTTTATATTTTAAAAGATCGAATGCTATTGTAACATATGTTATATATATATAAAAGTTCCTTAAAGGTTTATAAATCGCATGTGATTTGAATATATAACAGTATATAAAAGAGTTTCTTTATGTAACACACGATAATACTCGTGTGTTTTACTTGTAATCCCCCCCTTGAAAGCATATAAAAGTATTTAGAATAATTAAAACGGTTGATTAAGGGGTATGAAACTCACTTGAAAGTTTTGGAGATAACGAGATGTAAAACCGGGCAGAGTTTCGTCTCGGGAAACGGATTTTCCTCGGGATTCTTAGGAATCTCGGGAGTAAAATCGACCTTCGGGACTTGAGCCAAAAAGACCAGAGCTTCGGGTTTGAACGGACACGGAAAACGAGGCAAAGTTGAGAGAGAGAGAGAAGAGAAATGAGCCCTTTCTTTGGAAACCCCCGCATCCTATTTATAGTAAGGCTGGTCTGCCTCGGTACGCGGGGCGTACGCTCGTACGCAGCGCGTACGCGTACGTCATGCATGACCGAAGCCTCGACTGCCTCGGTTCGGATGGGACGGGTTGCTGGGTACATGGGTCGGATGGGACAACGGGTCGGACGGGTCGGTTTCTTCGGATAGCGCGACGTGGACGATCAGAGGCCAATCCTCTCGGTTACGTGGGGCGTACAGGGGTACGCAGCGCGTACCTCGGATGAGGACGCTGACTCCCCTTCGGATAATATCCGAATTTTGAATAAAATAAATAATTAATTTATTTAATAAACTTCAAAAATTCATATCTTCTTCATACGAACTCCGTTTTCGATGGTTTTTATATCCTCGCGTAGGTGAGACTACGCTCTACAACTTTCGTTTAGACTCCGTCGGCAAATTCCGAAATTATTTTTTTATTATTTATTAAAAACCCATCGTGTTTAAGGAATTTCTTTGAAAATTCATAACTTCTTTATCTGATGTCGGTTTTTGCCAGACTCTTTACCACTGGAATACCATTGTCGAGACCTTCGATTCTCGTTTAGGTTATTCCGGCCAAAAGTCGCTCGATCTCCGATTCGAGTTTTTAGCTGTCTGTTGCTAAGCCGAACTTGGAAAAATCATAACTTCGCTATATGAAGTCGGATTTGGGCATTCTTTTCATGTACGATCATGGTTCAAAGACATTTAATCATAGAAGGAAATTAAATAGAACTTATTTGTACATTTTATTATGAAAGTAAATTTTTATTATTCAGAAGTGGTTACAATACTTGACCCATTTTGGTCGTTACAAAGAGTTGAAATATCGGGTTGTCACATCATCCCCCCGTTAGAGAGAATTTCGTCCCGAAATTTAAAGTAGTAAAGATACTAGTGAACATGAAAGAGATGAGGGTACTTTTGTTTCATCTGATCTTTGCGTTCCCATGTGAATTCGGGTCCCCGCTTGGCGTTCCAGCGAACCTTCACGATGGGTATGCGACTTTCTTTTGTTTGTTTGACCTCTCGGTCCATGATTTCTACTGGTTCTTCCACAAAGTTGAGGCTCTCGTTGATCTCGATCTCGTCGAGTGGAATAACAAGAGTCTCGTCGGACAGGCACTTTTTCAAGTTTGAGACGTGGAAGGTTGGATGGATGTTACTAAGTTCGCGTGGTAGGTTAAGCTTGTAAGCCACAGGGCTGATTCTGGCAAGAATCTCGAAAGGCCCTATGTATCTTGGATTTAGTTTCCCACGCTTTCCAAATCGTATTGAACCCTTCCACGGTGAGACCTTTAATAAGACGTGGTCTCCTACCTGGAATTCCAAAGGTTTCCTCCTTTGGTCAGCGTAGCTTTTCTGTCGGTCTCTTGAGGCTTTCAATCGTTCACGAATCTGAACAATCTTCTCTGTTGTTTCACGTATGATCTCCGGACCTGTGAGAGTGCTTTCAGGAACTCTTCCTCTAGCTAACTGGGTATCGCCAACTTCAGTCCAGCACAGAGGGGATCTGCACTTTCGACCATAGAGGGCTTCAAACGGAGCAGCCTTTATGCTTGTATGATAACTATTGTTGTATAAAAATTCGACAAGGGGTAAATGAATATCCCATACCTTTCCAAAGTCAATCACGCAGGCTCTCAGCATGTCTTCTAAAGTTTGTATTGTTCTCTCACTTTGTCCGTCTGTCTGTGGGTGGTAGGCTGTACTCATGTCTAGCCTAGTTCCCAGGGAACTTTGTAGTGACTGCCAGAATCTTGAAGTGAATCTACTATCTCGATCGGAGATAATGGATATCGGAACACCATGCAATCACACTACTTCCCTTAAGTAAGTTCTTGTAAGCTTCTCCATTTTGTCAGTCTCCTTGATGGGTAGGAAATGTGCGGATTTGGTCAATCTGTCGACAATGACCCATATGGTATCGAGTCCACTTGTCGTCTTGGGTAACTTGGTTATGAAGTCCATAGTAATCCGCTCCCATTTCCATTCCGGTATCTCTGGTTGTTGTAGTAGTCTTGACGGTTTCTGATACTCGACCTTAACCTTAGCGCAAGTAAGACATTTACTCACGAAGGTAGCAATTTCTGCTTTCATGTTAGGCCACCAGTACAGTTTCTTAAGATCCAGATACATTTTATCTGAACCCGGGTGAACGGAATATCTTGAGTTGTGAGCCTCGGTCATGACTACGTTTCTGAAACCACCATGATTTGGGGTCCAGATTCGGTCCATGAGATAGTAGGCTCCGCCACCCTTGACTTCTAAATTCTTCTCCATTCCTCGCAGGGATTCACCCGCCACATTTTTAGGTTGCAAAGCTTCCATTTGTGCTTCCTTAATTTGTGTGGATAAGTGGGAATGGATAGTCATGGTCAGAGATTTGACCCTCCGACTAGTGTATTCCTTTCGACTGAGGGCGTCGGCTACTACGTTGGCCTTGCCAGGATGATAACGAGTTTCGCATTCGTAGTCATTTAGTAACTCAACCCATCGTCGTTGTCGCATGTTGAGTTCCTTCTGATCGAAAATGTGTTGAAGGCTCGTGTGATCGGTGAATATAGTACTCTTTGTTCCGTATAAGTAGTGCCTCCAGATCTTCAGAGCAAATACCACTGCTCCTAACTCGAGGTCGTGTGTCGTATAGTTCACTTCGTGTGTCTTAAGCTGTCGGGAGGCATAAGCGATAACCTTCCCTCTCTGCATAAGAACACAACCAAGTCCTTGATTTGAAGCATCGCAATACACTACGAAGTCTTCTATCCCTTCGGGGAGGGATAGTATCGGTGCGGTGCACAAGGCCTGCTTTAGTGTCTGGAATGCCTTCTCTTGTTTCGCTTCCCAGTCAAAGGCCACACCTTTCTGGGTTAATGAAGTAAGAGGTTTCGCAATGCTCGAAAAGTTCTTTATGAATCTGCGATAGTAGCCAGCTAGACCTAGAAATTGACGAATTTCTATAGGTGTCTTTGGTGCCGACCAGTTCTCAATAGCCTTAATTTTGGAGGGGTCCACGTGTATACCTTTCTCGCTAACAACGTGACCTAAAAATTCAACTCTTCGAATCCAAAATTCGCATTTAGAGAACTTCGCATAGAGTTTCTCCGTTCGTAGTGTTTCTAGGACTTTTCGTAGGTGTTGACTATGCTCTTCCTCACTTCGAGAGTAGATAAGTATATCATTGATAAAGACGATGACGAACTGATCCAAGTAAGGGCGGCATACCCTATTCATTAGGTCCATAAATACTGCCGGTGCATTGGTTAATCCAAACGGCATCACCACGAATTCATAGTGTCCATAACAAGTTCGGAAAGCTGTCTTTGGAATGTCCCCCTCTAGAACTCGTAATTGGTGATATCCGGATCGCAGGTCTATTTTGGAGAAGTAGTTCGCCCCTTGAAGTTGATCGAATAGGTCGTCAATACGGGGTAGAGGATAGCGGTTCATGACAGTAAGTTTGTTCAGCTCTCTGTAGTCGATGCACATGCGGAACGATCCGTCTTTCTTCTTTACAAACAAGACCGGTGCTCCCCAAGGTGAGAAACTTGGTCTTATGAATCCTTTGTGAAGGAGTTCAGTAAGCTGACTGGAAAGTTCCTGCATCTCTGCTGGTGCAAGACGATAAGGCGACTTCGCTACTGGGGTAGCTCCTGGAATTAAGTCGATTCTGAACTCGACTTGGCGTTGCGGTGGTAATCCTGGTAGTTCTTCTGGAAAGATATCGGGAAAGTCGCGTACTACCGAGATGCTCTTGATGTCCTTCAGTTCTTGACTTGTATCGACGATGTGCGCTAGGAATGCTCGACAATCCTTCCGCAAGCACTTTCGAGCTTGGATGCACGAAATGATGCGAAGGTTTGCACTAGATTTGTCGCCGTAGATAACTAATGTTTCGTTGTTAGGGAGGTTAAGATGGACTGCTTTCTCAAAGCACATGATGTCGGCGCGAAGAAGACTCAACCAATCCATGCCGACTATGACGTCGAAACTTTTAATTTGAACCGGCATGAGATTGATTGGGAAAGAATGGCCGTCTAATGTTAACGTACAGCCCATGTATATGCAATTTGTGTTTTCGGTTTTTCCATTGGCCATCTCTACAGTGAATGAATTTTCTAACTTGTTAGGTTTAGGTTTAAGTAAATGAATAAAGTTTTGACTTACGAAGCTTCTCTCCGCTCCACTATCGAATAATATGCATGCGTATGAATTATCGAGAAGGAACGTACCAGCAACTATAGTTGGGTCAGCTACAGCTTCGTCGTGGCCTATTGCCAAAACTCGTCCCATACCTCCGGTGCCTGCTGCCTTAGGACAGTTTCTCTTGTAGTGGCCCACCTCGCCACAACCGTAGCAAGCCTGCCCTACACCCGCACCGGGAACTTGAGTGATCGGCTTTGCGGGTTCCTTGCAGAAACGGGCTGTGTGTCCTTTCCTGCTGCAGTTGGCGCACTGCATATCTCGACAAGGTCCATGGTGGTGGTAATTGCATTTGGTGCATTTTGGAAGGTTGCCTATATAGTGCTTTGTTGGGTAGGTATTTGTAGGGGCTGTAGCAGGTACAATGGCAGCATTTACTGACACCAGTTGTTTCTTTGCGGATTCTTGGGAAGACCCACCCTTCCCTTTAATCCACGCTCTCTTCCTGCCATTGTTGTTGTTGTTGTTGTAGTTGTTGTTTGCTTTCTGTGGTGTTGGTGCAGAAGTGGTTGAGTTCTGATGACCTCCGTAGTCGATCAGAGATTGTGCCAGTTCCTTAGCACTTTCAAAGGTGTCAGGTTTAGAAGCTAACACGCTTGATCGCATTTGGGGCGTCAGTCCCCAGATGTACCTTTCTATCTTCTTGCTCTCGGGAGCAATCATATCTGGACAAAGGATTTCCAGTTCGCAGAATCTGTTGGTATAAGTAGCGATGTCGGTACCCACCATTCCGAGAGTCCATAGCTCGTGTTCAAGCTTTTGAATTTCTCCCCGTGGGCAGTATTCTCTCATCATCATGGCCTTCAAGCTCTCCCAGCTTATGGAGTTTTCCACGATTAGGGTAAGTACTTTAACGTGGCCATTCCACCAAGTTAAAGCTTTATCGAGAAGGGTGGAAGTTGCAAATTTGACCTTGCTGTGCTCGGGGCAGGAGCAGATTTCAAAGACTGCCTCCGTCCTTTCAATCCACTGCCTCAGGGCCATCACACCACCAGTACCATAAAACATCCGGGGCTTGGCATTAGTGAAGTCCTTATAGGTGCATTCTCGAGGTGGTCCATGACTCTCGCCATGGTTGGATGGGTGTGTGCCAGATCCCGAGCCATTAGCACTTGAGTTATTGATCTGTGACATGGCAGCTGCCACCGCTGCGGTGACTGCTGCTTGAAACATTACAGCATCAAATTGGGGTGGTGGAGGTGGTGGTGGTTTAGGTGCTTCCTCACCGTTGTTTCGCGTTGGATTCCTACGCGGAGGCATCCTTCAACTATAGATTGAAAAGACAAGGATAATAATTTCATAGAATGGAAAATGTATGTGTCTCATGAACTAAATCGCTATAGTTCAACAACAGATGATAGTATGAGTCTTAAAATAGGAGAATGAAAGTTATTTGTAAGACTGAAGGTATGAAACAAGTATTTGGGTTCACAAAGACCATTCAAGGTTCGAACGAAATACTCAACATAGTAGTAATAGTGCCACTTATATTAATATAAAAGTTGTTACAACGATCATGAAAATTTGACCCCTATAAGGGTCTCCGATTACAAAGTTCGAGAAATTTAAAGACTTTTAGCCGAGGTCCTAAGCTATAACAAAATTTGAGTCCATGAGAAGCACTACTTGCGTCGAAGGTTGCGCTTGGAGCTTGACTCCGTATCTGATTGCTTTGACTCCATTAGACGCCTATCGAAAGCGGCTTGTTGTTCCCTTAGTTCGGCGAGGGCTGCAATCATTTGCGCTTGAAACGCTTCGGTTTGGAATTGAGCGTTGTCTTGCATCTTGTCCAGCCTACGGATGTCAGAAGTGTGAACCTGCACTTCCACGTTGATATCCCGGAGTCGACTAGCTTGTACTCCAGACTGATAGGACTGATTGGCTAACTTACCCACCATTACCGGGAGTGCTTGATCAGCCGAACCTCCGCCGCGGACATCATAGAAGTCCCGGCACATGTCGTAGGGAGGGCGTAGGTTTTGCTGTTGGCTCCAATGGTGGAGGTGACTTCCCCAGACGGGAGTCGGTCCTTGAAAGTTCCTTACGAAGACGGGAGGTTGAATGGGTGGTGGATCGATAACTTCCGGCTCTGAGTCGGTACCGGAGTCATCACCCACTTCTATGGGTTCCTCGTCCTCTTCGGGATCATCTTCAATCCATCCTTCGTTGCCTTGGTTGGGAAAGTAGGGGTCGCCGGGGTGGTGAAATCCAGCCATTTGACTGTACGAGAAATAGGGTTATAAGAATTGAATAAAGTCGGAACATGCAAAACATGTAAGTTAAACTAGTTTAGATAGCAAATACTCCTATAGTATTCAATTTCTTGTGTTTGATTCTTGTAATGGTTTGGTAAGTTTTGACTTGTTGCTTACTACGATCATTCCTCGATATACGTTGGTCCAATCTTGGGCAAATATAGTTGATCATGCTATATTTGTCCAAAATCTGATTACATATATCGAGTCTCAATCGTAGTGTCAACTTGTCTAAATACTTGTATAGTTGTATAACATGAAAATAGTTTGTGGTATGCATGTAATTGTACTTAAATGAACTATCAATTTAAGTTGAACGAAATGCTGTTTAAGTGTAAAAAGAAAATTTGTTTTGTCAGAGAGTATTAGTCCCTTAAGCATTTATAGTTTGTATATCTTATGTGGTTCGATATACTTAGTTCACTATAAACATTGCTCTGATACCAATCTGTCACACCCCCAAACCTGAATGGCGGAAACGTTCGGGGGCGGATGACTTCATGTGGTAACGTAACAAATGAATACATAGTAAAGAAAGCAATACAACCATCACATATATAATTGAAAGTTTACATTTGTCAAAAGTTACATGTTTAAAACCCAATTACAATATGATGTCAAAATACGAGATTAAACTGGCGCCGCAGCATCCCTTCATCAAAAGCGAAATGAATACCTGAAATTACTAATTTCCTGGGACATACAAGTAATTTTGAAAGAGTAGATCAGCATTTAAGCTGGTGAATTTCATAAGTATTTAAGTGACAATGTTTGAATGAAATGAAATGTTTTATCTTTGTTTGTTTGTGTTTAGAAAATCCTATATTTTCTACTAGTATAAAAGTAGCCTTCACTCAAGACCAATGTTTGTTTCCAAAATGTATGTAAATGTAAAATAACCAATGAGTTTGAAAACCTTGTAAATCAATGCATTTTTAATACCCCTTGTGAGTTTTATAACCATACTATTGACTCTGAATGCCTATACACAACGTTCTTCAGGCGTTGGAATGTTATGACGTTTGTCACCCCAAACGGTGGACTGCAGCTAACAGTCAGGGCGCGGGGTGTCAAGCCCGGATAGATCTATACACAAACACCATGCTCCTCCTCCAAGGGATTCTGGTATATAATACAGGACTTGAAATGTGTACTCGAACGTACATGAAGTTAGTGTCTCACAAAACCGTGGTATAAAAACAGATCTACTTGTTAAAATGTTACGTTTGTTCTTGTATACGAAAGTAAACTTCTTGAAATATATGTTTCTAGTACATAAGAGTTAGAAATATGTTCGTAAACTATACCTATTATAGTTTTCAAAAAGTGTGTCTTGTTTGTTTAGAAATACCTAGAAAAAGAATCACTTGTTTATGAAAGCATAGATTTTTGGTGTAGAGTCTAAGATAGAATAGAATAATCTAAGAACAGTTTACTTTTATACAGGCATTACAACAACTTTATATTTTAAAAGATCGAATGCTATTGTAACATATGTTTTATATATATAAAAGTTCCTTAAAGGCTTATAAATCGCATGTGATTTGAATATATAACAGTATATAAAAGAGTTTCTTTATGTAACACACGATAATACTCGTGTGTTTTACTTGTAATCCCCCCCTTGAAAGCATATAAAAGTATTTAGAATAATTAAAACGGTTGATTAAGGGGTATGAAACTCACTTGAAAGTTTTGGAGATAGCGAGATGGAAAACCGGGCAGAGTTTCGTCTCGGGAAACGGATTTTCCTCGGGATTCTCGGGAATCTCGGGAGTAAAATCGACCTTCGGGACTTGAGCCAAAAAGACCAGAGCTTCGGGGTTGAACGGACACGGAAAACGAGGCAAAGTTGAGAGAGAGAGAAGAGAAATGAGCCCTTTCTTTGGAAACCCTCGCATCCTATTTATAGTAAGGCTGGTCTGCGTCGGTACGCGGGGCGTACGCTCGTACGCAGCGCGTACGCGTATGTCATGCATGACCGAAGCATCGACTGCCTCGGTTCGGATGGGACGGGTTGTTGGGTACGCGGGTCGGATGGGACGGCGGGTCGGACAGGTCAGGGCTTCGGACGGGTCGGGGCTTCGGATAGCGCAACGTGGACGATCAGAGGCCAATCCTCTCGGTTACACGGGGCGTACAGGGGTACGCAGCGCGTACCTCGGATGAGGACGCTGACTCCCCTTCGGATAATATCCGAATTTTGAATAAAATAAATAATTAATTTATTTAATAAACTTCAAAAATTCATATCTTCTTCATACGAACTCCGTTTTCGATGGTTTTTATATCCTCGCGTAGGTGAGACTACGCTCTACAACTTTCGTTTAGACTCCGTCGGCAAATTCCGAAATTATTTTTTTATTATTTATTAAAAACCCATCGTGTTTAAGGAATTTCTTTGAAAATTCATAACTTCTTTATCTGATGTCGGTTTTTGCCAGACTCTTTACCGCTGGAATACCATTGTCGAGACCTTCGATTCTCGTTTAGGTCATTCCGGCCAAAAGTCGCTCGATCTCCGATTCGAGTTTTTAGCTGTCTGTTGCTAAGCCGAACTTGGAAAAATCATAACTTCGCTATATGAAGTCGGATTTGGGCGTTCTTTTCACGTACGATCATGGTTCAAAGACATTTAATCATAGAAGGAAATTAAATAGAACTTATTTGTACATTTTATTATGAAAGTAAATTTTTATTATTCAGAAGTGGTTACAATACTTGACCCATTTTGGTCGTTACAAAGAGTTGAAATATCGGGTTGTCACAATTAGGGAAAGTCACAAGGTTACCAAGAAGCTAGTAGTTGACTCCGTTTTGTTCATGTATGTCATTACCATTGTTTCAGTAATGACTAAGAAGATGATTGTTATTCTGACCCTAGTGGTCATATCAAATTGAGCCCAACTACGATGAGTATGTTACGTGGTTGTCACACCCCAAAACCGAAACGGCGGAATCGTTATGGGGTGGATGACGTCACGTCAAGTATCACAACATATGCAGTATAGTAATCAAAGTACAACAACCATTGCATTAATAGTAATAGTTTTACATGATTTACATTACATAGAAACATCAAGTAATACAAGTAATAATGTATATGCAGCTTGGTACTAAATGGTCTTCACCAAAAGCGCCTGAGATGTACCTCTCTATAGCTGACCTGAGAACACAAGTTATTTGAAAGCGAGTATCAGCATTTTTACAAATGCTGGTGAGTTCATAAGTACTTAGTGTCATTTTATCCAAATAACTTGATATAAGTAGTAGTTTTAAAGTATATAGTGAATTAGAGTCCTTTCCAGAAAATCCTATATTTTCTAGTTAAGAGCAGTCTTCTACCAAGACTGGACAGAGTTATGTGGTAAAAAGAAAGTTTTCCTTAACACTATCATTATCAAAATGCGGTGTTTGATTTCAAAGAACGTAGGAGAATATCAGGGAAAATAACATATACCTCAGCAGTGAACACTGCTGACTAAGGCAAAAAGAAATCATGGACTCCAGGAGAGTATTGAATGAATGGTACGCCTGGCTCAGTCTAACAAAAGGGAGACACAGACCCCAGACAGTATCAAATGAAATATACATCTAGCAAGGTCTAAAAACAGTGAACACAGACCCCAGACAGTATCAGCTGAATGATACGTCTAGCAAGGTCTAAAAACAGTGAATACAGACCCCAAACAGTATCAACTGAATGATACGTCTAGCAAGGTCTAAAAACAGTGACTACAGACCCCAGACAGTATCAAATGAATGATACGTCTAGCAAGGTCTAAAAATAGAGAACACAGACCCCAGATAGTATCAACTGAATGGTACGTCTAGCAAGGTCTAAAAACAGTGAATATAGTGAATACAGTGTATAAAACCCGTTACCTTAAAGCCATGAATTATAGGGTAACCCCGAGATACTCGTAACCATACTGATAGACACTAGAGAACTTGACGCCCTGCAAGCGTCGATATGAATATGACATTTGTCACCCCTTGGCTTGGTAGGCCGTGGAATGTAGCTAGCAGTCAGGGTGCGGGGGTGTCAATCCCGTAGATCTATACACACACTGTTCGCTCTCCCTACAAGAGACTCTGGTTACGAACTTGACAACGGAGAAGGCCGTGTACTGAAGATGTATCTCGTGTAGTGAGATCTGATGTAAAATACTGGACTAATGATAGAGACTCACAACTAAACTGACTAATGTAAACCGATATGACTATGCTTGTATACATAATATATAACTAATGATCAAATGACCTTCGGACAGACATCCGATCCCACCAGATCACATCTCAACGAAGAAAAGAAAATAGGGCGAACAAGCCTTCCTAAGTCCTTTAAACATTATTTATATATATATATATATATATATCTATACAAGCACATACATGCATTTAACTAAGTAGAAGCATTTAACGAAGTTTAAGTGTTTAACGAAGTAGAAGCGATTCACCAAGTATAAGTGTTAATAAGTAGGAGCGTATCGTGAAGTATAAGCGTATCGTGAAGTAGGAGTGTATCGTGAAGTATAAGCGTATCATGAAGTATAAGCGTATCGTGAAGTAGGAGCGTATCGTGAAGTATAAGGGTAACGTGAAGTAAAAGCGTATTGTGAAGTAGGAGCATTAACGATTATAAGTGAAGTAAAAGCGTTAACAAGTATAAGCGCATCATGAAGTGAAAGCGTTATCAAGTAGGAGTTTTAACTAAGTAGAAGTGAAGCAGTAGTATCTTAACCAAGTAGGACTATAAAAACATGGGATAAAACTTTGATGAAAAACTTTAGGGAAAACCTTTATACTTAAGAAAATCACGACTTGGTATTCTTTTGTAAAATAAGTTTGTAAGCCTTTAAAAATCCTTAGAAAACCTTTCATAAATGTGTTTGATTATAACTTTGATAAACAGTATAAGTAAAGATTTGAACAAGTAAAGATATTTTAGAAAAACATTTACAGTATCAAATTTGGTAAAACAGTTAACAGTGTAATAAATCCTTGTACATGCGGGTTATCAATCAAATGTGATTGATATGATAACTGGTATGTTTAACTTGTATTCTCCCCCCATAAAACATGTAAAAACAATTAAAAAGGTTAATTCAGGGGGTATGAACTCACCTGATGTAAGTGGATCCGACGAAGGTGCCGGTTGGATGCTCGGTGTCAAGTAAAGACTTGAACACACTTAGTGACCTATTAACATATGATAACATATGTTTACATACAATTAGTACATATAATACTAATTAAACAAGTATACGCGTCCTAAAGTGCGGAAAACACTTTGGTTAAGTGCTTGGAGTGTCCCGGGTAACATCTAAGGGTGTGTATGGCCTAGATAGGGAGTTTACTCTTCAAGAGTAAACTCTATATAGAGTTCACGGCCCTGGGACTAACTCCTCATGAGTTTACGGCCGTAAACTCATGGTGAGGGTGTTCTAGGATGCCTAAATATCTCATATCATTGGTAGATTTATGCTTGTCCAAATATAAGGCACATGAGTGGATTTAAGGCATCTAAATGGACCAAATAGGAGTTTACGGCCCTAAACAAGGAGTATTCCTTTGGTGTTTTAAGGGCTTAAATGATAGAGAATAAAATCCTATGCATTTTTCTAAGTCAAATGGGGAGTTTAGGGCACCATTTGGGCATTTTCTAGGTGTTTACGGCCCATGGACCTTTCCTAGGGGGGTTTACAGCTGTAAACTCCCATTTCCTTGGATTTTATGAAGTTTAATTCCTTTACTTTAATGGGATTGCTTCTAGACATTTTTCCAAGGCCATAGGAGGTGTTTGTGGGCATTTCTAACACATAAAATTGAGTTTACTCCCCATGAAGGGGAGTTTATGGCCCAAGCATGTTCTTGGGCAGTAAACTCAAGTTTACTCCCCAAAATGCTAGTTCAAGGTGTTCTAAGTCCGATTCCATAAGCCATTTAGCCATATCTAAGCCTTAGGGGAAATTTGGAGGGGTTTTGGGGCTTAAAAACCCCCATTTAATGGTGTTCACGGTCCAAGAGTGTTCTTGGTCCATAAACACATAATCTTGTCCCTATTTTATGTATTAAACTCGAATTTTCATGCTAGATAAGCTATACAACAAGTTAGGATAGATTGCTTACTCGTTTGGGGCTCAAAACGGACGATTTTTGGCTCGAAAATAAGTTGTAGAGAGAGAGTGTAGAAAGAGAGTAAAAAGGGTGGAAATGAAGTTTACACTCCCTTATATAGGGGTTGGAGTTGGGGCTCAGTGGAAATCTACCCGATACTGCCGTTAAACGGGGCTTTTGGTCGCACCCGATTTAGTGGTTGTATTTTGACTAGGTTGAAACTAAAATTTTTCCAAGGGATTAATGAGGGTGTTTCTAATTTATATCATCCTTCATGAAGTCATTCAAAAAGTCCCAAATTAATTAACCAGTCCAAAAGTTAACGGACAGTTTAATAAAACGAGGTTTATTAACGGAAAAGGGGTTAAAAATGACGGAATAAATTTCGGGTTGTCACATCATCCCCCCGTTAGAGGGAATTTCGTCCCGAAATTCTGGTTTAGGCAAGGAAGTAGGTATGAATAACCGAGTAGGGGAAAGAGAGTATTTCCTATTTGGTTTGTCCTCGCACTCCCAAGTGAACTCTGGCCTGTATCTGTCATTCCAACAAATGTTCACCTATGGGATGCGGATTCCGTCTCGTGCAGTTAGCGATTTCCTACAGGTATGTCTACGAAGTTAAGGTTCTCAATGGTTTCTATCAAGATGAGTGGGATACAAAGAGTGACGTCGGGTAAACACTTATCAAGTCTAAGGAGTGGATCGATCTGTGGTGAAATTTGTGGAATATCCGAAAGTAGTAGTGGTCTGATGAGTGTTGGACCAATCTTCGTAACGAATCTCAGATGGTCCAAAGCTCTCGGAAGGGTAGAGCTTTTCATTACTTAGAACATAGTGTACTTCTATGGCAATATCATCACTGGCGTGATCGCCATTTCGAAGTTTCTAACGTTCTCCCTCATACTAGAAGTGTAGTCTTTCAGGTTGGTTCTTAGGAAGCTCGGGTGGATTGTGTGTCTACGGGTACTTGTTTGCTGCAGAGAGTGTCTATCTCAATCTTGTGCAATTGAACCTGCACTTCTGATTCTTGAGATATTTCTAGCGGAAACCCTCAGGGTCGGGGAGATAGGGTTTCACCAGACGAGTGTTGGACTATCTCAGGAGGTGGTTCTACTATTTCTGCGTGAGATAGTATTCGTGGAACACCTGATAGTCCAATGAATCTTGTAAGACATGTCCTAATTTCCAAGGCGTTGGTTTATTTCAATGCGGAAAGCGGTTGTTCTTGTATAACCCATCGACTAACACCTAGACTCGTGTCAACTCTATAATCTCTTCAGGATCTGGGTTGTAAGGCTTAACGCAACTACCTTCATACTTTGATCAAGTATTCCTGGCTGCGAAGGTTATTCTGTGGTTCTCGGTATTCTAGTGTTCGCTTCGGAGAATGCAGTCTATCGCCTACAAGGCGGCGGTGACTTCCCCCATGTGAGAGGGCGGAGGATCCTAGGAACTATTCGTCGGTAACGGGGTGGACGAAGTGCCTGAGTAGTGCAAACATCTTCGACAACTACTCTTCCGTAGGTTCTGAGTTTTCTCGGTCTAGGTCAAATCTAATGAGTATAGGGTTCCATTACTCGGAACTTTAATCTCCTCATCCACTCTTCTCAAAGTTTACTTTATCGCAGCTCTCGGAGTTCCGGGATATTCGCTGCCATGCTTAATTCGGGGGATTAAGCGTGAATGGATGGTCATAGTCAATGTCCTTGACTCTTACGACTCAGATTTCTTCACCAACCGAGGGTGTTTAGCTACTATGTTGGCTTAACCGGGATGACAACAAATTTTGGATTTATGGTCGTTATAGTAGCTCAACTCGTAAGGGTTCTCCTAAATCTAGCTCCTATTCTATGGAACAGGATGAAGGGTCCTTCTGAGGGATCTACGAGGGATGCTTCGGGTGGTTATCGTTTTCTGGAATGCCTGTAGTGCCTTTCGCTTCGGTTTCTATCTGACTAAGAAGGTTTGGTTAACAGCACGTGGTACCCCTCTCCTGGCTACTTCGGAAGGTTTGAAATAAGAGTGAGAACTGGTGGATCATATTAGTCTTTATTATTTTTATTTTGTTTAGGTTCGGAAGAACCTTTATTTGTCGAACGGCTATGGAGAAGGTTCTTTTTACACAGCACTAAGGATTTACACATGGTCGCACGAAGTTGAACCATGCTTGATAGAGGCGTTGAAGTTGGCACACTTCGACATGATATAAAATGAGGATCAATAGAGTCATGTGCCGAAGAGGCACACAAGTTCTAGGCATCTCAGGTTTCGTCCCGTGTATCACTGTCGCGGATACTTGGACCGATAGAATCGACGCGGAACTATAGAGAGTCCTAAGTGTTTCTGAGTTGAGTACCTTTTTATGAATGGATTCTCACGAGGCATTTCTATAATCGCCTCACATACACTAGTCATGTATAATTAAGGTGGGGACGACTATTGACTGAGCAACTCCGCCTTAAATCCACAACCAAACGAGGAATAGGAAATGAGGCGGCCTTCACTCACTCTAGGTCTATCCATCTCAATTATACATGGCTGTAACGTATATATTTAGCCATTATAGTTTTACCTGATGAAATTTTAAATTTTATAACAGTGCTGCGACTTTCGCCTAGATGGGGAAGTGATTACATTTAGAATTAGCCTTTAATGTTTTCTGTTAGTTATTTGGGATTAAGAGACATACCAAAATCTACCAGGTTCCTTGATGCTTCTCCCTAAGCATTAGGGTCAGACTCCTCCCGAGTCTTTATCTTTTCTTTTAGTTGGGCAATCCTTCTTGAAGTATCCAATCTCACCACATAGGTGGCAAACTGTATTGGTCGCCACATTTATGGTTGATGTAATGAACTCAACCGGGGTTCTACAGATGCGAGCAGTATGCCCCATCATGTGGCACCTAGCACAATAGAGCTCCCGGCATACACCATGATGATGGTAGATACACTTGCTGCAGTGGGGAAGGTTTCCTAGGTATGGTCTCCTAGGTGTAGGGATGGAAGGGTTGGTAGGGATATTGACTGTCTCAGCTCGTTGCCCTTCGGAAGGTCCTTGAGCCGAGGTACTTCCCTCCTCGATCTTGATCTTTCTCTTCAGTGGATTTGAGTGAGGTTCTTGGGCGGCTGGGTGTGCAAAGGTTGGTTGCTGCTGTCCACTACTAGGATCGAAATTTCCGGTAGGGCTCTTGCTAACATTGGCGTTGTTAGCATTCAGTTGAGCCATGACAGTTACTACGGCTGCCGAAACTACAGCCTGGAAGGTAGCTTCATCAAATAGGAGAGTCGGTTTCATGCCGGCGGATGGGTTATGCTTCTTCGGAGGCATGGTTTTCCTACACAGAAAAAGGAATACAAGCAGATGAGAGACGAAGGTTAACCCTAGACATATTAGTCCTTACTATATTAGGCATAAATTTTTCCCGTGTTTCGAATATTGGTTATCTGAGTGTCGACATACATCCCTATGATGTAGTCCTGGTGTACATGGTAAGAGTATGAGTATCGGAAAAAGCCATAAGATAGGAATCGTTCCTACTAAGTTACATTTATACTGGGAAGGTTTCACTCCCCAACTTGGAGAGATCTGAGAACAGTTCGGAACGAATACCACGGAAAGAAAGGCTCATGAAGACTTATGACCAAACAACCTCAACAGAGGTGTGGGGATCCGCTCTAAGCGTATTACTTGCAACGGGAAAAAGGCGATTTACCTAACACATAGCGTGAGTAGTGTAACCATTAACTCACTAAATTATATTATTTTATGGGTGTATTAGCGTGACGAACACGAGGAAAAGACACTTCCCGGGTTCCATGTACTGGCTCCCTTTGTCTACCTCGCATCTTAGACTGAGACCGGCGTTGGTTTCCTTCAGGTAGTTACCTAGGGTTCTATTCTCTTACAGACATATTGAATTTCTACTCCACCTTGCTTCTGAATCCGACTTTGGGTGTCATCACTTCATGATGGATGACTGGAAATCTCGGAAGTTTAGGCGAATTTCTCACCGATGTCCCTAAAAAGATATAGGCACTTGGTGATTTCAATAGTCTCGACCTGGTTCATTTATTTCCGTACCGGAAATCTTCTCAATGAACCTCTTTTGGGTCTGAATCAACTCTTCTGCCGAGTCCTGAAGTGGGTAGGGTTTTCTACAAGGTTCGTGGGAGAATGGAAATGTCTAAAGAATCCTAAGAGATTATTAACATTTCACTGGGTGATCCATATCGAGTCCTGCTACGATTACACAGGGTATACAAATCATATATAGCTTAGATCCGATAGGCCTTCGAATATGTGATACTACTCTAGATCCACATCCCAACGAGGAAAAGGAAATAGGGCGAAACCACACATTCTTAGCCTATGGGATCCTTATTATATATAACCTTGGGAGTATAATCTCTGTAATAGTAGGTATATCAATAAGGATCTTTTTAGTTCTTCACACAAGGTTAGTTATGGATCCTAAAATACCCCTATGGTATTTTCATTCTTGTTTGATTCTTATCTTTTGAATATAATTTTGGGATTAATGTGAATCTTTTAGTATTCCAAAATACTCCTATAGTATTTTAAACTTTATGTTTGGCTCTAGCATTCCTAGTTGGTAATTTCCAGACCTGTTGCAACACCACTATCACTCCCAAGCACACGTTCATCGCATCTCGAATAAATGTAGTTGATCAGGTTACATTTTTTCCAGCTTACGATTACATAACTGCCCAGGTTTGACGGTAATGCTCAACATCCGAAGACTTTTATTCTTGTTTTTCTTGTGATACTTTGTTCGAGTGTTTAGATTTTGGATGTTCTTATACTTTGGTAAAATATGGTTATATTTTAAAGTATAATTCTTGGTCAGAGTGTTTTATCAATATGTATTTAAAGGCTGTATATCTTTTAAGAATTGATATACTTAGCTCACTATAAACAATGCTCTGATACCAATCTGTTACACCCCAAAACCAGAACGGCGGAAACGTTCTGGGGTGGATGACGTCATGTCAAGTATCACAACATATGCAGTATAGTAATCAAAGTACAACAACCATTGCATTAATAGTAATAGTTGTACATGGTTTACATTACATAGAAACATCAAGTAATACAAGTAATAATGTATATGCAGCTTGGTACTAAATGGTCTTCACCAAAAGCGCCTGAGATGTACCTCTCTATAGCTGACCTGAGAACACAAGTTATTTGAAAGCGAGTATCAACATTTTTACAAATGCTGGTGAGTTCATAAGTACTTAGTGTCATTTTATCCAAATAACTTGATATAAGTAGTAGTTTTAAAGTATATAGTGAATTAGAGTCCTTTCCAGAAAATCCTATATTTTCTAGTTAACAGCAGTCTTCTACCAAGACTGGACAGAGTTATGTGGTAAAAAGTAAGTTTTCCTTAACACTATCATTATCAAAATGTGGTGTTTGATTTCAAAGAACGTAGGAGAATATCAGGGAAAATAACATATGCCTCAGCAGTGAACACTGCTGACTAAGGCAAAAAGAAATCATGGACTCCAGGAGAGTATCGAATGAATGGTACGCCTGGCTCAGTCTAACAAAAGGGAGACACAGACCCCAGACGGTATCAAATGAAATATACTTCTAGCAAGGTCTAAAAACAATGAACATAGACCCCAGACAGTATCAAACTGAATGATACGTCTAGCAAGGTCTAAAAACAGTGAATACAGACCCCAGACAGTATCAACTAAATGATACGTCTAGCAAGGTCTAAAAACAGTGACTACAGAACCCAGACAGTATCAAATGAATGATACATCTAGCAAGGTCAAAAAATAGAGAACACAGACCCCAGACAGTATCAACTGAATCATACGTCTAGGAAGGTCTAAAAGCAGTGAATACTGTGTATAAAACCCGTTACCTTAAAGCCATGAATTATAAGGTAACCCCGAGATACTCGTAACCATACTGATAGACACTAGAGAACTTGACGCCCTGCAAGCGTCGGTATGAATATGACATTTGTCACCCCTTGGCTTGGTAGGCCGTGGACTGTAGCTAGCAGTTAGGGTGCGGGGGTGTCAATCCCGTATAGATCTATACACACAATGTCCGCTCTCCCTACAAGAGACTGTGGTTACCAACTTGACAACGGAGAAGGCTGTGTATTGAAGACGTATCTCGTGTAGTGAGATCTGATGTAAAATACTGGACTAATGATAGAGACTCACAACTGAACTGACTAATGTAAACCTATATGACTATGCTTGTATACATAATATATAACTAATGATCAAATGACCTTCGGACGGACATCCGATCCCACCAGATCACATCTCAACGAAGAAAAGGAAATAAAGGGAACAAGCCTTCCTAAGTCCTTTAAACATTATTTATATATATCTATACAAGCATAGACATGCATTTAACTAAGTAGAAGCATTTAACGAAGTTTAAGTGTTTAACGTAGTAGAAGCGATTCACCAAGTATAAGTGTTAACAAGTAGGAGCGTATCGTGAAGTAGAAGCGTATCATGAAGTATAAGCGTATCGTGAAGTAGGAGCGTATCGTGAAGTATAAGCGTATCGTGAAGTATAAGTGTATCGTGAAGTAGGAGCGTATCGTGAAGTAGGAGCATATCATGAAGTATAAGGGTAACGTGAAGTAAAAGCATATTGTGAAGTAGGAGCATTAATAAGTATAAGTGAAGTAGAAGCATTAACGAGTATAAGTGAAGTAAAAGCGTTAACAAGTATAAGCACATCATGGAGTGAAAGCATTATCAAGTAGGAGTTTTAACTAAGTAGAAGTGAAGCAATAGTATCTTAACCAAGTAGGAGTATAAAAACATGGGAGAAAACTTTGATGAAAAACTTTAGGGAAAACCTTTATACTTAAGAAAATCACGACTTGGTATTCTTTTGTAAAATAAGTTTGTAAGCCTTTAAAAATCCTTAGAAAACCTTTCATAATCGCGTTTCATTATAACTTTGATAAACAGTATAAGTAAAGATTTGAACAAGTAAAGATATTTTAGAAAAACATTACAGTATCAAATTTGGTAAAACAGTTAACAGTGTAATAAATCCTTGTACATGCGGGTTATCAATCACATGTGATTGATATGATAACTAGCATCTTTAACTTGTATTCCCCCCCCCCCCCCCCATAAAACATGTAAAAACATTTAAAAAGGTTAATTCAGGGGGTATGACCTCACCTGATGTAAGTGGATCCGACGAAGGTGCCAGTTGGATGCTCGGTGTCAAGTAAAGACTTGAACACACTTAGTGACCTATTAACATATGATAACATATGTTTACATACAATTAGTACATATAATACTAATTAAACAAGTATACGCATCCTAAAGTGCGGAAAACACTTTGGTTAAGTGCTTGGAGTGTCCAGGGTAACATCTAAGGGTGTGTATAGCCTAGATAGGGAGTTTACTCTTCAAGAGTAAAGTCTATATAGAGTTCATGGCCCTGGTACTAACTCCCCATGAGTTTACGGCCGTAAACTCATGGTGAGGGTGTTCTAGGATGCCTAAATGTATCATATCATTGGTGGATTTATGCTAGGTCCAAATATAAGGCACATGAGTGGATTTAAGGCATCTAAATGGACCAAATAGGAGTTTACGACCCTAAACAAGGAGTTTACGGCCGTAAGCTCCTATGTACATATTCCTTTGGTGTTTTAAGGGCTTAAATGACACAGAATAAAATCCTATGCATTTTTCTAAGTCAAATGGGGAGTTTAGGGCACCATTTGGGCATTTTCTAGGAGTTTACGGCCCATGGACCTTTTCTAGGGGGTTTACGGTCGTAAACTCCCATTTCCTTGGATTTATTGAAGTTTAATGCCTTTACTTCAATGGGATTGCTGTCACACCCCGAAACCGGAACGGTGGAAACGTTCGGGGGCGGATGACTTCATGTGGTAACGTAACAAATGAATACATAGTAAAGAAAGCAATACAACCATCATATATATAATTGAAAGTTTACATTTGTCAAAAGGTACATGTTCAAAACCAATTACAATATGATGTCAAAATATGAAATTAAACTGGCGCCGCAGCGTCCCTTCTTCAAAAGCTGTTTGTTACCTGTAATTACTGAATCCTTGGGAGATACAAGTAGTTTTGAAAGAGTAGATCAACATTTAAGCTGGTGAGTTTCATAAGTATTAAATGACAATGTTTTTATGAAATGAAATGTTTTGTTCTTGTTTGTTTGCTTCTAGAAAATCCTATATTTTCTACTAGTATAAAAGTAGCCTTCTCTAAAGACCAATGTTTGTTTCTAAAAATGTATGTAAGTATAAAATTTCCAATACTTCTGAAAAACCCCGTAAATCAATGTGTTTTCAATACTCCATGTGAGTTTTCTAACCATGCTATTGACTAGAAATGCCTATACACAACGTTCTTCAGGCGTTGGAATGTTCTGACGTTTGTCACCCCAAATGATGGATTGTAGCTAACAGTTAGGGCGCGGGTTGTCAAGCCCGTATAGATCTATACACAAACACCATGCTCCCCCTCCAAGGGATTCTGGTATATAATACAGGACTTGAAATGCGTACTCGAACGTACGTGAAGTTAATGTCTCACAAAATTTAGTATAAAACTGATTTACGTATGAAAATGTTCATTAGTTCTCGTATGTGAAAGTAAAGTTCTTGAAATAGTGTTTCTAGTATGCAAAAGTTCGTAATGTTCTCGTAAAACTATACCTATTATAGTTTTCTAAAAGTGTGTCTCGTTTGTATAGTAATCCCTAGTAAAAATGCTCACTTGTTATGATAAGTTATAGTTTATATAGTACCAAGATGAACACATATACATACAGTACAAGTAGAGTGTTTGATCTATACATATATAACAACATTTTTCATTTCGAAAAAAATAAGATGTTATCGTGATATGTTTTGCATATGAAAGTTTCCCTATAATAGTTATAAATCGCATATGATTCTGTTGATAAAAAGTGTATCACGAAACTTTATATATATAACACACGATAATAATCGTATGTTTTAGTTGTATTCCCCCCTTAAAAGCATATAAAATTTATTTATAAAACATTTAAAAGTGTAGATTATAAGGGTATGAACTCACTTGAAAGATCGGAAAAAGCGTAATGAAAACCGGGCAGAATTTCTTCTCGCGAAAACGGATTTTCTCGGGATTCTCGGGAATCTCAGGAGTACAAACGACCTTCGGGAGTTGAGCAAAATGACCGGGGCTTCGGGTTAGCACGGGCACGGAAAACGAGGCAACAACGCAAGAGAAATGAGAGGAATGGAGCCCTTTCTTCGAAACCCTCGCATCCCTTTTATAGGGGCTGGGAGCCGCCTCGGTACGTGGGGCGTACGCCTGTACGCGGGGCGTACGCGTACGTCACACATGACCAGATCCTCGACTGCCTCGAAGCTCGGACGGGACAGGGCATAGCCTCGCATAGGGCGAGACGTGGACGATCCGAAGCCTAGTTCTTGAGTACGCGGGGCGTACGCCTGTACGCGGCGCGTAACTCGGATAGGCTTGCTGACTCTTCCTTCGGATAATACCAAGGATTTATAATAAAATTTATATTTTATTTAATTAATAAACTTCTAAAATTCATATCTTCTTCATACGAACTCCGTTTTCGATGTTCTTTATATCCACGTGCAGGTGAGACTACGCTCTACAACTTTCGTTTAGATTCCGTCGGCAAATTTTGAAATTATTTTTATTATTTATTTTTAAAATGTTGCATTTAAGAAAATTTCGTTAGAAATTCATAACTTCTTTATCCGACGTCTGTTTTTGCCAGACTTTTTACTGCTGAAATACCATTGTCGAGACCTTCGATTCTCGTTTAGGTCATTCCGGCCAAAAGTCGCTCGATCTTCGATTCGAGTTTTTAGCTGTCTGTTGATAAGCCGAACTTGGAAAAATCATAACTTCCATATACGAAGTCGGATTTGGGCGTTCTTTTTACGTACGATCACGGTTTAATGACATCAAACATAGTAGGTAATTAAATAGAAACTTTTTGGACATTTTATTTTCGAAGTCAATTTCATTAACTCCAAAGTGGTTACAATACTTGACTATTTAGGTCATTACAAAGAGTTGAAATATCGGGTTGTCACATCATCCCCCCGTTAGAGGGAATTTCGTCCTGAAATTTTGAAGTAGTAAAGATACTAGTGAATCAAAGAAAAAGATGAGGGTACTTTTGTTTCATCTGATCTTCGCGTTCCCATGTGAATTCAGGTCCTCGCTTGGCGTTCCAGCGAACCATCACGATGGGTATGCGACTTTGTTTCATTTGTTTGGCCTCTCGGTCCATGATTTCTATCGGTTCTTCCACAAAGTTGAGGCTCTCGTTGATCTCGATCTCATCGAGTGGAATAACAAGAGTCTCATCGGACAGACACTTTTTCAAGTTTGAGACATGGAAGGTTGGGTGTATGTTACTAAGTTCACGCGGTAGATTAAGCTTGTAAGCCATAGGGCCGATTCTGGCAAGAATGTTGAAAGGCCCTACGTATCTTGGATTTAGTTTCCCACGATTCCCAAAGTGTATTAAACCCTTCCATGGTGACACCTTCAATAAATCGTGGTCTCCTACCTGGAATTCCAAAGGTTTCCTCCTTTGGTCAGCGTAGCTTTTCTGTCGGTCTCTAGAGGCTTTCAATCGTTCACGAATTTGAACGATCTTCTTTGACGTTTCTTGTATGATTTACGGACCGATGAGAGTGCTTTCAGGAACTCGTCCTTTAGCTAACTGGGTGTCACCAACTTCAGTCCAGCATAAAGGGGACCTGCACTTTCGACCATAGAGGGCTTCAAACGGAGCAGCCTTTATGCTTGTATGATAACTATTGTTGTATGAAAATTCGACAAGGGGTAAATGGACATCCCATGCCTTTCCAAAGTCAATCACATAGGCTCTTAGCATATCTTCCAAAGTTTGTATCGTTCTCTCACTTTGCCCGTCTGTTTGTGGATGGTAGGCTGTGGTCATGTCTAGCCTAGTCCCCAGGGAACTTTATAGTGACTGCCAGAATCTTGAAGTGAATCTACTATCTCTATCGGAGATAATGGATATCGGAACACCATGCAGTCGCACTATTTCCCTTATGTAAGCTCTTGTAAGCTTTTCCATCTTGTCAGTCTCCTTGATTGGTAGGAAATGCGCGGATTTGGTCAATCTGTCGACGATGACCCATATGGTATCGAGTCCACCCGTCGTCTTGGGCAACTTGGTTATGAAGTCCATAGTAATCCGTTCCCATTTCCATTCCGGTATCTCCGGTTGCTGTAGTAATCCTGACAGTTTTTGATACTCGACCTTAACCTTAGTGCAAGTAAGGCATTTACTTACAAAGGTAGCAATTTCTGCTTTCATGTTAGGCCACCAGTACAGTTTCTTAAGATCCATATACATTTTATCTGAACCCGGGTGAACGGAATATCTCGTGTTGTGTGCTTCGGTCATGACTACGTCTCGGAAACCACCATGTTTCGGTGTCCAGATTTGGTCTATGAGATAATATGCTCCGCCTCCCTTGATTTCTAGATTCTTTTTAGTTCCTCTCAGGGATTCACCCACCACATTTTCAGGTTGAAAAGCTTCTAGCTGAGCCTCCTTAATTTGTGTGGATAAGTGGGAATGGATAGTTATAGTCAGAGATTTGACTCTCCGACCAGTGTATTCTTTTCGACTAAGGGCGTCAGCTACCATGTTGGCCTTTCTAGGATGATAACGAATTTCACATTCATAGTCATTGAGTAACTCAACCCATCGTCGTTGTCGCATGTTGAGTTCCTTCTGATCAAAAATGTGTTGAAGGCTCTTGTGATCGGTGAAAACAGTACTCTTTGTTCCGTATAAGTAGTGTCTCCAGATCTTTAGAGCAAATACCACTGCTCCTAACTCAAGGTCGTGTGTCGTATAGTTCACTTCGTGTGTGTTAAGCTGTCGGGAGGCATAAGCAATAACCTTCCCTCTCTGCATAAGAACACAACCAAGTCCTTGGTTTGATACATCGTAATACACTACAAAATCTTCTATCCCTTCGGGGAGGGATAGTATCGGTGCGGTGCACAAGGCCTGTTTCAGTGTTTGGAACGTCTTCTCTTGTTTTGCTTCCCAGTCAAAGGCCACGCCTTTTTGGGATAATGTAGTAAGAGGTTTCGCAATGCTAGAGAAGTTCTTTATGAATTTGTGATAGTAGCCAACGAGACCTAGAAATTGATGAATCTCTGTAGGTGTCTTTGGTGCCGACCAGTTCTCAATGGCCTTAATTTTGGAGGGGTCCACATGCATCCCCTTCTCGCTAACAACGTGGCCCAAAAATTCGACTCTTCGAATCCAAAATTCGCATTTAGAGAACTTCGCATAGAGCTTCTTCGATCGCAATGTTTGTAAGACTTTTCGTAGGTGCTGACTATGCTCTTCCTTACTTCGGGAGTAGATAAGTATATCACCGATGAAGACGATGACGAACTGATCCAAGTAAGGACAGCACACCCTATTCATTAGGTCCATGAATACTGCTGGTGCGTTGGTTAATCCGAACGGCATCACTACAAACTCATAGTGTCCGTAACGGGTTCGGAAAGCTGTGTTGGGAATATCCTCCTCTAGTACTCGTAATTGGTGATATCCGGATCGTAGGTCTATCTTCGAGAAGTAGTTTGCTCCTTGAAGTTGATCAAATAGGTCGTCAATGCGGGGTAGAGGATAACGATTTTTGACAGTAATTTTGTTTAGTTCTCTGTGATGAGTTAATTACAAACTCGTAGATCGATTAGATCTTCGTAACAGGTAAGCGATGAACGTAAAAATAGTAAACAAAACACAAGTATGAATCAAAGTGTGTCGAATGATTAGATTACTTAATCCTCAGCAGAGCTCGACTAAGAACTTCCACTGTAAAGGATTCTAGGGTTACAAAATAAGAACGATGATATTGCTGAACAATACTTTTCTAATCGATACTAATCATCTTGTTCTAGGATGCATGCAAGCATCTATTTATACTAAACCCAACAAAACTCACGGATGGACAGGCCCGTACCGGAGATATATATTGGACTAGCTAACGAGCCTAATAGACGCAACACAAAATACAACCCAACAATCTCCCCCTTTGCGTCAATTTGGAGCGAGACTACTTCTTCTTCTTGCTTGGGCCAGCAGTGGGAACCTTCTTTGTTGTATCAAACAGACGTGAGATCAGTGAAAGGATAGTCTGTCTGAACCGAATATACCATTGAATCATGTCATCAAAGTACTTTATATCATCCGCTGTGTTCTGCTTGCATCGATGGATGATCCCTAAAACGTGTTCCAAACCGGCAGTGGTGTAGAGATGTTTGTCTGCCAAGGCGAAAAGAGATTTCTTTCCTTCATTCCTGGTAAACATGATGGAGTTTCTCTTTGGGTCAATCTTCCCCATCTGCATCATGTTGAGATCACTGGCAGAGCCAACAGGAGATATGGTAGGCTTTTTCTTGAACACGCTCGCTATCTCCTGATCCATCAAAGCAACTTCCATGATATAGCACACAAGCATCCTCTTAAAGTGGTCGATGATCGGACCATATTCTACTTCGTTTGTAAGAAGGATGTTGTGCAAGATAATCCAATCATGGGGATTAAGGTTGGGAGGATTTGCAAGTGAGATGGCATGTTCGGTCTTGGCAGATCCCCGTAGTACCTTGAACCAAACGTTGGTGAAGTTGCCTTCCCTGTACGGCTTCAACACCCAAACATTGACGATTTTCTGAGCGCTCCAAGTTTGGTATTGGGGTTGAGTTGCCCTCAGATAAAATTCGATTAAGTCCCGATCAAACTTTGGATGAGGATGATGGAACTCTGCAATGTTGGAAAAGGCATGAAAAATAAACGCCTTTCGGGTCAGTGGCATGTCGAACTGAGAGTCGATAGTGTTAGAACGATCTAAAGAGGTCACAGGTTCTAGCCACAAGATACTAGGTGTTTCAATGGCTTCTTTAATCAGCCTCTCAAGACTCCAAGAAGGAAAAAGAGTTTTCCTGCTCTCAAGAAGGTCGTGGGCTTCTTTCTCTCTAGCCACACGAGCACTGATGTCAGCCTCTTTATCTCGACCGTGTCGCTCCAGAAGGTCGGCAATTGTCTCCTTATCATCTTCATCGCTCTCCTCAGCAATATTTTTGCCCTTGTCTTTCACACCGGAACCGGAGGCTTGGCCTACTGGAGGAGGTTCGGTTGTGTGTGTTGCTGTTGAAGTAGGAGGCGGTTGAGACATAGTTTCCTTTTCTCCCCCTTGTTTCGGAATGGACAAGAAATCAAGGAGCCCTTTGATTTTGCTGAGTAGAGAGAGGGCAGGAGCAAGCTTCTCTACAAGGTCACGCCTCACAAAATAATTGAGGATTGGATCATGTGCTTCAAGGATGTTTGAGATAGCTGAGTGGACATCCGAAACACACGATTTAACCACCTCTCTTTCAGATCGAAGAGACTCAATTTCCTGTTGAGAGTTGGAGAGTTGAATACTCTTGACCTTCAGAGCAGTAGTTTTCCTTGCGAGAGCATCCATTAGAGAGTTCTCGGCAGCTAAGTCTTCTTGAAGCTTGGAGAGACGCTCTTCAATGGTTGTTCTGAACGCTGAGTTGTCGTCAGAAATTGTTTGACGAAGTGAAGTGAACGACTTCAGCTCAGATGCGACTGATGTAGCCAGCTGGTTGATAATGGGTTCCAGCGTAGTCTTGGTGGCTTAAACACTTTCCTGTAAAGATTTCAACAAGGAAGAAGCATCAGTAAATAGTTTGTCGACTTTTTCGGTCGCTGCTAGACAAGCTTTGGTTGAGGCGTCAATGGCTGCAGTGGTGGAATCAAGGGAAACTTGATGAGCTTTAGAAAAAGCATCACAATTTTCTGAATGGCAGCTTCAGATATGGAGGACTGAGATGTAGAAGATGAGGCAATGAGCGAATCAATTTTATCATGGAGCTCCTTGAGATGCCTCTTTGTGACAGGAGCATCGTCATCATCGTCACTCTGAACTTGAAACGGACAGTAATAGACCGAATCGAAGGTCATGTCCTCCACGCCAAGGAGTAGTTCTTCATCCTATGATGCATGAGCAGGAGAAGATGGTGGTTGTGAAGCTGGAGGCTCGGTAGTAGAGGTAGGTTCGGGTTAGGTGGTGTGTTCGGTTGTTGGTGTGGGTTCGGGTGCTGAGGTGGATTTGGGTGCATCAGTATGAACACCCGTATCAGATACGTTGGTTCTTACGTCTGCAGTACTTGTGGTGGTTGCTTCAGTAAATATCGGAGGTGGTACCAGGATGGAAGTGGATGGTATTTCAGTGGTGGAGGATATGGGGGGAATAGAAATAGGAATTGTAACTTGTAGAGAGGAAATAGGAGAAGTGGAAATATGAATCTCTGGTGTAGGCGAACGTGGTGGAGTGTTACCACGTTGAGATCCATCAGAATCAGAGCCCTCTTCCTCAGATTCGCTTGAGGACGAAGCAATGATCAGCTTTCGCCTTGGATGGGTTTTTCGCTTCTTCATTGGAGGGGATTGGGCGGCTCTAGTGGTTTTCCTCTTCCTGGGAGATGGTCCTTTAGCTCCCTTTGCAACATGCTTTCCCTTATCAGCCTTCTTTCCTCTTGTGACAGGCTTGTCAGCATCGTGGATTGACTTGAGCATCTCTTGAGTAAGCTCTCTCGGACCAGAGCGTTTGAACTCCTTGTATGTTCTAATAATCCGGCTGTCAGCAGGAACATCACCATACATTGTTTCCGGGATAGAACCATTGAAGGGAAATTTTGAAGCATCCGAAACAATGATCTTCGTGGTATGGAAAGTACCAATCGAAGACATTGGAGCACCAACAACAATTGGGATGTGGTACTTTTCCATCACCCATTTAGTGACAGGTGTCCAGAACTGGGCATATGAGATCTCTGAATGTCGAGAAGTGGAAGAGAGGCTCTGAATAAGTTGTTGCCAGAGGACTGACCCGTAGTCCATGTTGATTCCATTGTAGACCCCGTACATAATCGACAGAAAAAGACGACTTGACCCGTCTGATCCAACACTTCTTTCAGACAAGCCCTTGAAAAGCACGGTAAACATTCCATTCCACTGAGGGGGCAGGCACGATTTCTTGAATTTCGTGACCGTAGTGAGCACCTCAGTGTACCCCATGTTGTAGAACATGTTGAAAAGATGTCCCATCAGAATTGTTTCAGGGTTAACCCTCGAAGAATCAGGTTCAAACCCTAACAATGTGTAGAATCGTTGCTTTGAAATCGATGCCTTGTGCTCGAAGACATCGAAGAAAATCCTGTCGACGACCTTGTCGTAGTGAGCTGTGGCAAAAATTTGAGACAGGAACTCCATGGGAACTGCTTCAGCTCTGGTTAGAGAAGGGGCAATTGGCGAGTACTTCAGGCATTCGATAATGGGGAACATGAAAGCGTCGTGTTAATGAGGAGTAAGATGAATTATCAAACTCTGCTAGGGGCGAATAGGCAAAATGTGAGAAGTTGCGTGAACTGATGAAGAATCCGCCATTGTTGTGATGAAGATGGGAGAGATGATGAACAGTAGAGGTTGGAGGATTTTCTTGCTCTCTGAAAGTATAGGTGCGGTAAAGAGGTAAACAAAGGGTTGCGTTACCTTATATACTGTGGGTAAATGAGAGAGAAGAATCTTTCCCAAATCTTCGATTGAAAAACGAAGAGTTTTTCGGAGGCGATTGACGCGTGATAGTTGTTGTTGCCAATGATTACGCATGAGAGAGAGAGAGTGTCAGTCCCTAATTACACGCCTTCCCATCAGGCGCCGTTTGGAGATGAAACGATTCCAATTCGCACGCTTGGCCTTCTGGCGCCGTTTGAAATCAAATCGATTGAACTCCCGCCTAAGTCAGCATTTTGTCATCTTATCCTTTTAGAGTTTAACGGCATCTTTAAAATAAAATCTCCCACGTGGATCAATATTAACCACAACCTTTTATAACAACCAATCCAATTAAAATGCCTTGAAATTAATGAAACCAGAATTTTGGAAAATCAAAAAGATTTTCGTGCTTAGTGTGTAAAAGAAAAGAAATAAAGCAACACATTTGAGGGATTATGTGATGTCAATAAAGACATGAAACAATGGATCCCGGGCACGAATCTTTTCCTTCAAAGTCAAGAGAGACCTTAAAGTGTTTGTGTGGTTTCCCGTTGAATAACGATCAGACACTTATTAAGAAGTGTTGAAAGGCTTCATTTAATTAGGCTTATGAGGGTGGCTTTCGCTTCAGTTCAGAATTCCTAATCTTGATATAAGACATAAATCGAACGAAGTACTTGTGAGACCGGTGTAGTCTGTTGAACAAGTAGGTTGGAGATAATTTAAGTGGTAAGGAAATATGGAAAATCTCAAGAAAAATTAAAACTGGATTCCAAGGGAAGAAATCTTATTGGTTTTAACAATTTCATAGGAATCACTCAAAAGGAAATTAGAGATTTCATAGAGGTAAGTCTGTCAATTCATTAGTGAAAACTAGAGCAAATTGATTGTTCACCGTCAATGCATATTGGGAATTGAATTTTGGGTTTCACTTAGCACGTAGTAGCACGAAGCTAAGATCATAAACGCAGAAATTGTGTAACCGTAAACCTCATTGGTAGTGTCTGAGAGTCTCAAGGGTTATGTTGGTGAAGCGATTAAGATGGAGAAATATAATGTAGATGGTGTAAAGAAACCAAAGTACCTCTACTGTAAAGATAAGGACCAAACAGAAAACTCTTATCTCATGTGAGAAAAAAGTTAGGTAGCTCATGATTAGAATAAATATGAGAGCCTAATTGGGAAGACAAGGTTTGTATGTACCATGTCAGTAAGGCTATTATTCAGAATCAAGTGAGGCTTTGGACACATACAGTAGCATCCTTATAGGGACACTTAGCTAGTGAAATGATTTACCCACAAGAGACATACACAAAGGATAAGAGCCAAAAAAAACAAATAAAAAAAATATTTTTGGAGTTTTTGAATTTACGAAAGAAAATGAAAAAAATAAAAGAATATTTTTGGAATTTTTGATAAAAAATAAATAAGACATAAAAAAAATGTATAATAAAAAAATGTTGGAACCGAACCCAAGCGTTCGGTCTATTTCAGTTGAGAAAAATTTTGGAACCGAACCCGAGCGTTCGGTCTATTTCGGGTGAGAAAATTTTTGAAACCGAACCCGAACGTTCGGTCTATTTTGGTTGCCAAAAAAATAAGTTTGAAAAAGAAAAGAACTTTGACAATAAGATAAATGAATTTGGAAAAATAATACAAAAGATTTACAACCAAAGAAACTACCTTTGAGTGATAAGCGAAGATCAGATGATACAACCGAACCCGAGCGTTCGGTTCATTTCGGTATACCAGACAACACCCGAACCCGAGCGTTCGGTTCATTTCGGTACACATGAGACCCGAACCCGAACGTTCGATCTATTTCGCTTTACTTTTAATCTTGAGAGGCAAATTTTGGTACTGACTCCGATTCCATCATTCCAAGCCCTTGTAGAATTTTGTTGAAAGAAGCTTCAGGAAGAGCTTTGGTGAAGATGTCAGCCAGTTCATCAGTGGTTCGAACAAAGTGAATTTCGACATTCCCATCTTCCACATGATCCTTAATGAAGTGATACCTCAGTGCTATGTGCTTGGTCTTCAAATGTTGCACTCGGTTATGACAGATCCTAATTGCACTTCTAAGTCGCAATATAGTGGGATCTTTTTCATATTGAGTCCATAGTCCCGGAGCTGGCTTTGGATCCAAATCACTTGAGATGTACAGGAGGCAGTTGCGATGTATTCTGCTTCAGCTGTAGACAGAGATACACAAGTCTGTTTCTTTGCTTGCCAGCTAACCAACTTCCCGTCAAGGAATTGGCAGCCTCCAGTGGTGCTTTTCCTGTCTAGTCCACAACCTCCAAGGTCTGCATCTGAGTAGGCTTGAACGAAGAAACCTGAGTTTGATGGATACCATAAGCCGAGAGAGGTAGTTTGTTTTAGATACCAGAGTATGTTCTTCACTGCAAGCATATGAGGTTCACGCGGATTCGCCTGAAATCTAGCACAGTAACAAACAGAAAACATTATATCAGGCCTGCTAGCAGTAAGGTACATGAAAGAACCGATCATCTGGCGATAGAGCGTAATATCGACTGCTGGCTTATCCAAGGATGGAGTGAGCTTGGTGTCGAACGTCATTGGAACTTTAACCTTTGAATCTCCCATCATGCCGAATTTAGCAAGGAGAGTCTTGGTATAGGCTTCCTGGTTAATAAAGATGCCTTCAGGTCCCTGTCTAATATTTAAACCAAGGAAAAAGTTAATCGGACCCATTGAGCTCCTTTCAAATTTAGTCTCCATCAGCTTTTTGAATTCAGCTGTTAAGCTAGGATTCGTTGAGCCAAAGATGATATCATTGACATAGATTTGAACAATCATAAGGTGGTTACCTTCCTTCTTACGAAAGAAGGTTGGGTCAACCGAACCTTGTTTGAATTTAGACATCTTTAAAAACTTGGTTAGCGTTTCATACCAGGCCCTAGGTGCTTGTTTCAGTCCATAAACTGCTTTGTCCAGAATATAGTGTTGATTAGGATGCTTTCCATTGACGAATCCTTGAGGTTGCTCCACGTACACCGTTTCTTCAAGTTCTCCATTTAGAAATGCGCACTTTACATCCATTTGGTAGACCTCAAAGCTTTTGTGTGCAGCATAAGTAAGAAATATTCGAACATATTCCAGCCTAGCTACAGGAGCAAAAGTTTCTTCATAATCGATTCCTTTCCTCCTGGCAGTATCCTTTCACCACTAGACGAGCTATGTTTTTTTATCACGTTGCCTTCCTTGTCCATTTTATTTTTGAAGACCCATTTGAGACCAACAACCGAGGCATCTTTAGGAGTTGGAATGAGGCGCTAAACCTTATTTCTCTCGAACTCATTAAGTTCGTCTTGCATAGCTTGAACCCATTAAGAGTGATCAAGAGCAGTGTTTACTGTCTTTGGTTCAACTTTTGAGACGAAAGAGTTAAACATGCAGAACTCTACTTTTGAGAATAGAGATGTTTGCTTTGCCTTCAGTTGAGATCGGGTCAAGACCTTTTCAGAGACATTACCCACAACCTGTGAGACAGGATGATCTCTGGTCCATTTGACAAGAGGAGGGTAATTTGGATCATAGGAGGGATCCAATTCAGCATTTACCATTTCTTCTAGTTCAGATTGACTATCATCATCGTAAAACATATTAGCATTCTCCCCCTCGACTGATGAGCTTTTAGGTGTATCTTGACTTTCCGGACCTACAGGACTTTCGGGTGGAGTTGAGCTTTCGGGTGCTACAGTACCTTCGGCTGGTGTTAAGCTTTCGGGTGTAGCTGGAGAAGAGTTCTCCCCCTCAACTTGTGAGCTCGGCTGTTTTGAAGAAGATGGATCCTCCCCCTCAACTGAAGTATCGTGCTGAGGAGGTTCATTTGGAACTGATTCTCCTTCACCCATTTGTTTGGCGGCATCTTCAACGAGTTGCTTCAGATGGTCTACTTTGTTGTCTGCTGCATTGGCTTCCGAGAGAGTAGCCTTCTCCGGTTCATCGAATAACTCTACAAACTGCTCAAACAGATTTGCAATCGAGGCTGTGACTTGACCTGTTTGAGAGAAAATTTATCCAATTGTTTCTTCAGTGGCCTTCAGCTTTTTGACCTAGCTGTCATCGAAAGTCACATAATACGTTTCTTCAATCTTCCTCAAATGTTTGTTTAACACCCGGTATGCTTTTGAAGTGAGAGAGTATCCCAGAAAAATCCCTTCATCGGCTTTAACGTCGAACTTGTTACGATGTTCTTTAGTGTTGAAAATGAAGCATCGTGAGCCAAATACATGGAAGAATTTAACATTTGGCTTCCTATTGTTGATGATCTCATAAGGAGTGAGAGTGAAATACTTATTGAGATAGGACCTGTTCTGTGTAAAACATGCTGCAGCAATAGCATCAGCCCAAAAATATAAAGGTAGAGAAGCGAAACTTAACATGGTTCGGGCTGCCTCACACAAAGATCGGTTTCGTCTTTCAACAATCCCGTTTTGTTGAGGGGTGTAAGGGGCTGAGAAGTTGTGACTGGTTCCTTTTTCTGCCAAAAAGTCTTCGAATTCTTTATTTTTGAACTCTAGCCCATTGTCGCTTCTGATGTTGCGAACGGCTTTCCTCAGTTGCACTTCAACTTGCTTAATAAACATCTTCAGCTTGAGAGTTGCCTCAGATTTGTGCTTCAGAAAGAACACCTATGTAAAACGTGAAAAGTCATCAACAATAACAAGAATATACTTGCTACCGCCAATGCTTTCGATAGATGATGGACCACACAAGTCAATGTGAATTAACTCAAGTGGCTCAACAACTTTAGTGTTTATAATGGATGGGTGACTTTGACGACTCTGCTTCCCCATTTCACACGCAGCACACAAATGTTCTCGATCGAACTTGAGAAATGGAAGACCCCGAACATGACCTCCGGTGACAAGTTTGTTGATATCCTTGAAGTTGAGATGGGAGAGCCTTCGGTGCCACAACCAGCTTTCGTCAGAATGAGCTTTGGATAACTGACAGATATCAGGATTTCCTTTGATAGGTTTAAGATTGAGAGGAAACATTTCGCCTTTGTGCTTTGATTTGAGAATCACTCTTTTTGTTTCTTCTCTATTATTTCCGAACCCTCATCGTCAAATGAAACTTTAAGACCGGTACCTCCAACAAGCTGAGATACACTGATGAGGTTGTGCTGTAACCCTTCAACATACGCAACCTTTCTAATCGTGAAGTCTCCATTTGTTATCATCCCATAACCTTTTATCGTGCCAAATGAGTTGTTCCCGAACTTGACATTCCCGCCGTTTGAGAGAGATCGAAATTCCCTCAGCTCTTCCTTCCTTCCTGTTATGTGACGTGAGCAGCCACTGTCAATATACCATTCTTCGTCGAACTGCTCGTCACTGATAACCTGAAAAATCAAGCAGATTTAGGAACCTAAAGTCTCTTGGGTCCACGTGAGCCTTTCACAGGAACAGGAATAGTAAGAGAGATGTCAACAAGATATGTTCTTTTTATTAAAGTTGTTTCATCTTTCTTCTTAATGGTGAAAACTTTAATTTTGTTAGGATTTGTAACAGTCGGTTTCGATTCAGGTTTTGGCGTTTGTGCCTTAGACTGCTTTTGATCATTCTTATCTGAGGAAACTTTCGATTTTCCTTTCAGATCTGTTGAAGATTTTGGATTTTGAGTTTGAACATAATTGGATTTAGAATGGGATTGAGAAGAATTGTAACGAGAGAATTTGGACTGAGAAGTTTTCTTGATTTGAGGTTCTAAGTGATCCTTTTGTTTTTGGTTATTTCTGGGACCGAACCTTGAACCTTGGTTGCTTTTGCTCTCGGAACCGAACCTATGCTTTCGGTAGCTGGTGTTCTCTGAGCCGAACCTTTCCCTTCGGTTGTTATTCCTTTCAGAACCGGACCTGTCCTTTCGGTTGTTATTACTTTCAGAACCGAACCTGTCCTTTCGGTTGTTATTACTTTCTTGCAGCCTGACAACACTTTTCTCTGACTTTGAATTTTTGTCATGATAAGAGAAATGGGCGTTCTGAGATCGCCAAAACTGTTTTCTCTCTGAGAGATTCTTTTTATATCTCAGATTCCTTTGCTGCTTTTGATCCTTCACTTGCTTCGACTGTTGGTGGATGTTGGCTTTTTGCTTTTGCTTCCTATCAGTCGGTTCGTTTTTAACAGATGATGTTTCGCTTGTAGGAGGGACTTCTTCTATAGGACCTTCTTTTGTACCACTAGTGCTTGGCACATCGAAGTTGTCAGGCTTGTTTAGTGGTTCTGGCACATATCTGCCTTTGGTTTTCCAGGATGTCCGCTCTGACAAACCAACAGTTTCGTCAGCATTATCTATAGGAGCAGACCAGAAAAACTCATTACAACCATCTGCATTATCTTCGTTTATTATGGCTATGAGTTCGGCTGTTTGATATTCGGTTACTCATGTGACCTTATATACCTGATTTGGTGTTGTTCTTACCTTTTGGTATACAACAGCCTTTTCTTCAAGAATCGGGGACTTATTTTGGGACAAACGAGCAAACTCCAAAGAATTTTCAGAAATAAGATTTTTGTGGTTTTCGGGTTCGCTCTTGACAAACTCAGAGCAGTCGACTTCATCCTCTACACAAATTACGCTCATATCATCATCCTCATTAAGCTCAGATGCGTTTTCAACATCAATTTTATTTTCTGAGCTCAAGTTGGCATTCAATGAGTCAAATTTTTGTATGGTTTTGGTCCTAAGTTTCAGTTTATCGTTTTCATCCAAAAGATTTTTCAGCATGTGCTTATGGTCTTTGGACTTTATAAAAGATTCGATTTTGTCCAGTCCATACATACAAGTCGGATTCACATCATCAGACGAAACTACACTTTCGCAATTATATGCTTCAGCATCGATTTCATCCTCCTTAAACTCAAGGAAGGGCAAAATCATGCGATGAATTTTCTGCCCTATTTCACAGTTCAAATGAAGTTGAGTGATGTTAGCATAAAGACGCTTAGCAAGTAAACAAAAAACATTTCTCTGTTTCAAAAGTTTCAAATTGTCTCTTTGTAAGTAAATGTTTTCGTCCTTAGATTTAATCAGCTCTGACTCCTTCAGCTCTATCCACATCCTCCGTTCTTCACTCTTGGATGACACCCTGCTTATTTGGTCAGTTAGGTTAGAATTGGTGACCCGTGTTTGAGTTAAACTGCTATTTAAATTTGAGATTCTTGAATTTAAGCTTTTTAATTCTTTTTTCATATGAATTTTGTGGGAATTTGAATGAAACAAAAACAGATTGTACCTTCTTGATCAATTCATCAAGCTCATTGATCTGCATGCTGAGAGGTTTTGCTGTGAAGCATAAGTCCTCTTGCTCCTTGGTGTCTTCATTCCCACTGTCTGTATTGTATCCCCTCATTTGAGATACATCTGTCACCATCAAACACTTCCCACCGCTTTCTTCACTTCTTGCAACATACACCTTTCCATGAGATGGATTCTTGACTTCATCATCCTCTGAATCGGTTGACCAGACCTGCACGCCACCGAACTCATCATCCGCTGCCGAACCCTGCACAATTAAAGCATTCATCGAAGGCTTAGCAGCAACTTTCTTTCTCTTGATCTCTTCCAGCTTTTTCATCAACACAACCTCATCATCATTTTCCTCATCCTTCTCTGCCATTTTCTTTAGGACACAGTCTTTGGCATAGTGGTTCTTTCCTCCACAGTAGTAGCAGTTCACACCAGAATCTCCTTCAACTTTTGCCTCTTTCTTTGGTTCTTCTGTCTTCGGTTCCTCCCTAACTTTTTCAGAACTATAGCTTCCTTGCCAATTTCGGTTCTTATTGGTAGGGAACCTTTTCTTAATAAACCTCTTTGGATTCAACACCATCATTGCATAATCTTCAGAGGTAAGATCATAGTCTTCTAAGTTGAGATCTTCATCTTCTACTACACTTTTGCTTTTAGACAGGAGGGCTAAGGACCCCAAACTTGAGACCACATTTTTCTCTTTCAAGACAATCTTTTCTTGGGATTTCAAAATCCCCACCAGCTTTGCCAATGAATAAGACTTGAACCGCTCATGAGCTTTAATAGTGGACACGACAGCTCTCCACTCGGATCATAGGCCATTCAAAAAGGTAACTTTTTGTTCAATCAGCTTCCTTTCTATATCATTTTTGATCATCTTGCTAAGAAGATGATTGAAACGATCGAACGTCTGAGTAACAGTTTCATCAGAATTCTGCTTAAATTCACCAAACTTAGACAAAAGTAAGGTCTGAATAGAATGCTCCAGATCTTCATCTGTGGAATATAGTTCCCGCAGCCTATCCCAGATTTCTTTAGCAGTGCTGCATGAACTCACCAGCCTGAATGTATCTGATTGAAGAGCGAATCGAATCAGTCTCAATGCTTTAATGTTGCACTGAAACTTTTCCTTTTCGTCTTGAGCAACATCCTTTACGTCCTTTAACAGACCATTATACTCTTTCTGAGTTTTAATGATTTTTGATGTTGCTGAGTGAGCAAATGGTCCAGATACGATTGCTTCCCAAATAAGGTATCCATTGTCCTCAGATCCTATGACATAATCTTCAAAATGATGCGCCCAGACATCGTAATCCTGGGTGTAAAGAATCAGAATCTTCGTCGTTGATCCAATGCTGTTTGAGATGTTGATGGGATTAGATTGTGACTCGTCCATGCTTGATCGTTTAACCTGTTTGAAAGATCAGACTTGTAATATGTAATATTAGGGAAAAACAAATAAATGTTGAGTTACGTCAATTATGGAATGACGGCTCAATAAATATTAGTTAATGCGGAATAACCCTAATCGCAAACTCTTTCACAGAAAAGATGTGTATGAATTACACAGCCTCCTGCTTTGATACCAATTGATGAGTTAATAACAAACTCATAGATCGATTAGATCTTCGTAACATGTAAGCGATGAACGTAAAAACAGTAAACAAAACACAAGTATGAATCAAAGTGTGTCGAATGATTAGATTACTTAATCCTCAGTAGAGCTCGACTAAGAACTTCCACTGTAGAGGATTTTAGGGTTACAAAATAAGAACGATGATATTGCTGAACAATACTTTTCTAATCGATACTAATCATCTTGTTCTAGGATGCATGCAAGCATCTATTTATACTAAACCCTACAAAACTCACGGATGGACAGGCCCATACCGGAGATATATATTGGACTAGCTAACGAGCCCAATAGACGCAACACAAAATACGACCCAACACTTTGTAGTCAATGCACATACGGAACGATCCGTCTTTCATCTTTACGAACAAGTCCGGTGCTCCCCAAGGTGAGAAACTTGGTCTAATGAATCCTTTTTGATGGAGTTCGTTAAGCTGACTGGAAAGTTCTTGCATCTCTGTTGGTGCCAGACGATAAGGCGATTTCACTACTAGGGTAGCCCCTGGAACTAAGTCGATTCCGAACTCGACTTGGCATTGTGGTGCTAATCCCGACAGTTCTTCTAGAAAGATATCGGGAAAGTCGCGTACTTCTGGAATGTTCTTGATATCCTTCAGTTCCTGACTTGTATCGACGATGTGCGCTAGGAATGCTTGACAATCCTTCCATAAACACTTTCGAGCTTGGATGCACGAAATGATGCGAAGGTTTGTACTTGATTTGTCGCCGTAAATCACTAATGTCTCGTCGTTAGGGAGATTAAGAAGAACTGCTTTCTCAAAGCACATGATGTCGGTGCGAAGAAGAATTAACCAATCCATGCCGACTATGACGTCGAAACTTTTAATTTAGACTGGCATGAGGTTGATTGGGAAAGAATGACCGTCTAAAGCTAATGTACAGCCCATGTATATGTAGTTAGTGTTTTCTGTTAATCCGTTTGCCATTTCTATAATGAATGAAGTTTTGACTCACAAAGCTTCTCTCCGCTCCACTATCGAATAGTATGCATGCCTATGAATTATCGAGAAGGAACGTACCAGCAACTACAGTTGGATCAGCTACAGCTTCATCGTGGCCTATAGCCAAAACTCGTCCCACACCGCCGGTGCCTGCTGCCTTTGGGCAGTTCCTCTTGTAGTGGCCCGCCTCGCCACAACCGTAGCAAGTTTGGCCTACACCCGCGTTGGGAACTTGAGTGATCGGCTTTGCGGGGTCCTTGCAGAAACGGACTGTGTGCCCCTTTCTGTTGCAGTTGGCGCACTGCATTTCCCGACAAGGACCATGATGGTGGTAAGCGCATTTGGTGCACTTTTGAAGGTTACCTACATAAGGCTTTGTTGGATAGGCATTTGTAGGAACGATAGTAGGTACACTGGCAGCATTCACTGAAACCAGTTGTTTCTTCGCGGATTCTTGGGAATACCCACCCTTCCCTTTATTCCATACTCTCTTCCTGTTATTGTTGTTGTTGTTTCCTTTCTGTGGTTCTGATGCAGAAACTGTTGAGTTCTGATGACTTCCGTAGTCAACAAGAGATTATGCCAGTTCCTTAGCACTTTCAAAGGTGTCAGGTTTTGAAGCTAACACGCTTGACCGTATTTGGGGCGTCAGTCCCCAGATGTACCTCTCTATTTTCTTGCTCTCGGGAGAAATCATATTTGGGAAAAGGATTGCCAGATCGCAGAATCGGTTGGTATAAGTTGCTATGTCGATACCAACCATTCCAAGAGTCCAGAGTTCGTTTTTGAGTTTTTGAATCTCTCGTCGTTGACAGTATTCTCTCATCAGCATGATTTTTAAGCTCTCCCAGCTTATGGAATTTGCCACTATCAGAGTAAGTACCTTAACATGGCCATTCGACCAAGTTAGAGCCCTGTCAGTAAGTGTGAAGGTGGCAAACTTAACTTTGCTGTGTTCGGGACAGGAGCAGATTTTGAAGACTGACTCTGTCCTTTCAATCCACTGCCTCAAAATCATCACACCACCGGTCCCATTAAATATCCGGGGTTTGACATTCGTAAAGTCTTTATAGGTGCACTCTCGGGGTTGTCCATGACTCTCGCCATGGTTGGAAGGAGGCGTGCCAATTCCCGAACCTGTTGTAATAGGGGTATTGATTTGTGACATGGCAGCCGCCACAGCTGCTGTGACTACTGCTTGGAACATGGCAGCATCAAATTGAGGAGGTGGAGGTGGTGGTGGTATAGGTGCTTCCCCACCGTTGTTTCGTCTCGAGTTCCTACGCGGAGGCATCCTTCAACTATAGGTTGAAAAGATAAAGATAAGAATTCCATGGCATAGAAAATGTATGTGTCTCATGAACTAAATTGCTATAGTTCAACAACAGATGATAGTACGAGTCTCAAAATAGAAGAATCAAAGTTATTTGTAAGACTGAAAATATGAAGCAAGTTGGTTTCTTAATGACTTTTTAAGGATTGAACGAAATACTCAACGTAGTAATAATAGTGCCACTTATATTAATATAATAGTTGATACAACTATCACGAAAATTTGACCCCTATAAGGGTCTCTGGTTACAAAGTTTAAGAAATTTAAAGACTTTTAGCCGAGGTCCTAACTTATAACAAAATTTGAGATTTTGACAAGCACTACTTGCGACGTAGGTTGCACTTGGAGCTTGACTCCACATCTGATTGCTTTGATTCCATTAGACGCCTATCAAGGGCGGCTTGCTGTTCCCTCAATTCGGCGAGGGCTGCAATCATTTGCGCTTGGAATGCCTCGGTTTGAAGTTGGGCATTGTCCTGAATTTTATCCAGCCTACGGATGTCGGAAGTGTGAATCTGTACTTCCACGTTGACATCTCGAATCCGGCTAGCTTGAACTCCGGATTGATAGGACTAGTTGGCTAGTTTGCCCACCATTACTGGGAGTGCCCGATCAGCCGAACCTCCACCGCGGACATCGTAGAAGTCCAGGCACATGCCGTAGGGAGCGCGTAGGTTGTGTTGTTGGCTCCAATGGTGGAGGTGACTTCCCCAGACGGGAGTCGGTCCTTGAAAGTTCCTCACGAAGACAGGAGGTTGTACGGGTGGTGGGTTGATCACTTCCGGCTCTGAGTCGGTTCCGGAGTCATCATCCAATTCTATGGGTTCTTCGTCCTCCTCGGGATCATCTTCGACCCATCCCCCGTTGCATTGGTTGGGATAGTAGGGGTCACCGGGGTGATGAAATCCAACCATTTGTCTGTACGAGAATAGTTTTATAAGAATTGAATAAAGTTGGAACATGCAAGACTAAACATGTAAGTTAAACTAGTTTATGTAGCAAACACTCCTATAGTATTTAAATTCTTGTGTTTGATCCTCGTGATGTTTTTGGTAAGTTTTGACTTGTTGCTCACTATGAGCATTCCTCGATATACATTGGTCCGATCTCGGGCAAATATAGTTGATCACGCTAAATTTGTCCCAAATCTGATTACATATATCGAGTCTTAATCGTAGTGTCCAACTTGTCTAAATACTTGTATAGTTAACAATCATGAAAATAATTTATTGTATGCATGTATTTGTACTTAAATGAACTAGCAATTTAAGTTAAACGTAACGCGGCTTAGGCGTAAAACAAAAGAAAAATGATTTGTCAGAGAGTATTAGTCCCTTAAGCATTTATAGTTTGAATATCTTATGTGGTTCGATATACTTACTTCAATATAAACATTGCTCTGATACTAATCTGTCACACCCCCAAACCGGAACGGCGGAAACGTTCTGGGGCGGATGACTTCATGTGGTAACGTAACAAATGAATACATAGTAAAGAAAGCAATACAACCATCATATATATAATTGAAAGTTTACATTTGTCAAAAGGTACATGTTCAAAACCAATTACAATATGATGTCAAAATAAGAAATTAAACTGGCGCCGCAGCGTCCCTTCTTCAAAAGTTGTTTGTTACCTGTAATTACTGAATCCCTGGGACATATAAGTAGTTTTGAAAGAGTAGATCAGCATTTAAGCTGGTGAGTTTCATAAGTATTAAATGACAATGTTTGTATGAAATGAAATGTTTTGTTCTTGTTTGTTTGCATCTAGAAAATCCTATATTTTCTACTAGTATAAAAGTAGCCTTCTCTCAAGACCAATGTTTGTTTCTAAAAATGTATGTAAGTATAAAATTCCCAATACTTCTGAAAAACCCCATAAATCAATGTGTTTTCAATACTCCATGTGAGTTTTATAACCATGTTATTGACTAGAAATGCCTATACACAACATTTTTCAGGCGTTGGAATGTTCTGACGTTTGTCACCCCAAATGGTGGATTGTAGCTAACAGTCAGGGCGCGGTTTGTCAAGCCCGTATAGATCTATACACAAACACCATGCTCCCCTTCCAAGGGATTCTGGTATATAATACAGGACTTGAAATGCGTACTCGAACGTACGTGAAGTTAATGTCTCACAAAATTTAGAATAAAACTGATTTACATATGAAAATGTTCATTAGTTCTTGTATGTGAAAGTAAACTGCTTGAAATAGTGTTTATAGTTTTCTAAAAGTGTGTCTCGTTTGTATAGTAATCCCTAGTAAAAATGCTCACTTGTTATGATAAGTTATAGTTTATATAGTACCAAGATGAACACATATACATACAGTACAAGTAGAGTGTTTGATCTATACATATATAACAACATTTTTCATTTCCAAAAAAATATGATGTTATCGTGATATGTTTTGCATATGAAAGTTTCCCTATAATAGTTATAAATCACATATGATTCTGTTGATAAAAAGTGTATAACGAAACTTTATATATATATAACACACGATAATAATCGTATGTTTTACTTGTATTCCCCCCTTAAAAGCATATAAAATTTATTTATAAAACATTTAAAAGTGTAGATTATAAGGGTATGAACTCACTTGAAAGATCTGAAAAAGCGTGATGAAAACCGGGCATAATTTCTTCTCGCGAAAACGGATTTTCTCGGGAATCTCAGGAGTACAAACGACCTTCGGGAGTTGAGCAAAATGACCGGGGCTTCGGGTTAGCACGGGCACGGAAAAAGAGGCAACAACGCAAGAGAAATGAGAGGAATGGAGCCCTTTCTTCGGAACCCTCGCATCCCTTTTATAGGGGCTGGGAACCGCCTCGGTACGCGGGGCGTACGTGTACATCACGCATGACCGGAGCCTCGACTGCCTTGGAGCTCGGACGGGACATGGCATAGCCTCGCATAGGGCGAGACGTGGACGATCCGAAGCTTAGTTCTTGAGTATGTGGGGCGTACGCCTGTACGCAACGCGTAACTCGGATAGGCTTGCTGACTCTTCCTTCGGATAATACCAAAGATTTATAATAAAATTTATATTTTATTTAATTAATAAACTTCTAAAATTCATATCTTCTTCATACGAACTCCGTTTTAGATGTTCTTTCTATCCACGCGTAGGTGAGACTACGCTCTACAACTTTCGTTTAGATTCCGTCGGCAATATTTGAAATTATTTTTATTATTTATTTTTAAAATGTCGCGTTTAAGAAAATTTCGTTAGAAATTCATAACTTCTTTATCTGACGTCAGTTTTTGCCAGACTTTTTTACCGTTGAAATACCATTGTCGAGACCTTCGATTCTCGTTTAGGTCATTCCAGCCAAAAGTCGCTCGATCTTCGATTCGAGTTTTTAGCTGTCTGTTGATAAGCCGAACTTGGAAAAATCATAACTTCAATATACGAAGTCGGATTTGGGCGTTCTTTTTACGTACAATCACGGTTTAATGACATCAAACATAGTAGGTAATTAAATAGAAACTTTTTGCACATTTTATTTTCAAAGTTAATTTCATTAACTCCAAAGTGGTTATAATACTTGACTTTTTAGGTCATTACAAAGAGTTGAAATATCGGGTTGTCACAATTGCTTCTAGACATTTTTCCAAGGCCATAGGAGGTGTTTGTGGGCATTTCTAACACATAAAATTGAGTTTACTCCCCATGAAGGGGAGTTTATGGCCCAAGCATGTTCTTGGGCAGTAAACTCAAGTTTACTCCCCAAAATGCTAGTTCAAGGTGTTCTAATTCCGATTCCATAAGCCATTTAGCCATATCTAAGCCTTAGGGGCAATTTAGAGGGGTTTTGGGGCTTAAAAACCCCATTTAATGGTGTTTACGGTCCAAGAGTGTTCTTGGGCTGTAAACACACAATCTTGTCCCTATTTTATGTCTTAAACTCGAATTTGCATGCTAGATAAGCTATACAACAAGTTCGGATAGATTGCTTACTCGTTTGGGGCTTGAAACGGATGATTTTTGGCTCGAAAATAAGTTGTAGAGAGAGAGAGAGAGAGTGTAGAGAGAGAGAGTAAAAAGGGTGGAAATGAAGTTTACTCTCCTTTATATAGGGGTTGGATTTGGGGCTCAGTGGAAATCTACCTGATACTGCCGTTAAACGGGGCTTTTGGTCGCACCCGATTTAGTGGTCGTATTTTGACTAGGTTGAAACTAAAATTATTCCAAGGGATTAATGAGGGTGTTTCTAATTTATTTCAACCTTCATGAATTCATTCAAAAAGTCCCAAATTAATTAACCAATCCAAAAGTTAGCGGACAGTTTAATAAAACGATGCTTATTAACGGAAAAGGGGTTAAAAATGACGGAATAAATTTCGGGTTGTCACAAAGGTTCAGAGAACCATGTTCGATGTAGCATCTGACTTAAGCTGGAAGATTGAAATAAAAGATAATTAAAGCGATCAGTAGAGGTATCGTGATAGTTGCTTGTAGCTAGAAATGCTACCTTTTAAGATGTGATTAGAACATAAAGGAAGGTATAGTCTGTTCTGGAATTTGACTTTAAGAGACCTGAGCGTAAGCGTTGCAACATCAGTCCATTGTAGTCATAAAAGAACTTCTCTTAAGTTTGCTAAGAAAAAGAAGCAGTCTCTAGTAAAGATCGAGATTATGACTTGAAGGTCATAATTTGGAGTCTAACATGAGATAAGGAGCAGGTGCAAGATCGAGCACCGTCTGCAGTCAAGGAGTCCAATAGTTAAATACTCATTCGAAGGAACATAGAAGTTACTGTTATTACCTAGGATGAAGAGTTAACGTAGGGATTCATTACACAAGCCTTGTTTCGTTGATGATTCCAGGACGTAATCATCCTAAGGGGGAGATAATTGTAACGCCCATAGATCTGGGCTAGTCAATTTAGAAACAATGAGCATCAAAAATGAGTTTTTGATGTAAGATGATTTAGAAGGAGTAATCTTAATCAAGTTGTAGAATATGTCACAGGGGTTCCATACATATAAAGAATGTCGAAATCCGAGTTATAACGAATAAGTTCTGGCCCGTCGATGTTTCGCAACAAAACTGACACGACACTACACGACGTAAATAGTGAATTTATGATAGAAGATTTTTTGTCCTTAGTGATGTAAACAAAAGTTATAGTATACGTTAAACCAAGACAGTGCAAAAAAAGAACGCCCAAATCTGACTTCGTATGAGGAAGTTATGATTTTTCTATGATTTGGCCTAGCAGTGCACGACCCGAAACTCAAATTCTAGATTGAGCGGTTTTTGGGCAACGCAACCTAAATGAGAATTGAAGATCTCATTAATAGGAACTCAACGACAAAAAGACAGATGAAAACGGAGTCCTTATGTAGAAGTTATGAATTTTACGCGGACATTTAACATGGTAGTCACCTTCTACTATTAAATTTAAGATCGGTCAAGAATTAGCTGACAGAGTAAAAAGGAAAGCTGTAGATCTTATTTTTACCTACGCGTGGATATAAAGAACGTCAAAAACAGAGCTCGTATGCCAAAGTTATGGATTTTAGAAGCCAGAAGTGTGCTTTGCGAAAATGGGTGACGTGACATAATCTTGGTCATTGCTTTCTCCCCAAGTCTTGCCACCAGATGGTGACATGTGGTACCAAGTTCAGCCATATTTTACCCTGTAAATGGAACCTCTCCCACCCTCATTTTCTTCACACCTTTCCCATTCTTTCTTGTCTCTACACTCTCTCTAAACCTCCCAAAAACTCCCCTAGCGCTTGGAGAAAGCACCGGAGCGCTCGACGGCTCCGAGAAGAAGAGTTTTTGGCTCGGAAGTTCTGCCCATACAGAGAACGGCTTCTAGCCAAACCCCCTCGTTGGTAAGATACGCCTACCTAATTTTTAATATAGTTTTTATTTAAATATAGTAACGTTATTAGGACTTTATAATATTTATTTGAGCTATTATTATGAGTTATATAAGTGTCGTTAAAATATATTTTTAACCACTTGCGGTACGGGAAATCCGGTTTGAAAGGCCGCCTAGGTTGTTGGATTTCAGAAGTGCTATATGCCAAAATGATCATGCCCTCCGGTGTTTCATGCCTGGCACATGTCTGTATATAGTGGGTGAAGAGTATTGTTTAACGCTTATTCTAGCTAGACTATTAATTAGTCTTGTTTAACATTAGACTGAATTCTAGTGGAAATGATACTAGGTTTTGTCAACGGAAATTTGTTTTAGAGTAAACGTAGTGCTGTCCGAGTACCGAGTCACCACCTTTGCAGGTGAGTGCATAGTTACTTTCATCTTACACATAGATATGAAGTATTTTATATAAATTACATGCTATGTGTGTACCCTATCTGAATACTTGCTGTCTATGCTGGATGAAACGTTTCATACATGTTTTAAATTATCTAAATTGTATATGTATTTTATATCAACAAAATAAGTTGGGTAAAACATGGGTAGATTAGAGGTGAGATACATGATGATCGATGAAAGATGAGATGAATGATTAGTGATGATATATGAGTGATAAAATATGGTGTGAAGTGATAAGTCAAAACGATGAGCCAAATGATGACCCAAGCAATGGTCTCGTCATCTAGCAGAGTGTGGATGACAACCACAGACTATTCTAGACAGTCTAGTGGAACACTAGCAGGCTCGCAACCTGTAGGTGCTGTGAACGATGTGTTCACCCAATGTACTCTAAAAATACTCATTGACAGCTATTGCGAGTGGACTCTCGAAAATGATACTGTCAATAAACGAGATAAACCCTAGCGACTATGCAGACTTAGTGTCGATACCTTAGGATACTCCTTAGGAATGAATGAATGAGGAATAGCTGAATCTTAGGGTAGATCCTTAAGAGTAAAGAAGATAATAGGGATGGGTAATTTGGTTGATTGTTTGATGTTTAACATAATAATTATATTATTGTGGGTTGAAAACCCTATGTACTCACCATGTTTCCCAACCTAACCCACTCAAGCTTATTTGTATCACAGGTGTCGATATGAAGCTACTTTACACCGAGGGATTTAAAAGAGATGTAGATCACTAGTGTAAATGAATGTAAGTTTTGTTTATGCTTATGTTTCTGGATTGACCATGACATCCCAATGTTTTAAAAATGAATAAAAATACATTTCTTTAGAAATGTTAGATAACATATTTATCATGTTTTTCTAGGAACAAATTCCACAACATTTTTATTAAAAGAGGTAATCTGATTTTTATAATGCATAAAAAAAAACCGGTCTTTTATGGCCGTGAAAAAAATGGGGATGTCACATATAATATGCATGTATATTTTTGTTTGATAAAAATAGTGTTTGTTTATTTATTTATTCATCAATTATAAAATATAAAATAATACTTAAGTATTTTGAATTAGTCGATTATTTATTTACTATATATACTTGCTAAACTTTCTGGACAATATAGTTAGTTTATATAAAACACAGAAACAATGTATGATATTATTACTAAGAAAAACTAATGCAAATCTAGTTTCAACTTAAGGGCACACTAATAACATGAAACTCCTTAAAATACAACTGATATTTCTACTTGGTAAATTGATTCATCCACTTGAAATAGATGTTTTACCAATTTCTACGATAGCTCCAATGGTGTTATACCTCATGTGGACGGATCAAACTATTAAGTGTAAATATCATTCATACACACAACTTGCAAAGTGGATATATGATCATATTCATAAATCATGTTTAGTGCAATAAATGGCAGGATACTTTATTAAATTGTTTCTTATAACATCCTACTTTCAAAAATCATGTCTAGTGCACAAAACATATTTCTGATTTCTAATCAAAATAAATTAAAATAGCATGTTATAGTAAACAAATAAAATAAAGTAGTTTGCCATGATTAACGAAAAAAAATAATACAAATAAAAAATAAATTAAAGTCGGTTGCAAAAGGCCACTTTAAAACACCTCATTGTCAACTCCTTTAGATGAATTTTGGTTGTTGACTTCACCATGTGATTTTGTTGATAGTATATGAAGTTTAGGCTACAATCTACATCGTGAGCTACAAAAAATGCCTTAAGATGGCTTCTAAATTTGTTGATACCGGTTGTCAAAAACAAAAGAAGTGAGCTGACTTTTTATCTTCTAATTTTCATTCATGGACAAAGTCAAAATAAAATAGATACACATGTCAGATAGTAAACCATCTATATTTTAGCATCATAATAAGTTTAGCAACAAACAAATTAAGTTTCCACATTTACCCTTGAGAGATTGATCAATTTTTACCACATCTAAACTTGAAATTCCAGATTTAAACTTTTTCCAATACATTACTTTTAAACTTTAAACTTCCCACTGCCCACATTTTTTCCAGATGAAACACAAAAATGATTTGAAAAAAAGAAAAATTAAACTTAGAACTCGTTTGCATGTGGATGAAGAAAAACAAAGTACACTAACCCCTTTCTAGGATCTAAACATCAACGATTCTAGAGATATTACACATTCAAAACACATTGATTCATCATTCTCAAAATTACCTGATAACAATGACCACCAACATAGATAGAAGTGGTCAAAAAGGGAAACAATTAAAAATCATTGAAAAGAGAAAATAACAAATCAAAAGGAAAATTAACCAGCCAGGAATGTATAACCTACTTGCGTAGAAATCTCCAAATGTTTCTTTTTTAAATCTTCGTCATGCCAGGCCTTTCTATTTAAAACATGGTATGCCTTTTCTTTTATTGCAAATCAAGGGAAAACAAAAGCAAAGCTCAACCGAACACCAAAAGAAAACAAAAATCAAAGGTACATCAAAATAAATTAAATATCAATTGAGAGAATTGATTATATAGTTTCTAGGTTTACGAGCTTGAGAGAGGAAGATTAGATAGAGAAACGATAATTATTTAAGGGATGGAGACGAAGAGCTCCTGATATAGGTAGTGGCTTTGGCAGTCGACATTAATTTTCACAAGCAGTAGGCCGACTATTAAGTGGTGGTAGTGAAGCTAGTAAATAGGGTGACAACTAGAGTTTGTAAAGGGAGAGGGATAGAGATAATGGTTTGTAGAGAGATGGTTAAGACATGGGTAATGTTGATCGTGGGGAAGAAATGAGTGAAAGGAATATATGTTGGTGGTAAACAATGGTTGTGGTTGATGCGGAGCAGCGAACGACGATGTAGTAGGAGGCCAAAGAATGGAGAACTTATGTTTGAATGTGTCTTAAAATTTATATGAACGATGAACAAAAATAGCAGGAAATGTCAAGATAAGGAATGGTTATATCAACAATGAACAAAAATAGCAGGAAATGTCGAGATAAGGAATGAGCTAGGTCAAAACATTAAAGCCTTAATAAGAGAGGCGATAGGAGTTACTTGACTCTTTTAATGGTTCACCGGATAATTTTAATGCATAAATTCATTTTACCCATCCTAATAAAATTTGTACGGCTTAAAATTCAGCATTTGTCCAAATATGATTTATAAAGTATAATATATCTCACAATACTATGTTTGTTTTACTTTTTGTCAGATTTAAGTAACAAAAACAAATATTTTTCTCAAAATTCCGGAATTATTCATTGGATTTTGGATTTCTTCTTGAAATTCCGAAATTCTTCTTTTTGAAATCCGAAATTTTAGTCTCGAATCCAGAATTAAGTCTAAAATGTAAGTTTTTGTTACAAATTGTGTTTTCTCTTGGTCCAGACTTTCCATTCCGGATCAAATTGTTATTATTGCTAAAAAATTGTTTATTTTCTTCAAATACATATTAAAATGTGGTTAGATTACTTAATTTTTCTCTCATACATGAGATCCCTTTATTTTAGGGATAAATATACAAGATATACATTAGAATTATATTAACAAGATAAATACTATATAATAATATAATCTAATAGTTCCCCAACCCATAGATGGAGAAGAAGGACCACATATGCTCAAACTAGATCTAAAGTCAAGGAAAAATTGTGATGGTAGACTCTTTGTGAAGTTGTCAATATATTAATAAGCATACAGACGTGAAGAATCTAGATTTGGCCAAGAGCATCCTTTTTGTGAACAAAACGGATATCCATTTCAACATGTTTAGTGTGTTAATGTTGAACAAAGTTGTTAAAGAGGTACACAACGGACACATTCATAGAGCCACATGATTCAACAACTATATTTTTAACCCATGGTACTTAACTTCAACACTAGATCACGAAAACATATAATGTCATTTTATAAACCATAAAATAAGATTATAACCTAAGAAAGTGTAGTACTGGAGCCAGAAGTCTCATGTCAGGGAAGCCACCCCAATTCAACATCAGTGTATGATACAAGTTGTGATGGAGTTGAGGGGTATAAATATAAATCGAGAGCACAAGTATAGTTGAGATGAGGGATGATATGCTTTAATTAATTAAAGTGAGGAACTCAGGAAGCAATGCAGGAAAAGACATGTGATGGATTGCATAAGCCATGATTGGTTGAGTGAATGTAAGATACCATAATGCGCTGGCTAGACTTCAATAAAGTGTTGGTTCCTCAAAATTTTCACCAATGTTGGAGCTTAGCTTAAATTTCATTTCAACCAATGTTATGATCGGTTTAAAATTTTCCATATGTTATCATTTTAATGATGGAATCTGTGTACTTTTGCTGATTGAGAAGCATGCTTTTGGAATCTATTATAAATGAAATTCCCAATAATTATGTGAGTTTGCCTAAGTCTGTCATGTCAAATTCGCGAGATAGAGTAGTTAGGTATTCCACTTTGATAGCATGAGATGGTCTATTGAGAACTATCATGTCAACGTGAAGTAAGAGATAAGCAACACCTTTACCACAATTTAGTATGAAAAGTGAAGTGTCACTTTTGCTGCATGTAAAGATGAGAATTAGGAGATAAATGGATAATGTATTATACCAAGACCGTAAGGCTTGTTTGAGACCGTAAAGTGATTATGTAAATTACAAATGGAACTGGAATAAGAAGGTTTCTAGAATCACGAGGGATGCTACATGAAAACTATTTCTTGAAGTGTACCATGGAGGAACACATTTTTCATATCAAGTTGGTGAATTCTCTAATTACTTCCCATGGCTAGACTGAGAACGGTACGTATTATGGTAGGATTTACACCAGTACTATACGTATCATGACAATTGACCCCACCTCTTGAAACTTTCCATTTACAACCACTCGTGTTTTTATCGTTCTAGGAATTTTCAGCTCAAAATTTGTGACGAATTATGTTGGTGTAGGATGGTCGTAGAAAAAGATCATATTTATGTTGTTTAAGCAATTTATTATATCCGGTCGTTATGTCCTTGTTCAGATTATGATCTAGCATGGTGGCTTGAAGTTTTGTGGGAATAAAAGAGATGTTTGGAGTGTGAAGAGATAAAAGACTTTTTGGGTTGATAAATTCTCTTTTGGATCACGTTTGCATGGTATAGGAGGTGGGAAAAGAAGGAAAGTAAGCTTTTTTTGGTTTTGAAATTGGTAAATTGTTTGTGGTAGAGTTTCCATACTTGATAATTAGCAAAAGAGAACCATTATCGACCTAAGTGTAAGTATTACTGCATAAAGAATAGGGATAGAGGATTTTTACCATGGCTATTGTTGAGGTGGGAAGTGAAGCCAATATACATTAGTGAGGTGCAACTACATTATGTTGAAATGCAATTTGTTTTCAGTAGGGAGTTATTGTTTTTCCATGCGTGTATGATTATGTTGCTTTTATTGGGGTGTTGAGACGGTCTTGGGAGGTAGAGCCAATATACACTGATGAGGTGCAATTGCATTATGTTGAAATCCGACTCAGGTTCTGGGGAGTTATTGTTTGTCCGTTCATGTATGATCATGTTGATTTTACTACGGGTGTTGAGTCAGTTTTGGATCTCAAAAAAGTTGGTTGCTGATTAGAGGGTACAACCAGGTAAGGATAATAATGTTACATCCGTGATTTTATAGGTATTATTATTAATCATATTAATTGAATTGTGGAATGGTTTGGTTTGGGCTTTAACCTTTGGGCCTCGCAAGTGGACTTAGGAAGCTTCGTACGTGGGGCGTACATTGCCATGTACGCTCAGCGTACTCATGAGAATGGACCGTGGAGGCCATGCACATACGCCCAGCGTACGTTTGCAACACCTTCAACCTTAAAATTTAGGGTTTACTCCCTATATAAAGAACATTACCCCAGTTTGTTCAGCCTCCCTTCACCCATAGCCAGCCACCAAGAAAACCCTAGCTCATATTTGTGTGCCTTTTTGATTTGGAATCCATTTGAGAGTGTTTATGTGCTATGTTAGTGAGAAGGGAAGAAAGAAGCTTGAAGCAGAAGCAATGATCCATCAAGAGCTTGTAGATCCTGGAGATTGGCATCACTTCTAACACACCTTTGGCCTTGAAAATTGGGATGTTACAATAAATGTTTTTACAAGTTACTTTATTAAAATATAAAATTTTGGCCTTGAAAATTGGGATGTTACAAGTTGCTATTAGAGCCTTTGTTTGAGGGATTCAGACACACCTTGGGGTATCTGGACTCAAATCGAGGGTTTGAAAGATTTTTACAAAGAAAAATATGACAACCCGATATTTCGACTCTATGTAATGACCTAAAAAGTCAAGTATTGTAACCACTTTTGATATAATGAAATTAACTTCGAAAAAATAAGATGTGCAAAAGTCTCTATAGGGATATCTATTATGCTAGATAATGTGTCAAGGTCTATAGAAATACTAAGAACACTAAAATCGGAGTTATAACGAAGAAGTTATGACCATTCTAAGATTTTCGACAAAACCAACAACACCGATTAAACGAAAAACGCAAAGTTTCAATACAATGGTTTTTAGCCTTAAGTATCTAAATGAAAGTTGCAGATATCATTAAATCGTGAGCGTACACAAAAAGAACATCCAAATCTGACTTCGTATGAGGAAGTTATCATTTTTCCAATATCCGGATATAGCAGTAGACACATACCCCAACAAAATGGTGTTGCTGAAAGAAGGAGCAGAACTTTAAAGGACACTGCAACGACGATGCTGTGTGATTCAAAGCTACCGGTTTTCTTTTGGGCCGAGGTGATAAACACTGCCTGTTATGTTTAGAATCGAGTGTTGATCAACAAAGCTCAGATGAAGACCCCGTATGAGACTCTCTATGGTCACAAGCCATCAGTCAGTCGTTTCCATGTATTTGGCTGTCCTTGCACTCTTCTTCACTTAGATGCCAACCCGAAGTTTAATGCAAAGGCCGATGACTGTTACTTCGTAGGGTATGCTGCTCGCACTGCCTATAGAGTCTACAATAAGAAGACAAAACAAATTGTGGAATCGTATGACGTGCGTTGGTTGGAAGAAAATGAGACGGACGCTAGAGTGGGTCCGGATTGGCTGTTTGATTACACATCGCTATTCAAATCAATAAATGTGTCCTCGAGTGGCTCATCTGGATCTGTTTCTGGTTTGAAGAAGATTTCTGAAGACGAAGACGAAGAAGTTGTCTACAGACCTCCATTTGCATCCCCTTCTTCATTCAAGGGGAAGTCTTCGGTTTCGTCTGAGGGGGAGTCATCTACTCTGTCTGAGGGGGAGTCCTCTGCTATGCCTAAGGGGGACTCCTCTGCTACACCAGAGGGGGAGTCATCTACGCAACTTGATAGTCCTAAATCTCCAGTCCAAAATGATACTCTTGATGCTGAAGTTACACCATCTACACTTATGGAGAGAGAGTTCATGCCTAATAAGGCTTCTACAACCACTTTAACCTTTATGGAACTACTCTTTCCTGAATTTATCACAATTGAGTTTGTGGCATAGCCTTCTGGAGCAGCTCAATCAGCAAATGAAGGAGGTATCAACATTCACACTCTTCCTGTCTCTCTCAGTGATTTCAGCCAAGAGATACCTTCAAGAATTCAACGCGATCATCCGATTGATAACATCATTGGTCAGCTGGGTGACGGTATTAAAACAAGAAGTCAGAGTGGAGATGTTAATACTTGTCTCTACTCTTGCTTTATTTCTCAAATAGAGCCCAAGAATGTTGAAATGGCTTTGAATGAACCTAGTTGGGTAGATGCAATGCATGAGGAACTGCATCAATTTGAAAAACTCGGTGTTTGGAAGTTAGTTGAGTTACCAAAGGGCAAGAAGTCTCTTGACACAAGATGGGTTTATCGCAATAAGCATGACGATTCAGGGGTTATTGTGAGAAATAAATCTTGATTGGTAGTTCGCAGGTTTTGGCAAGTCGAGGGTCTTGATTACACTGAAGTTTATGCTCCAGTAGATCGCCTGGAGGCTATTCGTATCTTTCTAGTGTAACACCGTAAATTTCAAAACAATTTTTCGCATTTTATAAAAACCATAATTCATTCAATATTCATAAAACATCAAAGTTTGAAACTCAATCCATGCCATATAAAATTCCCAAGATCTCATAACATAAAAATCCCGTGTGTGTGTACTGATCAAGTCGGCGCCTTCCCACGGTCATCACTAGTACCTGAAACAAATAACACCATACACTGTAAGCACAAAGCTTAGTGAGTTCCCCAAAATACCACATATAACACATATTAGCCACTCGAGGCTATAATTCTGAGGGTCCGTGCACCCAAACTCTGTGAACCCTCAGGTTCTAACTCTGTAAGCATGCACAACATAAATCACATAGAATAATGTAGTGCAACACATAACACATATATAGCATAAAAACACTGTATCACATAACTCTAGTTACCTACTCAAGGTAAAGTATAGTGAGAAACTCACGTCGCGTATCTCGATAACTCGCAAATCCCTGAAATCACTCATGTTCGATCCCCCGAGCTATAATCCTCCTATAATACAATATATCTCTAATTAACACTTTCACAACTAAGGTTGACTAACCATATCAAGTCATCACTGGTCAACTTTGGTCAACGGTCAATGGTCAACTTTGACCGGACTCGGCGAGTGCACTAAAGCGACTCGGCGAGTCTATACGTGTTCACTAACTCCCTCGGATCCTCTCTTGACACGTCGAGTACTTCCCTAACTCGACGAGTTCCACTTGGCATGAATCGCGGGGCCACCACGACTCAAATCGCCGAGTGTCAAGAACAACTCGGCGAGTTCCGGCTTGACTCAGCCCCCCCTTTGACTCTCCCTGACTCACTGGGTCATCCCCCAACCCGGCGAGCCTACTCGCTGAACAATTTACGTGAAACCCAAATCCTACTCGCCGAGTCTCAAGAACAACTCGGCGAGTTCATGCCATGCACAAACTCTATTGACCTCCTGAGGTCAGATTTGTTTCCCCAAACCATAGATCTGGCCTTCCCAAGCATGAATGTCACGTAAAGTTCGAAACTTGATGCTTGTATAACCACAACAAGGCATCAAAAGGAGATTTGGTCCCAAAAATGACAACCTAAGTCTAATAACTCCATACTAACCCAAAAAGCTCCAAGGGTTAAGGTCTCTGGACCTCTTTGAGTCCAGATCCAAGGCACAAACTCGAAGAGGGACCATTTGCTTCTCATAATCACTCTCCAAAGGGGTTAGAAAACCCTAACTCTAAAGATTAACCCTAAAACTGAAGGAGATTCGAACTATTACCTCAAAATGAAGCCTCTGGACTCTGGATCTGCTTGAATCTCACCTCCTCCTTGCTCTTGTCACCCTCTTCTTGCTAAACAAAGAATACAAAGGTCCAAAAGTGACTTTCTCTCTCTCAATGCGATTTAGCTCTCTTAGGGTTCTCTCAAGGGACTGGTAGCCGCAATGGGAGGCTATAAGTGCCCTTAAATAGGCTCTAAACCCGGGGAATTAGGGTTTCATTAAACAACGTGGACTCGCCGAGTCCACTCTTTGGACTCGTCGAGTCCAGACGCGAACCCGCGTCCAAAACCGCGATCCTACTCAGCGAGTTTGGGCTCCAACTCGTGAGTCTCCTCATAATTTACCAAAAATACAAGAATAAATAATACCTGGGAATCCGGGGTGTTACATCTAGCATATGCTTCTTACATGAACTTTACTGTGTATCAAATGGACGTCAAGACTACCTTCTTGTATGGCAAGGTGAAGGAAGAAATCTACATTGATCAACCTCCTGGGTTCGTTGACTCAAAATTTCCTAATCATGTCTACAAGTTAGACAAGGCATTGTATGGGTTACATCAAGCTCCTCGAGCGTGGTACGCAACTCTAACTAAGCATTTGCTAGAGCATGGCTATTCTCGTGGCACCATTGATCAGAATTTGTTTATCAAGCATGTCAGCAATGATCAAATTATTGTGCAAATCTATGTTAGCGACATTATCTTTGGGTTGACCAGTCCACACTCCGCAGCTCTGCAAAGAATTCGAAGGTGTAATGAAAAAGTGGTTCGAGATGAGTTCGTTGGGAGAAATGACCATGTTTTTAGGGCTTCAGGTTAAACAGAATTCAACCGGAATCCTGCTACATCAAGCCAAGTATGTGGAGGATATTCTTGAGAAGTTCGGGTTTCACGATGCTAAATCTGCTTCAACACAAACAGTTGAACGACCTCTTCTGACTCCATATCCTGAAGGTGAATCCGTAGATCAGACTCACTATCGATTGATGATCGGATCGCTGATGTATCTTACTGCAAGCCGACCTGACATCATGTTTGCAGTTTGTCAATGCGCACGTTATCAGGCTAATCCTAAACTTTCACATCTTATTGCTGTCAAAAGAATCTTTCGATATATCAAAGGGAGCCCAAAATTGGGTCTTTGCTATCCGAAGAATTCTGAATTTGATCTTTATGCTTTTGCTGACAGTAATTATGGAGGCTGTGAGCTTGACAGGAAATCAACCTCTAAAGGATGTCAATACCTAGGTGATAGCCTAGTTTCGTGGCAATGCAAGAAGCAAAACACTGTCTCAACTTCCACTTCAGAGGCAGAATACATTGCTGCATCGGCCTGCTGCTCTCAAGTTATCTGGATCCAACATTAGCTATTGGACTACGGTTTGAATTATTTAGAAACCCCAATTTATTGTGATAATGAAGCTGCTATTCAAATTGCCAGAAACCCAGTTCAACATTCTAAAACCAAGCACATCGACATTAAAATTCATTTCATCAGAGACTGTTTTGAATATTCCCTAATCCGGCTGGAACAGGTCCACACTTATAATAATGTGGCGGATTTGTTCACAAAGCCATTTAACAAAGTTCGCTTCGATGTGCTTGTGGGTTTTCTAAAAATGATTCGTTTTGAGGATTAAGTTATTTATTTATTTTTTCTCTTTCTTCATTCTTCAATTTTATTTTTCATTCTTATTTTTTTAATTTTATTAATTTTTAATTTCTTAGGATAGATTAAGTTTGAGCGTTTCGTTTTTTTTATTTTATTTTAACTCTCACCCATGCACAAATTTAGGGGGAGAAGTATTCAAAAATCGAAAAAAAAAAACAAATCTAGAAAATTTAAAATATTACTGATAGTTTTGTTTGTAGGAGTTGTGATGGGAAATGAAATTAGCAAGTGATAACGGGCAATCTGATTCCGCGTAACGTACCAAAGTGGAATTGTCAATGCTCTCTGCTCGATACGCTGGTAGGCACGAAAGATTTTAAATGGACTTGACTATGGAGGGTTGAAGTTAATGAATTCAAGGACTTGACAAACTTTGACCTAATTAGATCCGTTTAGCCTGACTTCACGACGCTCGGATAGGTTGAGCAGGGAGATATACATGGGAATCTACCAGTCACATTAAGTAACCCATATCTAGAACTGTGGATTCACTTTTCCTCGATGTGCGGATTCTGTCCTTAATTCTGGTTGGATGGGGCGACTGGTAAATTCCGATGAATTAGGTCAGTAGAAAATTGTTTTCTTTCTTTCTGTCTATTAGTCGTATGTTGTCTCCTCTGCGTGATCGGGAGATCTGACCTGGACTGTAAAATATGCAACTCTATTTCTCTGCATATTATATCTATGAAATTCTTCTTATCTGTTAGCCATATGCTGTCTCCTTTGCATGACTAACAATCCGACCTGGTACACAGCATATGCAACCTTCTACTTCTCAATCCCTCTAAAACTATAAGTAATAACAATCTGAATCTATCCTCTCTCCTAATGATTGTCTGCTCACCCGATGTAAGGAGTAATCTGGAAGTCCTTGATGGCTGGGGCATATCAGGAAGCGGGAAACGCGTTCTAGTACAATTAAAATTGAACACATGCAGATTGTCTGTAGATCTCACTGCTCTGTTTAGGTGGATGATAATATCCCTGGTTGTAGTCAGTTAAATGATCATAAGAAAAATCTATTTAAGAATTAGGGCCAATCATGATAATAAAGTTATAATTAGATATATGCATGTATCATGTCATTGGTAAATTGTCCAAATCTTGTCACAAATGTTTCGTCTTTAAGTGGATCACAATACTGACGATTGATTAGACGAAGATGTGAAGATAAGGGTACCGACAAGTGGAATAAGGTTGTCCAACAACTTTGATCCCGGCGTCACAAATTCAGTCACAGTAGTTAAATTTTAAGATTATATTTTAGTTGAAGTTAAATTACTGTAATTTTATTTTTTATTTTATTTTTATTTTTATTTTTATTTGTTTTATTTTTATTTTTATTCTATCTTTAATTTTTATTTTTATTTATTTCATTTTATTTTATTTTTGTTGCGGTTAAAGTTTATAAGTTTATTTTATTTTTATTCATTTATGCATAGTTAATTTTATTTTATTTTATTTTAATTTTACCTTTAGAAAAATCCTCAGAAAGAATTGTTTTAAAATTTTGTGACTGTATTGGACTCTGCTCAACACTGTGTGGTTATCACGTAAATGGTAAATGAGAATAGAAAGGAGTTTACTGCCAGAATATCCTGCATATCCTTGATTCCGGCCGTAAACGTCCCTCCCACACTCTCTCTCTCTTCAAAAAAAATTTCGTCAAATCTTGCAAATCTAATCCGATAGTCTCGAAGGTAATGAGTTCTGGATCAGGAATATGTATTTTATTGTGTGATTAACCGAGTTGTCGAAGTAGAAATCCAGAAAAAGGACACGACGGAGCTTACGGCCCAAGCTTACGGCTGCAAGGTGCTTGCAGCCGCAAACTCCGAATGATTGATAGTCTAATGTTCCGATTTGCGACCGTAAATCCTTATTAACCGCAATCTTCATGTGTTGGTCGTAAAATCTGTTTGTCGACCGTAAACCTAGTTCATCGGCCACAAACTCGGTTCTTGGGCAGCAAATTGGTGTTGACCGCAAATTAGTGTTGACTGCAAATTTAGATTTGATTTAAATGAAAGTTTTTTTAATTTTTGACCCAAATTTAAAAAAAAAAAAAACTCTTGTTGTTCGTTTGGTTTTTTTTGTCTTACTTGGTATGGTTAAGTGCAGGATAATGGTGAACCTCAAATTTGCGGATATGCACAATCTTGCTATTGTCTTGGTAGATCCTCCAGCTGTTCACTCGGATCTTCGGTCGATGATTCACAGACTTCGGGAGTGCTATTTGGCATCTGCTATTACAGTAAATCCTATTGTTTACCAGAATTTAATTAGAGAATTATGGGCGACTGCCAACATGGATATGGGTGATGCCGGTCATTTTACTGTTGAAGCTATAGTTCAAGGAAGCGAAATTGTGATTAATGAAAGCTTTATCAGAGAGACGTTGCTGATTGACGATCAACCTAATTTCCCTACAGAGATTGGGATTGAAGACACTCAGAGAATTATAAGGAGAATGATTTATGAAGGCACTTCACCTCCAACTTTAAACAAGCTCTTACATCCGTATTGGAGATTTTTAGCACACGTGTTTGTTACCTGCATTTCAGGGAGAAGATCGGGAGCAGATGAGATTTCTCAAATGAATACTGTTGCAATTGTTTCTCTCGCTGCAGGAGTGAAGTTCAACTTTTCGAGATTCATCTTGGATGAGTTTGTTGTGAACATTCGCGCTTCAACTCGGGATTCTTTCTTATTGTATCCCAGATTCATTCAGCTGTTCATCGATGCTCAGTTTCCAGATGTGAGAAAGGAAGGGGATATCCTGGATATGAAATCATTGGGTCCTCACACTGTAGGACTCATCAAGCAGAATCGAAGAGGAAAGGTTATTTTCCAAGAAAAATACCCACTTGAAAAGTTTGGAAAGTTCACTAAGGTGAATGAACCTGCAGAATCTTATGGTTCATTTGACCAGGCTTCTTCTGATCCTGCATCTTCTAAGAAGTCATCTCCAAACAACGTTGTTATTGATGTATCTGATGATGAAAGTAATGAAAAGGAAGATACTCCTACTCCTGATGCTCATGTGGCAGAAGAACACGGCTTAATGTCTAATCGTGCTCAAGGTGATGTTTCAGGAATGAACATGGAGTTTGAAGCAAATGTTGAGGGAGAAAAAAAGGATTCCTTTAGTGATATTGATCTCACTGGTTTTTGATCATGATGATATTGGAGCTTCTCTAGCCAGTAGTGCTAATTTGGTGTCGAATGAGAAACGTGACATAATCTTTAACAATATCGATGAAGTTGTTCTTCCAACAACGGAGACAAAGGAGTCTAATGAAGTTTTTGAAACTGTAACCCCAACTTCAAACGAAATGGCAAATATTTCCACTCTAATGGAGAGAGTTATGGGATTTTCCCCTCCTGTTTCTGTTCCTCCTACTTCAGAGCTATTTGTGAGTGATTATGCAACAACACAGACTGGTCAACCCCCGTTGAAAAGAAGAAGAAGGGATCCGAGGCAGAGTGAGCTAATTGTAAGTCTCGTTAGTGGCCTCCCAGTACCACCTACTACTACTCCCAGTCTTACCACAACCAAACTTTTTACTGTGGGTCCAGACACTGTTTTTGATGTTGGTGGTTCCTCTATTCCACCAGGGTTTACTCCTCCTCGATCTGATCACGATGAGGCTTCTGTATGATTAGCCATGCATTTGGCTGAGGAGCAATTTTTGATGACTTCTCCTTGCGGTAAAGGTATTTCTATAGGGGATGGTGGTTCTGGAGGAGACAACCTAACTATCTCAGGACTACAGAAGGAGATATCAGTGCTGAGTCAGAAAAACATTGAGCTTGACATTCGTCTGTCAGATCTTCAAGCTAAAAATTCAAAGCTTAATGTTCAAGTATCTGAGCTTAAATCTGATAATTCAAAGCTTGGTATGCAAGTAGCTGATCTTACTAAGGACAAAGATCTAAAGTCAAAACAGATTTCTGATCTTCAAGATCATTTCAATCTCTTGACTTCAAGCTATTTTGAGGTAAAGAAGAAGCTTGAGGAAGACCTCGGTGATAAATACCAGACATCTGCTGATGAATACAAGATTAATCTACATGTTCAAGCCTTTCCTGTTACTTTGCCAACTGGTCAAACATCAGGAGCAGTTAATCGTGTTGAAGATGAGAATCCTCAAGCCCCCTATGTTTCAGCAACCATTCGCGATGCACAAGAGGAAGCAGCTAAGAAAGGGCAACTGTTGTTTAAAAGAAACCCTAATTAGAATGCTTCTTGGGATGAACCTGCGATTACAATGACTGATCTTGAAGTCGTTCGATTCAGAGATACTTTCGGTGATAGATCCGAAATTTTTTCGTGGGGATTTCATGATCCTCTCAAGATGTGGATTGTGCTAAGGAAAAGTGGCAACTCTGACCTTTACAAAGATTGTCATGATTTCAGCTCATGGACTAGGGTCGATCTATTTCCCCATATCTTTCCAGAAGAACTGCCGGGATTACCACCACAACGCCAAGTCGAGTTCACAATCGACTTAGTTCCAGGGGCTACCCTAGTAGCGAAATCGCCTTATCGTCTGGCACCAGCAGAGATGCAAGAACTTTCCAGTCAGCTTAACAAACTCCATCAAAAAGGATTCATTAGACCAAGTTTCTCACCTTGGGGAGCATCGATCTTGTTCGTAAAGAAGAAAGACGGATCGTTCCGTATGTGCATTGACTACAGAGAACTGAACAAACTTACTGTCAAAAATCGTTATCCTCTACCCCACATTGACGACCTATTTAATCAAGTTCAAGGTGCAAACTACTTCTCAAAGATAGACATGCAATCCTGATATCAACAATTACGAGTACTAGAGGAGGATATTCCCAAGAAAGCTTTCCGAACCCGTTACGGACACTATGAGTTTGTAGTGATGCCGTTTGGATTAACCAACGCACCAGCAGTATTCATGGACCTAATGAATAGGGTGTGCCATCCTTACTTGGATTAGTTCGTGATCGTCTTCATCGATGATATACTTATCTACTCCTGAAGTAAGGAAGAGCATAGTCAGCACCTACGAAAAGTCTTAGAAACATTGCGATCGGAGAAGCTCTATGCGAAGTTCTCTAAATGCAAATTTTGGATTCGAAGATTCGAATTTTTGGGCGACGTTGTTAGCAAGAAGGGGATACATGTGGAGCCCTCCAATATTAAGGCCATCGAGAACTGGTTGGCACCAAAGACACCTATAGAGATTCGTCAATTTCTAGGTCTCGCTGGCTACTATCGCAGATTCATAAAGAACTTCTCTAGCATTGCAAAACCTCTTACTACATTAACCCAGAAAGGCGTGGCCTTTGAATGGGATGCAAAACAAGAGAAGGCATTCCAAACACTGAAATAGGCCTTGTGCACCGCACCGATACTATCCCTCCCCAAAGGGATAAAAGATTTCGTAGTGTATTGTGATGCATCAAACCAAGGACTTGGCTGTGTTCTTATGCAGAGAGGGAAGGTTATTGCTTATGACTCCCGACACCTTAAGACACACGAACTGAACTATACGACACACGATCTTGAGTTAGGAGCAGTGGTATTTGCTCTGAAGATCTGGAGACACTACTTATACGGAACAAAGAGTACTATTTTCACTGATCACAAGAGCCTTCAACACATTTTTGATCAGAAGTAACTCAACATGAGACAACGACGATGGGTTGAGTTACTCAATGACTATGAATGTGAAATTCGTTATCATCCTGGCAAGGCCAACGTGGTAGCTGACGCCCTCAGTCGAAAAGAATACACTGGTCGGAGAGTCAAATCTCTGACTATGACTATCCATTCCCACTTATCCACAAAATTAAGGAGGCACAAATGGAAGCTTTGCAACCTGAAAATGTGGCGAGTGAATCCCTGAGAGGAATGGAAAAGAATCTAGAAATTAAGGGTGGCGGAGCATATTATCTCATGGACTGAATCTAGACACCGAAACATGATGGTTTTAGAGACGTAGTCATGACCGAAGAACATAACACGAGATATTCCATGCACCCAGGTTCAGATAAAATGTATATGGATCTTAAGAAACTGTACTGGTGGCCTAACATGAAAGCAGAAATTGCTACCTTCGTAAGTAAATGCCTTACTTGCGCTAAGGTTAAGGTCGAGTATCAGAAACCGTCAGGATTACTACAGCAAGCGGAGATACCAGAATGGAAATGGGAACGAATTACTATGGACTTCATAACCAAGTTGCCCAAGACGACGGGTGGACTCGATACCATATGGGTCATCGTCGACAGATTGACCAAATCCGTGCATTTCCTGCCAATCAAGGAGACTGACAAGATGGAAAAGCTTACAAGAACTTACATAAGGGAAATAGTGCGACTGCATGGTGTTCCGATATCCATTATCTCCGATAGAGATAGTAGATTCACTTCAAGATTCTGGCAGTCACTACAAAGTTCCCTTGGGACTAAGCTAGACATGAGTACAGCCTACCACCCACACACAGACGGGCAAAGTGAGAGAACGATACAAACTTTGGAAGATATGCTGAGAGCCTGTGTGATTGACTTTGGAAAGGCATGGGATATCCATTTACCCCTTGTCGAATTTTCATACAACAATAGTTATCATACAAGCATAAAGGTTGTTCCGTTTGAAGCCCTCTATGGTCGAAAGTGCAGGTCCCCTCTGTGCTGGACTGAAGTTGGCGACACCCAGTTGGCGACACCCAGTTATTGAAGGTCTCACCATGGAAGGGTTTAATACGCTTTGGAAAGCGTGGGAAACTCAATCCAAGATACGTAGGGCTTTTCGAGATTCTTGCCAGAATCGGCCCTGTAGCTTACAAGCTTAATCTACCGCATGAACTTAGTAACATACACCCAACCTTCCATGTCTCGAACTTGAAAAAGTGTCTGTCCGATGAGACTCTTTTTATTCCACTCGACGAGATTGAGATCCACAAGAGCCTTAACTTTGTGGAAGAACCGATAGAAATCATGGACCGAGAGGTCAAACAAACGAAACAAAGTCGCATACCCATTGTGAAGGTTCGCTGGAACGCCAAGCGAGGACCTGAATTCACATGGGAGCGCGAAGATCAGATGAAACAAAAGTACCCTCATCTTTTTCTCTGATTCACTAGTATCTTTACTACTTTAAAATTTCGCGATGAAATTCCCTCTAACGGGGGGATGATGTGACAACCCGATATTTCAACTCTTTGTAATGACCTAAAAATTCAAGTATTGTAACCACTTTTGAGTTAATGAAATTAACTTTGAAAATAAAATGTCCTAGAAGTTTCTATTTAATTACATACTATGTTTGATGTCATTAAACCGTGATCGTACGTAAAAAGAACGCCCAAATCCGACTTCGTATATTGAAGTTATGATTTTTCCAAGTTCGGCTTAGCAACAGACAGCTAAAAACTCGAATCGGAGATCGAGCGACTTTTGGCCGTAATGACCTAAACGAGAACCGAAGGTCTCGACAATGGTATTTCAGCGGTAAAAAGTCTGGCAAAAACTAATGTCAGATAAAAAAGTTATGAATTTCTAACGAAATTTTCTTAAACGCGACATTTTAAAAATAAATAATAAAAATAATTTCAAAATTTGCCGACGGAATCTAAACGAAAGTTGTAGAGCGTAGTCTCACCTATGCGTGGATATAAAGAACATCGAAAACAGAGTTCGTATGAAGAAGATATGAATTTTAGAAGTTTATTAATTAAATAAAATATAAATTTAATTATTAATCTTTGGTGCTATCCGAAGGAGAGTCAGCAAGTCTATCCGAGTTACGCCCCGCGTACTCAAGGGCTAGGCTTCGGATCGTCCACGTCTCGCCCTATGCGAGACTATGCCCTATCCCATCCGAGCTCCGAGGCAGTCGAGGATTCGGTCATGCGTGACGCACGCGTACGCCCAGCGTACCCGCGTACGCCCCGCATACCGAGGCGGTTCCCAGCCCCTATAATTGGATGCGAGGGTTCCGAAGAAAAGGGCCATTCTCTCCCATTTCTCTTGCGTTCTTGCCTCGTTTTCCGTGCCCGTGCTAACCCGAAGTCCCGGTCATTTTGCTCAAGTCCCGAAGGTCGTTTTTACTCCCGAGATTCCCGAGAATCCCGAGAAAATCCGTTTTCCCGAGAAGAAATTCTGCCCGGTTTTCTTCACGCTTTTTCCGATCTTTTAAGGGAGTTCATACCCTTATAATCTACACTTTTAAATGTTTTATAAATAACTTTTATATGCTTTTAAGGGGGGAATACAAGTAAAACATACGATTATTATCGTGTGTTATATATACGAAGTTTCGTTATACACTTTTATCAAACGGAATCATATGTGATTTATAACTATTATAGGGAAACTTTCGTATGCAAAATATATAACAATAACATAATATTTTTGGAAATGAAAAATGTGGTTATATATGTATAGATCAAACACTCTGCTTGTACTATATGTATATGTGTTCATCTTGGTACTATATAAATTATAACTTTTCATAACAAGTGAGCATTTTACTAGGGATTACTATACAAACGAGACACACCTTTAGAAAACTATAATAGGTATAGTTTTACGAGAACATTGCGAACTTTTACATACTAGGAACACTATTTCAAGAAGTTTACTTTTACATACAAGAACTAATGAACATTTTCAAACGTAAATAAGTTTTATACTAAATTTTGTGAGACATTAACTTCACGTACGTTCGAGTACGCATTTCAAGTCCTATATTATATTCCAGAATCCCTTGGAGGGGGAGCATGGTGTTTGTGTATAGATCTATACGGGCTTCACAACCCGCGCCCTGACTGTTAGCTACAGTCCACCATTTGGGCTAACAAACGTCAGAACATTCCAACGCCTGAAGAACGTTGTGTATAGGCATTTCTAGTCAATAACATGGTTATAAAACTCACATGGAGTATTGAAAACACATTGATTTACGGGGTTTTTCAGAAGTATTGGAAAATTTATACTTACATACATTTTTAGAAACAAACATTGGTCTTGAGAGAAGGCTACTTTTATACTAGTAGAAAATATAGGATTTTCTAGAAGCAAACAAACAAGAACAAAACACGTCATTTCATACAAACATTGTCATTTAATACTTATGAAACTCACCAGCTTAAATGCTGATCTACTCTTTCAAAACTACTTGTATGTCCCAGGGATTCAGTAATTATAGGTAACAAACAACTTTTGAAGAAAGGACGCTGCAGCGCCAGTTTAATTTCATATTTTGACATCATATTGTAATTGGTTTTGAACATGTACCTTTTGACAAATGTAAACTTTCAATTATATATATGATGGTTGTCTTGCTTTCTTTACTATGTATTCATTTGTTACGTTACCACATGAAGTCATCCGCCCCCGAACGTTTCCGCCGTTCCGGTTTGGGGGTGTGACAATCCCCAACCGATATCAGGAGTTTTCTGGGATTCACCGACTATTATCGGAGATTTATCAGGGATTTCTCCAAGATTTCCGTTCCTCTCACCAGATTAACCTGGAAGGGCGTTGCTTTTACTTGGGGTCCCAAGCAGCAGACCTCGTTTGAGAGTCTTCGCTAGAGATTATGTGAAGCCCTTTCGGAGGGAATTGAGGATTTTGTGGTATACTGTGATGCGTCTATATCAGGGTTGGGAGTGGTGCTCATGCAGAGAATGTTGGATATAGTGTCTAAGTCTATAACTTTATTTGGTATGTACTTGACCCGACTCGGCATGGTCCATTTGGGTTGCATGGCATTGCAATACTTGGATAGACAAAATGAAAGAAAGTACACTTGTGATTAATAATATATTATAAGTTCTAATATATTAATAATAGTATTATTTAATTAGTATTGTTCAAGTATTAATCTAGTATTAATTTGGTGATCAAAGTGAGACTAATTAAATATATAGGGTTGATTATGACAATAATCAATTCTTTTATGGTGGATTAATGATCCATAGTTTATGGGTTTGGTTATAACCATATGGAGCTCCATGGATAGTCCATGGGAGTACAAACCCATGGGTCATGAGAAATGAAGAGTCATGACAATTAGGGTTTACATTTGTAACTCCTAATTATGACACAGTATAAACGAAACCCTATAACATGCAAAATCGGCCCTAGAGTATTCATAAGAAGTTCGTAACCGATTTTTGAGGCTAAGTGACATTCTCTCCAGTTATTCCAAGTTTATAGTGTTGTGTGAAGCATTTGAGGCACAACATTTGGCGTGCTAGTCTCACAAAGTCTTGAAGGAATCCAAGCAACTACAAGGTATGTATTTCTACAAGTTTTATATTTTATATATTCCCCATGCCATGCTAGTTAAGAAATAACCTTGAAAAAGAAATTTGCATGTATATAGAGAAAACATAGATTCAAGGTTATTAGGGTTGCATGTACACTTAGGAAGTGTTAGAATGCTCAAAACCCATAAGTGGTATCAGAGCCTAGGATTGTTTTCTGTATACTTGATGCAATTTGCAAGAAAAATCACTTTTTTGGAATCATCCAGTTTACCACGAGGTGGTGACTGTTCAGTGATTTTTTTTTTTGTTTTTGGCCTGTTTTGGATTAGAATCATTACCACAAAGTTTTTTCGTTCTTAAAACTTGATTTTGGTTCTATGGTAATGTTTATTCTCATCCAAATAAATGGTTATTATCAAAATTTCAAGTTTTATATGGTTTATTTATGATTCTTGAAATTGTTGATATGAATATTTGTTCTTATGAGTTTTAGAAGATCATAGGAATTGTGTGTGACCTACACGCTTGTTTAATTCATGATCTTAATGTTAATTATGGTGTCCATAACTTGTCGTCAAGTCATGGATAACCAAAGTCACTTCTTTAAAAGTTGTCATTAAAGAATATTAGGTTTCATAAAACTAAGAGTCTTCAACTTTATGAACTATTAAAACTCATAAGTTACAGATTTGAAGAGTCTTGGAATAGTTTCAAATCTTGCCCTCAAGTTTTAGAATTTGAAAAGTCTTACACTTTAATACTTTAGTCCTACCTTCAACTATTTTATAACTTGGATTACGGCATCCCTCTTCCAGTTATAAATAAGTTGTTGGATTCTAGCCTTAATATTTCATATTGGGTGTTATATTAAGGACTTTAAATCAACTAACTTAAATTTCTCCCATTTTAGATGTCTAGTTTAGACAGCTATGGTCTTCCCAAATCTTTAGGAACAAGCTTCCTAATGAAGATGATATCCCAAATGGCAACCAAGGTGAAAGATCAATCTCTTTGTTGTGCATTAGTGGGACTGGAAATCATACTTCACTTCCTCCACGCCCTCCAATAATTCTCCCTATCCCACAAGTTTCAAGACCTGATAAGTTCTAAGTCACTGAATCGCTATTGGCAAACAAAGTCTATATGTGCTTACGTCTTGGAGATTAAGTCCCATATTGACAAGCTGGGAGAGTCGGGTGTCGAAGTCTCGAGGTAGCTGGCTGTTGACTTGGTTCTTCAGTCACTCCCTGATGACAGATCACGACATGACCCTTAATGATCTTACCTATTTGACAATGGTAACATTGGAAGTCCAGAAACTTTCTCTTCCCAATTGAAAGGGATTGGCCATAGTCAACTCAGTTGACCAAATGGTAAAGAGAAAGGCTAAGTCTGTGTACCATTTCCAAAGAGTCCATATGTTTCTGTTGCCAAAGGAAGAGCATTGGTTGCGAAGCTGCCAAATTTACCTAAAAGTCCATAAGGATAGTAAAGTCAAATGTTTGACTCTGCTTTAGGTAAAGTCCATTATCTAACTATATTAAGTTTCTATTATGAGATTCTTATTGCATGATGTGACTAGGTCACATATTGATGTTTTAAGAACCAAAGAAGAGTGAAGAAACTTAAAGGAAGTATATGCTGATTATGATCGTGAACATGGATTTCGATCGCATGGTTCGGTAATCAGAATTTTGAGTTGTTACTTAAGAGTTATGATATATTGCTTAGGAATAGATAACAACAAGTTTTCCATATGGATTGTAAGGATAAGTTTTCTGCAAAGTTTTAAAATAAAAGAAAATGGTTTTGATTTTATTTATTTTAAGTATCCTTACAATGGCATTTGTGAAAATGGTTGTTGCTTATATGTTTCCATCGATAAGCAATATGGGTAAATGGATTTGATTCTTTCATTAGTGGTAGTGTCATAACTTAACAAATAAGGAAAAATTCTCATCACCCAAGTTTCAGTTGGATAGAAACTTGGAATCATGCAAGTTGTATTGTGTGATGAATGAGAATTTTCATCTTTGGTAAATTAAGACTAATTCATTGTTCACATTCGCATGTGAGTAAAGCAAATGAATAAAGGATCGGGTACATTAAGTTGTGCACTGGTCAGGTCCACCACAAAGGTAGATAAGATTATTTGTTATGATTTACTAAAGTTTAGTAAATATGGTTATGCTTACGAGTTTAAGTGTAATTCTAAAACATTGGAAAAGTTTCAATGTATGGCATAATGAATAGGAAGAATCAAATAAGGCAGAATGATAAAAGTTTCTCCAATCTGAAGAAATGGGAGAGTACTTGTGTATTTTGTTTTATGATTATCTTAGTGATTATGGAACCATATCACAATTGATCCTCTAAGGACACCTTAGTGTGTTTGTTGCCTGAGGAGAGGAATCGTGAATTGTTGAAATGGTTAAATCAAAAGATAATTCATACTTCGTTCCAAAAAACAAATCCTCGAGTTATACTCCAAGATTGTAACTTGAGTGACATAGTCTTTAGAAAGTTCGTAACACTTGTCAAATGTAGAGTAAGATATTTCCTATTCTTGTACATTTGAGATTGGTAAGTTGTGATGTTTTGGATAAAACAAAGACCAACTAAGACCGATAGTGAGAAGTGTTTAACTTGATAAGAATCCGCACTAGCTCTTGAATATTTGTATTGTCAAGGAATGATTCTTGACAAAGAGAAGTCTTATATATCAAGAGGATAGTAAGAGTCTAAAAGATTCTGAAATAGTTTCAAGAACTAATCAAGAGTTTTGTTAATCACTAGCCCATGACTTGAGGTTTGTAACCTATCGTGTTGACATATTCTTATTTCTGTGTCTATTCCAGTTAGAAGTTTATTAGGCTTATGAGTTCTATGAGTTCTCAATTGTTTTCATAACAACTCGGAAGCAATGGTGGGCATTGTGCTACCATGTGGCAAGAAATTAAGATTGAACAAGTTTAGTCTATATGAGTTTGGATTTGTCACTCACCTTGTCTTGTGATAACGTTTCTCTTCGATTCATGAAAATGATGGTAAGGAAAATCTTGCACTAAGTAAATTTTGAGTAGATAGCAATTGTGAGAATGACAAAAGGTCTAAACATTATGATTACGACATCCCTCTTCATAATTGTTTAGACACACAAGTGAGCTATCTAAGGAAAGGTGTATGGTTTTAATAAAGTCTTATCAAAGAAATTGCGTATCAGAAATATGAACTTTGGTAGAAAATTCAATAAAGTGTTGGTTTCTAAAAGTCCAACTAATCTCTGGATACATGTCAAAGCTAGTGGGAGCATAAGTGTTATGCTAGTAAGATAATAATCATTATGCTAGTGGGAGCATGATTATTATGTTAAGTGTTGCAAGTCAGCAATATTAATTATAGAAAACAAAAGTTTCAATTTGCCTTGAAAAAGTTGTTTTGCTATAATTAAGGGAGAGGATTTTATACTTCACTCCAATTCTACAAGATTAGATTTAGAATTTAATCTACTTTAGTCAAGAATATATATGAATGTTATGCTGGAATGGTTCAACATAAGGAAATTCTATATATGTTGCATTCTCAAAATTCGATTATGATTATGGCATCCCTCTTCATAGTCCGAATTATAAAAACATGGCAAATAAAAAATTTTATAGCATAAATCATGTCCCATATGCTTTGGGTATAGGTTTGATTACATGTGCTATAATATTCATCCATTTTAAATTTTCCAAATGCCTAGGGCATTAAGATGGAAAAAAGGAATATAACTGGAAATGACTAAAATGATTAAGCAAAATTGCCGAGGACAATCTGAGGTTTACCAAAGGTTGGTTGCTCATGGACAATTAGAAGTATATAGTAAGGACCATATTGACATATTTTGAAAAGAGGCAACTCTTGTTCAGAAGTGATGCTCAAAATGGTAATATTGAATTGTTTCCATAGTTGGAAGTTATTCTTTGAATCTGTGTGAGATTAAAGAACTTAATGCTAAGAAGGATGTTCAAAGGAATGTACTTTGAATTTGAGACTTCATTTCCATGGAATTATTTTCCATTGGAATACTTTGTAATCTCTGTTGCCAAGTCTTTGTGACTTCTGTGCATAGTTATTATAAGGGGATCATTGCATATAAGTTTAGAATCTAACAGATTATAGTAAATGGCAAGAGTTTGGTATTCTTGCAATTACAACAAGGATTGGAATTGTGAAATGAGCGTTATTGGAATATTGTCAATTTATCTATTTCACAAAGAGAGGACCATATATAAACATAGTATGCATACTTGGAGTATGGCATAATTGTTGTTTGGAAATACATAGTGTACATGCTTGGAGCATGGGACAACTAATGTTTTGATTCAAGCATGAAGTTGAATAATTGAAATATAAATAATGAGTAATCAATATGGTGCTTAAATAAAAGGTGTTTTTATTTACACTCAAAGTGTTGGGGCCATATAAGATTAGTATTATTCTCATGTTTCACTTTACATGTTATGACTTCCAGAATAATTATGTTATGGTATATATCATATTATTCAAACCATCCACAGTCAGTCATATGTTGGAAGTAGATATGAATCAAGACTGTCATGAATTTGGCTTGTATGATTTGTCTAAAGTGATTTAGACAATGAAATGGTTGCTACAACATTCATGAGTACTCATAAGGGCTGAGTATTGGATTCAACCCACGCTCACTTGCATCACTTCATGGAATTTATCTTGAGTGATCGTGAGACGGTAATATCATATAAATCTTCAAACCTAGAGATATGAGTTGTTGACTATTATTTGGTTATTCATTGATTGTACGAAAACGCATTGGTAACTCGATGTTATAAAACGTGCCTTTGTGAATAATTCAACAAGTAGTTAGTACAAGCATATCAGTCGAAGTTTATCTGTTCTTTTAGAAATAGAAGCGATATCTGGGCCCCTTGATGATTTGGTTTTGACCTATGTACCGGGCCCGGTCAGAACCTAATTGATGTGTTCAATTTAGTTCTATGTTGAAACAATTCATAGATCGAGAAACAAATGCTGGACAATAAGTAAAACCATTTCCATGTGTTTGTCCAGCTGATATCATGAGAATAGAGGATTATATGATCACTTATCTTAAATGGCGTATCATCATCATCTCAGTTCCGAGAGTCTTTGAAAGAGCTACGATTGCTAGTTGGATTTTGAAGTCATATTTGCAAATATAGTTATTAGACTTATCCAAGTGGGAGACTGTTGGATATAGTGTCTAAGTCCATAATTTTATTTGGTATGTACTTGAGCCGACTCGGCATGGTCCATTTGGGTTGCATGGCATTGCAATACTTGGATAGACAAAATGAGAGAAAGTATACTTGTGATTATTAATATATTATAAGTTCTAATATATTAATAATAGTATTATTTAATTAGTATTGATCAAGTATTAATCTAGTATTAATCTAGTATTAATTTGGTGATTAAAGTGAGACTAATTAAATATATAGGGTTGATTATGACAATCATCAATTCTTTTATGGTGGATTAATGATCCATAGTTTATGGGTGTGGTTATAACCATATGGAGCTCCATGGATAGTCCATGGGAGTTACAAACCCATGGGTGATGAGAAATGAAGAGTCATGACAATTAGGGTTTACATTAGTAACTCCTAATTATGACACAGTATAAACGAAACCCTATAACATGCAAAATCGGCACTAGAGTATTCATAAGAAGTTCGTAACCGATTTTTGAGGCTAAGTGAGATTCTCTCCAGTTATTCCAAGTTTATAGTGTTGTGTGAAGCATTTGAGGCACAACATTTGGGGTGCTAGGCTCACAAAGTCTTGAAGGAATCCAAGCAGCAACAAGGTATGCATTTCTACAAGTTTTATGTTTTATATATTCCCCATGCCATGCTAGTTAGGAAATAACCTTGAAAAAGAAATTTGCATGTATATGGAGAAAACATAGATTCAAGGTTATTAGGGTTGCATGTACACTTAGGAAGTGTTAGAATGCTCAAAACCCATCAGAGAAGGCATGTGATAGCATACGCATTAAGGCAGCTGAAGCCTCATGAGACGAGGTATCCCACCCACAATTTGGAGTTGGGGGCAGTAATGTTCGCCCTCAAGATATATCCCATCCCGAACATGCGCCATAGGAGATGGTTGGATATGGTAACGGATTATGATTGTTAGATCCTATACCACCCGGGCAAGGCTAACGTGGTAGCCGATGCTTTGAGCCGTAGGGAGGAGAGTGCCCCGATTCGAGATATATGCATGAGGATAACGGTGGTGACTCCGGTATTGGATACCATCCGTGAGGTCCAGGCAGAAGCGGTGAGACCGGAGAACCGCAAGAGAGAACGGGTGATTAGGCAGGTATCCGAGTTTGTTACCAATAGCCGAGGGCTTATGAACATTCATGGTCAGATTTGGGTGCCGTTTACGAGCGGGGCATGTAGCATACTGATGGAAGAGGAGCACATGTCAAGATTCTTGATCCATCCCGGGGCCATTAAGATGTATTTGGACCTGAAGAGAGATTACAGGTAGCCATGTATGAAAAGGGTTGTTACGTGGGTAGTGGAGAAGTGCTTGACCTGTCGCCGGGTTAAGGCTGAGCACCAACGTCCGCATGGCAAGTTGCAGCCACTGGAGGTTCCTTAGTGGAAGTGGGAACAAATTTCTATGGATTTCAGCACCAAATTACCGAGGACCGCAAGAGGTATTGATGCAATATGGGTGATTGGGGACCAGTTGACGAAGAGCACTCACTTCCTTGCTATCAGTGAGAGATCTTCTGTAGAGAGGCTGGCAGAGATATATGTGAGAGAGGTGGTGTCGCGACATGGAGTACCGATTTCGATTGTGTCAGACCACGATGTACATTTCACTTCTAGGTATTGGAAGAAGTTTCATGAGGAGTTGAGTATGAGGTTGCACTTCAGTACCGCTTATCACCCACAGACGGACGGCCATAGTGAGCGGACGATACAAACGCTTGAGGACATGCTTCGAGCATGTGTCATGGACTTCGGTGGAAGTTGGGATTCATACCTATCTTTAGCCGGGTTTTCTTACAACAAAAGCCACCATTCGAGTATTGGTATGCCTCCTTTGAGATGTTGTATGGGAGGAGGTGTAGAATCCATATCTGTTGGGGCGTGGTGGGGCAACGAGTGATGGGTAGCACTAAGATAGTGCGTAAGATGACTGAGTAGATACAACAGGTCAGGCAGAGATTGTTGACAGCCTAGAGCCGCTAGAAGAGTTACGCGGATAGGCAGTGATCCGAGCTTGAGTTCCAGGTTGGAGATTTCGTACTCCTGAATGTATCTCCTTGGAAAGGAGTGATCCGATTCAGGAAAAGGGGCAAGCTGGGGCCCCGATACATTGGTCCTTTCAGAGCAATTGCTAGGGTGGGCAAGGTAGCATACCGTTAAGATTTACCCGAGGAGTTGGGTCAGATTCATGATACCTTCCACATATCCCACTTGAGCAGGTGTATAGCCGATGAGATGGCGGTAGTGCTGCTAGAGGATATTCAGGCGGATGCAGGCCTGAACAACATTGAGAGGCCGTTTGCGATATTCTATCGGAAGATAAAGTTTCTGAGGAACAAGGAGGTGCCCCTGGTTCAGGTCCAGTGGCAGCATCGGAGAGGGTCCGAGATGACCTGGGAGATGAAATCGGAGATGCGGGAGCAACATCCAAAGTTGTTTGATTAAGACTTCGAGGGCGAAGTCTGATTCTAGTGGGGGAGAATTGTAACATCAGGATTCCCAGGTATGGTCATTTGATTCTTTATTTTGAGATATGAGGAGTGACTCGACGTGTTGATGCCCTAACTTGTCGAGTAGGATCGCGAATGATGACTCAGATTAATGAGTGGACTCGACGAGTCAGTGAATGGACTCGACGAGTCCGTGCAATTGGAAGAAACCCTAAATCCTTGGGCCCGTGCCCTATTTAAGGGTCCTTATGGCCTTCATTTGCGGCCACCATTCCAAAGAAAAGAACCATAGCATATTTGAGTTTGTGAAGTAAGAGAGAGAGAGAGAGAGAGAGAGAGAGATAGAGAGAGAGAGCCATCTTGAGCCATTTGTTGTGATTTTGCTAAGGAGGATAAGTGATCCAGCAAGAAGGACCAAAGGAGGTTGTTGTTTTGAGACTTTCAAGCAAGGAGGCTTCACTTTAAGGTAGCAATTCGGCCCTTTTCTACTTTATTGTGTAGGCTTACTGAATCAAGGGTTTGTTTACCCTTTCTTGAGTTGTAATAAGAAGCATGAGAAGTCCCAATGTGAAATACACCTTAGATATGGACCTTGAGAGGTCCAGAGAGTCCCAATCATCCAGCTTTATGCAGTCCCTTTGGGGTTTTGGATCTTGGTTGTCATATTAAGAGCTAATCATCAAACAGAGTTATATGAGTGTTGCATGATCATAAAGATTGGACCTCTACGTGACTTTTGAGTGTTTAAAGGTCAGATCTATAAGTTAGAGAAACAGATCTAACCTCAGAAGGTCATTTGGGAATTGCCATGGAGGAAACTCGTCGAGTCCATGAGAGAACTCGACGAGTCGAGTCAGGTTGCCCCGCGATTCATGATCAGTGGTAACCCGTCGAGTGAACGGTTAACTCGACGAGTCAAGTGAGGCCTTAGAAGGATTCAAAAGATGTGCATGAAATCGTCGAGTCCCACGAGTCCACTCGGTGAGTCTGGTCAAAGTTGGACCGTTGACTGAGTTGACTTTCATTGACTTTTAGGGTTTGGTCAACAATTGGGCTTTTGGGTCTTTGAGGGGTAAAATAGTCTTTTACCCTTCTGAGGAATTATAAGGGGGATTAATCTAGCCTTTGAGAGCCGTTGTTAATTAGATGAAAATTGTTTATGCGATTAGGCGGAGGCTAGATTAGTATTCGAGATTCGAGATTATCCGAGTTACCCGAGGTGAGTCTTCTCACTATACATTACCTAGAGTGGTATCTATATGCAGACCGTAGGGTCTTATGTGTTATGTGTATGTGTATGTCTGAGATTTATGTGCATTGTGTTATATGTATGCTATGTGTTATGTAGAGCAGACTAGAGGGTCCAACAACTCATGAGGCCAGAGGGTCCTCGATCAGAACGGACCGAAGGGTCCATCGAACTAGACCGGACCGAAGGTTCTAACGAGCTATGGGACTGGAGGGTCCCGTTGAGACACATTGACCGGAGGTTCATACCGAGTTATAGCCTTGAGTGGCTTATTGTGTTATGTAATATATGTTTCAGGTACCAGCAAGGATCGCGGGAAGGTGCTGACATGATCTGTACACATTGATGGAGTATTATGTATTATGTAATTGAGATTATGGGATGTGTTTTTAATGTGATAACAATTTATACATTTGAGTTTTGAAATTACTTATGAGATGTGATATGTTTTAAAAATGAAAAATTGTTTTGGAAATTTACGTCGTTACAATGTCATGTATGCCACACGTACGGATGTAGAGTGGATATGTTGGGATTTTGGGCCTTAAGGGAATATGCCTCGATTATTTGGCCCCATGGCCAACTGTGAAGCATTATTTTGGACTTAGGAATTTGGAACTAGAGTGTTAGGCCTATTGGGCCATGATTAGACCCTTTGGAAGTATTATATTTAGACTTGAAACTTTTTGGACTTGTAATGGGCCCATTTTGGGGAATAGGGCCCAATTTAGAAATTAGGCAATTAGTGGGCCCTTAGGGAGTCTCGGATGGGCCATAGGAGGGCTAGGCTTAATAAGTTAGAATTGGGACTTATGAATGTTCCAACTAGACCAAGGGGTTAAATGGTCATTTTACCCTAAGTAGTCTTATAGACTCTGATTGAGTGTTAATGTTATTATGATAGACGGGAGTCATCGAAGCAGCTGTTAGAGACTACTTTATGTGAGATTCGACACATAGTTTTATGAGGAGAGTTACCTTCCATTAGAAATGGGTCTAAGGAACCAAGGTCGGCCCATTAGTAAGACACTATAGTAAAGATGATTGTCTTTGTGATAATTGTCTGGTATGTGGATATCTATTATATTTATGTGCTAGGATGCTATGATTTATGTGTAGTAGTGGTAGGGGTGAAATAGTCCCCTGTAAGTGATTGAAAGATACCGAAGGGGTAGATAGTACCCATTCATGCCTAGCAATATGATCGTGATACATTATTATGTGATAGTGGTAGAGGGTGATATAGTCCCCAATTACCGATTGAAAGATACCGAAGGGGAGGTTAGCTCCCGATTACCGGTTGAAAGATACCGAAGGGGAGCTTAGATCCTGGTTACCTATTGAAAGATACCGAAGGGGAGGTTAGCTCTCGGTTACCGGTCGAAAGATACCGAAGGGGTGGTTAGCTGTCGGTTACCGGTTAAAAGATACTGAATGGGAGGTTAGTTCCCGGTTACCGGTTGAAAGATACCGAGGAATAGACATTATGTGGTATTTGGTATGATGGGGGAACTCACTAAGCTTCATGCTTACAGTTTTCTATTTTTTTCAGGTCCCTCTTCGTTGAAGGGGAAGGAGCCGGTGCAGTAGAAGCGCATCACACACACAGAGGATTCCACATTTTGAGATTCATGGGATTCTACTATGGTTTTATTATTCTTCGATGTTATGATTTTGAGACATGTTTATTATGGTTTATGGATTGATGTGATATCGAAAATGTTTTCAGTAAATGATTTTATAAGTTACTTAATTAAAAATGAAATTTTTGGCCTTGAAAATTAGGATGTTATAAATAAGGACAAAGAGTCAGGTTCTACTTATGTGTATAGTACACAATGAGAGGATATGAAGGCCTCTGATACGAAGCCTAGGATGATCATCCACATTTTGAGGGTTGGTGCACAAGATTAATAATCGATTGGAGTAAATCAATGGAGATCGTTCTATATATCCAGTGCCTGACAATAGCGTCAAGAATGGATGTGAAAGAATTCCACCCATGATGCATAATGTTTATCATTATGACGAGTGTGAGAGGATAGAGTTTTTGATATTGTTGACAATAAATGAAAGTTGGAGGGGATTTATGTAGTCTTTAGTGTTGTTGTAGACCATTGAAGGAGAGGGTTTACGAGAAAGGAAAGTAAGAAGCGTTAGTGTTGGTTATGCCTCTAATACCATATATGTTGGTATAATCGATTGCCCTCTTTCATTAGTTCGCGTCATATATAAATACATGAGATCCATCCGTCTTACAGATTGATATACATGTTATACCTAATAAATATGAACAAGATAAATACTACATAAAAAAGTATAGAAAACCTAAATAAATTGCAAAATAATTTTACGTTCTTTTTTAATCCAAAATTAGAATATATTGCAATTTTAGTGATAAAAAAAGGTTGAAAACATACCAAGAGTTATATTTTGAGTATTCATGATATACAGTAATCAGCTTGAGGCAAAGCACCTCTGGCCTAGCAATGAAAATGTGTTTGAAAAGATGTCTATTAGACATACTTAGTGCTTATATTTCACAAATTACTTTGTTGTTATAGCTTGTTGTTTTATTTTCCTACATAGGGGTATTTATATAAATTACTTTCCCTATAAATTGATTAGTTCTTTGACTCTTTTGGAATTAGAGAGTAATTCTCTCATTATATCAATCGTCTATTAATCATATCTTTTCCCTTCCCCTCCACTTTCTTCTTTCTCTCTTCCTCTTCTACATCTATGATCAATGTCAGATTCTTCTACCTCTGATTCACTTCTCCCCATGAACAACGTATTGCATCTCACCTCCAATCATCTTACCTCTTCCAATTACCTAATATGGAGGAATCAACTTCGACCACTTCTCACCTATTAAATTTGTTGCCCTTTGTTGATGGCTCCTACTATGCTCCACCATCTGAAATTGACACAGAGGGTAAACTTGCTCTAAATTCGGATTATGTTTCCTGGTTATCTGTTGACTACGAGGTTGTTATCCTTCTTCATACATCCTTCTCCGAAGATGTTTTTTCTGAAATTATTGGACTCTCTTATGCTTGCCAGATCTGGGTTACCCTAGAGGCTGCCTACATTAAAGTGTTGTTTGTTTTTTTTGAAGCCAAAATGTCTGCAGTCTGCGGACCACATCTGCAAGCCTCTGCAGCTAAAGAGGTGGACCAAACGTCTGCAGTCTACAATAGGAAGACTGTTTGTTTTTTAACGTCTGCAGGCTGCTGAAATAAACTGAATTTTAAATAAAATGATTTTACAAACTTAAATGATTTTTCAACACCAAAATTTTAATTATAATAGTCATACAACAGTCAAAATAAAATTCATGCAACTAAATTAGTCATACAATACAAAAAATGGTTTTACAATAACAATTCATATTAGAATACAAATGCAATGCTTTTATAAATACAAAAATTATTAATGGCTTATATAATTCATATAAGAGTCAAAATGCAATGCTTTTATAAATACTTTAATATAACTCATTGTTTTGCTCTTAAACAATAGACATATCACATTTTTTTTTAAATTCTAGTCGCACATCATAAAAGTAGAAACATGGTTTTAATGTTCTATTTTTTTTTCTTTTAATATTATTGAAAAAAATCAATAAACAGATATATACATTAATAATTAAATAAACATAAAATAAAAAAGTTATAATCACTTATATTTTCAATATGATGGATTGGGAGGTGCCGAAAGAAAAAAAATGTGTATGTTTTTTTTTATTTGTTTTGGTTTAGGTTTATTGCACTTGTGAAGACCTTAGAAGACATTGGTTCATGTATGCGCCAAGAAGACCTCGCATAGACGTTTTTAGGTCTACGCACTTTCAAAAAACAAACGGCCTGTGAGGGCATATGTCTGCGCGTGGTCTGCACGACGCAGGCAGAAGTGGTCACGCAGATCTGCAGACAAAAACAAACAACACCTAACTCTTCCATTGAGTGAGTTCAGAACCTGCATGACTAACTATGACAATTATCTAAACGATCATCCTCTGTTATTGAGTTTGTCACAAATTCCAGTCTTTCTGTGATCAGTTGTCAGCCATTGGCCACCCCTTGGTGGATTTAGACAAAGTCCACTAGTTTCTTAGTGGTCTCGGTGATCCGTTTGAGACTTTTTCCACTAAGATTTGGGCCTCATGCACTACTCTTACTTTCCATCACGTCCTTTCTCAAGCTAAAGGATATAAATTGTTGATGTAGTTATATGGTTCCGCACCTCCACCGATAGCATTTTCATTTCAATCCAATTGCTCTCCTCCCAACCAGGGTGTTGGCCTACCCTTCGGTCTCTTTCAACTAGTAACTGTCTAGCATATATGGGTGCTGGCCTACCCCTTCGGTATGTTTCAACTGGTAACCGGAGACTATTTCACCTCCTACCACTACCACATAATACCCTAGCATATACACATAAATCACATACTGCCTAGCACATCTGGGTGCTGGCCAACCCCTTCGGTCTCTTTTAACCGGTAACCAGGGACTATTTCACCCCTACCACTACCACATAAATACATAGCATAAGATAGCATACTAGCACATAAGCATAACAGATAGTGACATACCAGATAATTATCACATAGACAATCATATACCTCAACCAAGTACTAGTGGGCCGACATTGGTGCCTTCGACCCACTTCTACTGGGAAGGTAACTCACCTCACACTGCTGAAGTCCCACGGACAAAACTCAAGCTGTTGGATGACAGATTCCCAAACTGCCAACATCAAAATAACACCCAATTAATAATTGGGTTCCAACGCATAACCATAAGTCCATGCTTGGGGTAAAATACTACTTTACCCCCAACTTAGCTTGATTCAAGCCCAAATCCCAAAACTCAAACAATGAAAAAAAGCCCAACATATGTACCAATTTTCCAAATTGGGCCCAAAAATATACATGGACTTACCCTAAGGCCCAACTATTTATTCTAGTCGCAACACTTGGCATTCCGATGGTCTAATGTCTCATAATCATCAAGGCCCAGTTATGGTCCATCTATGGCCTAATTTTCCAAATTGGGCTCAAACCCCTCACATGGGCCTTACCCTAAAGCCCATATAAATATTCTAGTCCATATACTTGTTCTTGGATGGCACATCAATAGCCTAATCACCAAAGCCCAATAGAAAGGCCCATCTCAAGGTCCAAGAAAAATAAGGGTTTTCACATAAAATGACGATTAGGGTTAAGTGTTCTTACTTAAACCACTAAGTACTTAATTCATTAGGTCTATCAATCTACTAGGTCAAACATACAATATGGTCAGGATTAATACATAATTACAATCCAATGGTCCAAACATACAGGTCCCGACAATTCCAAATTAACATATCCAAAAATTAGGGTTTTCTAAACCCTAATTAGGTTTTCCAACCCAATCGCGATCCAATTAGTCCATTTGTTAATCCTTTAGGTTAATTAATTGTTAGTTAAGTAGGACACCACCCACTACCACCTCGGGTAGCGGCTCATGGTGGCGACCACCACCTTGCGCTGGTGGTTATGATTCTAAACTAAAACATGTTCAAGCATTTAAACTAGCAATCCAATCACACAATGCACACCGCCACCCAATGTAACAACCCGAAATTTCCGTATCATTTCTTGTAACTCTTTTTTAGTACAATTCACACAACCAAACGTCGTTTCCAATTTCGTTTCCGATTTAACCATTTTAATTAAGTCATTAACTAGTACATATTTAAAATGACTTAATGGGTGTTTTAATACATTTATAAATCATTGTAACACCCAACTTTAGTGATCGGAATATTTCTAGAAATTACCATATCGGGTTACGGCAACTCAATCGGGTACGACCAAAAGCCTCGTCTAACGCCGGTATCGGGTAAAATTCCACCATGTCCAAAACCTAGACACTATATAGAGTGTTTTAGAACTTCATTTGAAGCCTTTGGCCATTTTCTCATAGAGCTCTCACAACCTCTCTCCTAAATCCAAGTTTAAGGGTCCAAAACTCAAATTTAAGGCCTCAAATCTCTAAGGTACTTTCCCTAGCTTGTATTGTAACCTTCTTAGCCTTCAAATTCGAGTTCAAAGCATGGACTAAGACCACATTCATGAGTTTACGGCCATGGAGCCTTCATGGGCCGTAAACTCATATAACATGGGTTTTTAAGCCCTAAAACCCCTCCTAAGTAATGTTGGACATTAGATATGGTTTAATGACTTAATGGAAAGGACTTATAACATTTAAAACATGGATTTTGAGCCATTTGAAGGAGTTTACGGCCAAGGCAAAAGCTTGGGCCGTAAACTCATGTAAATAGGGTTTTCATGAACTTAAACCCTTCCAAATCATAGTTAGGACTTAGATATGACCTTAAGGCTTGCTAATCTAGACTTGGAACACTTTAAACATGATTTTTGGGAGACAAAAGTGAGTTTACGGCCAAGACACAATCTTGGGCCGTAAACTCCTCTTAAATGGGGATTTAGTGCCTTAAAACATGTCCAAATGCCTTGAAACTCAACCAATGGCCTTGTGGTAAAATCTAGATGCATCTAAAAATCGTTTAAGGGTTTGAAACACAACAAAAATGTCATTTATAGGAGTTTACGGCCTAGGATCATACCCTTGGTCGTAAACTCATAAAACTTGTTAAATGATGCATCAAATACACTCAAATGGCTTGCATAAATTTCTAGAATCACATGTGATTGTTTTTAAGCATCAAAAACTAACTTTTCATGGGTATAAGAGAGTTTACGGCCTTAGAACATGCCTCTAGGCCGTAAACTCCTAAAAGTATGTTAAATGATGTTCTAAATTCATAACAAGGCTTGGAAAATTAACTAGAATCACATGTGATTGTCCTTTGTAGTTTAAAAACCATTTTCTTGGCCATAGGTGAGTTTACGGATGTAAACTCCAAGGTGGTGGCCATAAACTCCCTTCTTTGTGGTATAATTACATTTAATCCATTCCAAAGCATTTTAGAAATTCATTCTAGCAATCCTCATGTCCATTTAAGCCATTAAACACCCAAAAATCACACCAACATGAGTTTATGGCCGTAAACTCATGTGTGGATGTGTTATGTGGCTGTAAACTCCTTAAAATGTTTACTCTTGGGGAGTAAACTCAAGTCCCAAGTCCCTAGTGCCATTATAAGTCCGAAGATGTCACCCGGGTCACTCCAAACGCTCGTTTTGAGGTGTTTAACCTCGTTGGAGTGTAATGTTCCATATGATTAGTGAATGTATCCCTAATTGTATATATATATAGACATTATTTCATTTTACATAGGGACATCGCGGGTAATCAAACCCCGAACCAACGTCTAGTATCCAAAACCGACGCATTTCCGAGTCTGGTGAGTTCATACCCCTACCCTTTTTCACTGTTTTCACTGTTTTTAAGGGGGGGAACACAAGCAAAGTACAAGGGAATTCTTGTACTCAAAACATGTTTTCAAATGTGTGTTTCATATTTCATATGCTTTTATTACTGATTACCACAACTAATAACCATTTGAACATGCAGATCACGTAACATATATTTGTGAAATAGGTCTTTAAACTGTTATGTTTTACATATATTTCACAAATGGTTTTTCCACATTTATCAGTTAAAAGCATGACATACGACATTTGAATATAATAACTGTACACTGTTTTGTCCTCGGTAACACTCCGCATATTTACGCGAGTGGAGGACTATCATATTATTACTAGTAAATTTGGTATTCCTGTATGATTGGAGACACGTCCTCGGAGAACACTCCACAGAGATACGCGAGTGGAGGACTACACCCGTAACCAGAATCTCTGGGATTTAGAGAGCGTGACTTGAGTGTATAGATCGATACGGGGCTGACTACCCCACACCTGGCTGCTAGCTACAGCCGAACCGAAATGGTTCAAGGGTGACGAAAGTCATAAGGATGTGGACTACTTATTGCCACAGGTTTAGTCTATTGTATGGTTATGGAATTTGCAATTAGGATAACAGAGATTTACTTATAGTAATAATAAATCATTTATACATCTTTTACATCTTTCACGTTTAGTAATTAACATTCAGGAAAGTATGGGACTTTCCTGGGGAAGACATGGAACCTAACCACGTTTACATCTTTTACATCTTTTACATCGTTCACATTAGAAACCAACATGCCGGAAAGCATGGGGCTTTCCTGGGTAACACCTACCTAACTAGAAAGGGTAACAAACCGAGTAACATTACATCTTTTACATATACAATAAGGAAAGTATGGGACTTTCCTGGGAATACACTATAAGTAAGCAGAACACTTTAACAAGTCGGATAACCAAACTATACATTTTTACATGAGTAGACATGTTTTCAGTATACAAACTTACTTTACTTTACATGTGTGATACAACAGTCAATTAATAAGAAAATATGGGATTTTCTTGGTATACATAACATTACAGAAACAGAAAGGAAACTTGAAACATTTTTCACAAAACAAAAACCGCTTATGAACTCACCAGCTTTATGCTGATTTTCAAACCGCTTGTGTTCTCAGGTCAGCGATAGTACAGGTACCTGAAGACTTACTCAATCCAAGAAGTTGTGCGTGCAAAGCTTGTTCGTTTTGTTTATATATATACTATGTATCACATCTGTACAAACTTTACTTTTGAAACAACTGTAAAACTTTTCTTATGTAATGTAATGGTTGCTTTACTTTACTTACTATGTGCATTGGATTTGATACTCAACGCGGAGTCAACCCCGGAAATGTTTCCGCCTTTGATTTTCGGGGTGTGACAGATTGGTATAAGAGCCCTTGTTTATAGTGAATGAAGTATACCAAACCTTACATGGTATAAAACTATAAACACTAAGGGGCCTAAGTGCTCTGAATTAAAAGTATCTTCAAACTACAAGTATTTTCAAAAGTATACAAGTATATCGAACCGTCGTCATCTGTAACCACAAGTAGAACAGAACATAAGTAATTGGGTGATGTGTGCTATGGTTAAACCTGGGCAGTTATGTAGTCGTGTCTAGGGTCAATATAGCCTGGCCAACTATATTCATTCGAGACACGGCCAACATGTGCTTGGGAGTAGCTGTGGTATGCGGCATGCCTAAAACTTACCCTAATATCTCAAACATCAAACCATTGTCGCGATCAATTCATGAAATACTATGGGAGTATTTCTCGATCCTAATCCTCTATAGAAATCCTTATTCGAGTGGCTTTCTGTGACTATTCTTAGTGATAAATTATCTGTTTCGATAACTCTTTCCTGTTTTATCGCTTAATTGGAAAGAATATCTGTCATATCTCTCGATTCAATTCAGAGGACTTATCATCCTCTCTTTCTTGATCATTATTAGATCAAGATGCCTCCCCGAAAGAGACCCAACTCAAAGAGCAACAACAATCCTTCTTCACCGCCACCTTCTCCCCAGTTTGACCTAGCATCACTCCAGACAGTCATGACATCTGCAATGGTGGCAGCCATGTCACAAATGAACCCTAGTGGTTCAGGAGGTGGTCCTCAATTTCAAAACCCCGAAGTTAGCCAGGGACACCAAAGAGGGGGTTCCTATAAGGATTTCATGAACGCGAAACCAACATCCTTTGATGGCACTGGAGGTGTCATTTCCCTATCCCGATGGTTCGACAAAATCGAATCCATTTTCGAAATCTGTGCTTGTGCTGAGTCCGATAAGGTCAAATTTGCAGCCTGTACCTTCAGTAATAAAGCCTTGACTTGGTGGAATGGCCGAGTCAAATCTCTAACCTTACCCGTAGCCAATGCCATGGGCTGGAACGCCATGAAAGAACTCCTCCTTGATGAATATTGTCCCCGTGGTGAAATGCAGAAGCTAGAACACGAGCTTTGGAACCTGAAGATGAAGGGCTCCGACATTGCTGCATACACTTCCCGATTTGATGATCTCGCACTTCTCTGCCCGGGATTAGTTACTCCTGAGAACAAGAAGATCGAAAGGTTCTTTTGGGGGTTATCCCAACCAACAAAGAGTCATGTTTTGGCTGCTCGTTCGAATACTTATGATAGTGCCAAGACTTTAGCTCAAAACCTGATTGATCACAGCGACGACGTTAAGGAAATCACTACCACTTCTGAGCCGACTCAAAGGAGTGGCGAAAAGAGAAAATTCTGGAAGAAGAAGAAGGGTCAATCTTCTCAAGGATCTTCCAAGAAACAACAGACGATAGCAGTCCATGCTGCTACTACCCCTGTTGCTGCTGCTTCTGTTGCGGGATCCACAGCTCCAACTCCTACCAACCGGTATGTTGGTAAACTCCCTCTCTGTGAAAAGTGCAAGTATCACCACAACCCTGGTCCCTTTCGAGAACTATCTTGTACCAACTGTGGTAAGAGGGGACATACCGTTCGATACTGCAAAACTCCTACCCAATCAGCCAACCAATCATCTGGAGCAGGTGTTAGTCAAGCCTACTACAACTGTGCAGAAGTTGGGCACTTTAAAAGGAATTGTCCCAAGAAGTCGACTGTTGATATCACTGGAAGGATTCTAACCATGGGACGGGAGGAAGCAGTTGCTGATCCCACTGTTGTTTCGGGTACGTTCCTTCTCGACAACTCATATGCTAGTATTCTTTTCAATTCGGGTGTTGAAAGGAGTTTTATTAGTCATGCATTCCAACATAATCTAAAACATAATCATCAACCACTAACTGAAACGTTTACCGTCGAGATGGCTAATGGTGAGAAAGAAAGTGCTAGCGATGTGTTCATAGGTTGTACGCTTACCCTAAATAATCACTCATTTCCTATAGATCTCATGCCCGTTTCCATTAAGAGCTTTGATGTTATCATTGGCATGGATTGGTTGAGTTCCAATCATGCTGATATCCTTTGCTACAAAAAAGCCATCCGTCTCAATCTTCCTTCGGATCAAACTCTCATAATCTATGGCGATAAACCCCGTTCCAACCTTCATATCATTTCCTACATCAAAGCTCGAAAGCTCCTACGAAAGGAGTGCATTGCATTCTTAGCCCATGTAATCAATGAGAAACAGGAAGTTAAAGACCTTGCGAGCATCCCCGAAGTCTGTAAATTTCCTGATGTGTTTCCCGAAGAGCTTCCAGGAATCCCTCCCGAGCGTCAGGTCGAGTTTCGTATTGACCTAATTCCTGGAGCTACTCCCGTAGCGAAGTCTCCGTATCGCTTAGCTCCAGCAGAAATGCAGGAGTTATCCAGTCAACTCAACGAGTTGCTTAGTAAAGGATTCATTAGACCGAGTTCCTCGCCCTGGGGAGCTCCGATTCTGTTTGTCAAGAAGAAAGATGGATCCTTTCGTATGTGTATCGACTACCGCGAACTGAACAAGTTGACCATTAGGAATCGATATCCTCTTCCGCGAATAGATGACCTCTTCGATCAACTCCAGGGAGCCAGTTATTTCTCCAAGATAGGCCTTCGATCAGGGTACCATCAACTACGAGTTCATGAAAGTGATGTGTCCAAAACAGCTTTCAGGACTCGGTATGGACACTACGAGTTTGTAGTGATGCCCTTTGGTCTAACCAACGCACAGGCAGTGTTCATGGACCTGATGAACCGGGTGTTTCGTCCTTATCTGGATAAGTTTGTCATTGTGTTCATTGATGACATACTCGTCTATTCCCGAAGCGAAGAAGACCACAAACAACACTTGAGGTTAGTGTTGGAAACCTTGCGATCGGAGAAGTTGTACGCGAAATTTTGCAAGTGTGAATTTTGGATTCGGAAGGTAACTTTCCTCGGTCATGTGGTAAGCGAGGAGGGTATTCATGTAGATCCTTCCAAGATAAAGGCGATAGAAAGTTGGTCAGCACCGAAGACACCCACAGAAATTCGTCAATTCTTGGGACTCGCTGGCTACTATCGAAGATTCATTCAAAATTTTTCCAAAATCGCCAAACCTTTAACCACTCTAACACAGAAGGGTGTACCCTTTTGTTGGAGTGATAGACAAGAAACTGCATTCCAAACATTGAAGAGAGCCTTATGCAGCGCACCTGTTCTGTCTCTGCCCGAAGGGACAGAGGACTTCGTTGTGTTCTGCAATGCGTCTAATCAAGGTTTAGGTTGTGTGCTTATGCAAAGAGGAAAGGTGATTGCCTATGCCTCAAGACAGCTGAAAGCACATGAGGTCAACTATACCACACATGACTTGGATCTAGGAGCCGTAGTCTTTGCATTGAAGATTTGGAGACATTATCTCTACGAAACCAAGTGCACGATCTTCACTGATCACAAGAGCCTGCAGCATATCTTTGATAAGAAAGACTTAAACATGAGGCAACGACGATGGGTAGAATTACTCAGTGATTATGAGTGTGAAATCCGCTACCATCCCGGCAAGGCCAATGTGGTGGCAGATGCCCTTAGCCGAAAGGAGAATGCAGGCCGCAAGGTGAAGAACCAATCGATGACCATCCATTCCAACTTACCCATGCAAATCCGAGAAGCCCAGTTAACAGCCCTCAAACCTGAGAACATGTCGACCGAAGCTTTGAGAGGAATGGAAAAGAAACTTGAGATCAGAGGTGACAGAGTCCATTGTTTCATGGATCGGATCTGGATCCCCAAGTTCGGAGGATTCAGGGAGATAGTCATGGAGGAAGCACACAGAACCATATACTCTATTCACCCAGGTTCTAACAAGATGTACTTGGATCTCAAGATACAATATTGGTGGCCAAACATGAAAGCTAAGATAGCTACATTCGTGGGAAAGTGCTTGACTTGCGCCAAAGTCAAAGTTGAACATCAGAAACCCTCAGGTCTGCTCCAACAACCTGAGATACCTGAATGGAAATGGGAGATGATCACCATGGATTTCATCACCAAACTACCCAAGTGCTTGAGTGGGTATGATACCATTTGGGTGATTGTCGATCGTTTGACAAAGTCTCGCGCGGATGAAAAGACTCGCGCGGATTTATGTCCAGGAGATAATTCGACTGCACGGTGTACCTGTATCCATTATCTCTGATCGAGATAGCAGGTTTACCTCCCGATTTTGGCAGTCTCTTCAGAAAGCTCTTAGAACCAAATTAGATATGAGCACAGAGTATCATCCTCAGACCGATGGACAGAGTGAGAGAACAATCCAAACCCTGGAAGACATGCTTAGGGCATGTGTCATTGACTTTGGAAAGTCGTGGGACACACATCTACCTTTGATCGAATTCTCGTACAACAACAGTTACCACACCAGTATTAGGGCTGCTCCGTTCGAAGCCCTATACGGTCGTAAGTGCAGATCCCTTCTGTGCTGGGCCGAGGTGGGAGATACACAGTTAGCCAGGAGTCGAGTCCCCGACAGTGCTCTCACTGGTCCTAAAATCATCCGCGAAACAACCGAAAAGATCATTCAAATCTGTAACTGACTGAAAGCCTCACGAGATCATCAAAAGAGTTACGCTGATAACCGTCGGAAACCACTAGAATTCCAGGTTGGAGACCGTGTCCTGTTGAAAGTCTCGCCCTGGAAAGGCGCTGTACGCTTTGGTAAGCGTGGGAAACTTAATCCAAGGTACATTGGACCCTTCGAGATCCTCTCCAGGATCGGTCCAGTTGCCTATAAACTTTGTTTACCTCATGAACTCAGTAACATTCATCCTGTCTTCCATGTTTCAAATCTCAAGAAGTGCCTATCTGATGAAACCCTAGTGATTCCGTTAGACGAGATCGAGATCGATGAAAACCTCAACTTTGTGGAGGAACCGATCGAAATCATGGATCGAGAATTCAAACGTACAAAACAAAGTCGCATCCCGTTAGTGAAGGTTCGCGGGAATGCCAAGCGGGGACCGGAATTCACCTGGGAACGGGAAGATTCAATGAAACAGAAGTATCCACTACTCTTTTGTGATCCATGATTTGTATCTTGTCTTTTATTTTTTAAACTTTGAATTTCGGGACGAAATTCCCTTTAACGGGGGGATAATGTAACAACCCGAAATTTCCGTATCATTTCTTGTAACTCTTTTGTAGTATAATTCACACAACCAAACGTCGTTTCCAATTTCGTTTCCGATTTCACCATTTTAATTAAGTCATTAACTAGTATGTATTTAAAATGACTTAATGGGTGTTTTAATACATTTAGAAATCATTGTAACACCCAACTTTAGTGATCGGAATATTTCTAGAAATTACCATATCGGGTTACGACAACTCAATCGGGTACGACCAAAAGCCTCGTCTAACGCCGGTATCGGGTAAAATTCCACCATGTCCAAAACTTAGACACTATATAAAGTGTTTTAGGACTTCATTTGAAGCCTTTGGCCATTTTCTCATAGAGCTCTCACAACCTCTCTCCTAAATCCAAGTTTAAGGGTCCAAAACTCAAATTTAAGGCCTCAAATCTCTAAGGTACTTTCCCTAGCTTGTATTGTAACCTTCTTAGCCTTAAAATTCGAGTTCAAAGCATGCATTAAGACCACATTCATGAGTTTACGACCATGGAGCCTTCATGGGCCGTAAACTCATATAACATGGGTTTTTAAGCCCTAAAACCCCTTCTAAGCAATGTTGGACATTAGATATGGCTTAATGACTTAATGGAAAGGACTTATAACATTTAAAACATGGATTTTGAGCCATTTGAAGGAGTTTACAGCCAAGGCATAAGCTTGGGCCGTAAACTCATGTAAATGGGGTTTTCATGAACTTAAACCCTTCCAAATCATAGTTGGGACTTAGATATGACCTTAAGGCTTGCTAATCTAGACTTGGAACACTTTAAACATGATTTTTGGGAGACAAAAGTGAGTTTACAGCCAAGACACAATCTTGGGCCGTAAACTACTCTTAAATGGGGATTTAGTGCCTTAAAACATGTCCAAATGCCTTGAAACTCAACCAATGGCCTTGTGGTAAAATCTAGATGCATCTAAAAATCGTTTAAGGGTTTGAAACACATCAAAAATGTCATTTATAGGAGTTTATGGCCTAGGATCATACCCTTGGCCGTAAATTCATAAAACTTGTTAAATGATGCATCAAATACAGTCAAATGGCTTGCATAAATTTCTAGAATCACATGTGATTGTTTTTAAGCATCAAAAACTAACTTTTCATGGGTATAAGAGAGTTTACGGCCTTAGAACATGCCTCTAGGCCGTAAACTCCTAAAAGTATGTTAAATGATGTTCTAAATTCATAACAAGGCTTGGAAAATTAACTAGAATCACATGTGATTGTCCTTTGTAGTTTAAAAACCATTTTCTTGGCGATAGGTGAGTTTACGGCCGTAAACTCCAAGGTGGTGGTCGTAAACTCCCTTCTTTGTGGTATAATTACATTTAATCCATTCCAAAGAATTTTAGAAATTCATTCTTGCAATCCTCATGTCCATTTAAGCCATTAAACACCCAAAAATCACACCAACATGAGTTTACGGCCGTAAACTCATGTGTGGATGTGTTATGTGGCTGTAAACTCCTTAAAATGTTTACTCTTAGGGAGTAAACTCAAGTCCCAAGTCCCTAGTGCCATTATACGTCCGAAGATGTCACTCGGGTCACTCCAAACGCTCGTTTTGAGGTGTTTAACCTCGTTGGAGTGTAATGTTCCATATGATTAGTGAATGTATCCCTAATTGTATATATATGGACATTATTTCATTTTACATAGGGACATCACAGGTAATCAAACCCCGAACCAACGTCTAGTATCCAAAACCGACGCATTTCCGAGTCCGGTGAGTTCATACCCCTACCCTTTTTCACTGTTTTCACTGTTTTTAGGGGGAGAACACAAGCAAAGTACAAGGGAATTCTTGTACTCAAAACATGTTTTCAAATGTGTGTTTCATATTTCATATGCTTTTATTACTGATTACCACAACTGATAACCATTTGAACATGCAGATCACGTAACATATATTTGTGAAATAGGTCTTTAAACTGTTATGTTTTACATATATTTCACATATGGTTTTTCCACATTTATCAATTAAAAGCATGACATAAGACATTTGATTATAATGCCTGTACACTGTTTTGTCCTCGGTAACACTCCACATATTTACGCGAGTGGAGGACTATCATATTATTACTAGTAAATTTGGTATTCATGTATGATTGGAGACACGTCCTCGGCGAACACTCCATAGAGATACGCGAGTGGAGGACTACACCCGTAACCAGAATCTCTGGGATTTAGAGAGCGTGTCTTGAGTGTATAGATCTATACGGGGCTGACTACCCCACACCTGGCTGCTAGCTACAGCCGAACCGAAATGGTTCAAGGGTGACGAAAGTCATAAGGATGTGGACTACTTATTGCCACATGTGGACTACTTATTGCCACAGGTTTAGTCTATCGTATGGTTATGGAACTCGCAATTAGGATAACAGAGATTTACTTATAGTAATAATAAATCATTTATACATCTTTTACATCTTTCACGTTCAGTAATTAACATTCAGGAAAGTATGGGACTTTCCTGGGGAAGACATGGAACCTAACCACGTTTACATCTTTTACATCGTTCATATTAGAATCCAACATGCAGGAAAGCATGGCGCTTTCCTGGGTAACACCTACCTAACTAGAAAGGGTAACAAACCGAGTAACATTACATCTTTTACATATACAATAAGGAAAGTATGGGACTTTCCTGGGAATACACTATAAGTAAGCAGAACAGTTTAACAAGTCGGATAACCAAACTATACATTTTTACATGTGTAGACATGTTTTCAGTATACAAACTTACTTTACTTTACATGTGTGATACAACAGTCAACTAATAAGAAAATATGGGATTTTCTTGGTATACATAACATTACAAAAAACAGAAAGTAAACTTGAAACATTTTTCACAAAACAAAAACCGCTTATGAACTCACCAGCTTTATGCTGATTTTCAAACCGCTTGTGTTCTCAGGTCAGCGATAGTATAGGTACCCGAAGACTTACTCAATCCAAGAAGTTGTGCGTGCAAAGCTCGTTCGTTTTGTTTATATATATACTATGTATCACATCTGTACAAACTTTACTTTTGAAACAACTGTAAAACTTTTCTTATGTAATGTAATGGTTGCTTTACTTTACTTACTATGTGCATTGGATTTGATACTCAATGCGGAGTCAACCCCGGAAATGTTTCCGCCTTTGATTTTCGGGGTTTGACACCCAATGTGGCGGCTAGTGGTGGTGGTGGGTGTTTCATTGAATAATCCGGCCAACGAAATACATTATACAACATAAATCCAAAAGAGACTCACACATAATATAACACACACACATACACGCGCTCAACAACCCTTGTGGCGGTCGGCACTGGTAAAAGGTGATAGCACCCAACTCACGGTGGTGGTTGTGGCCTCTCTTTTGATTCACAATCACGCAACACACCAACACACACGCCTTGACTGAAAGATGGTCATAACCACCCACTGGGTGGCATACAGCGACGACAACATCAGCACTAGCAACAACGGCGGTAGAAACAAAATGAAGAAGAAGAAAGGATGGTGGCATCGGATGTGCTCACGATGGCCACTCGATCTCACCGGAAGGAAAGGCAGTCACAGGAAATGGAGATGGCGGTAGCAAGGCAACAGTGAGAGGAAGGTGGTATGTCTTTAACCAAGAATAGTTGCAGCTCCAGCATGGGTTCGCCTCTCCGGCAATAGGATGGTCGCGGTGGTGGCTTCGATGGTTAGCAACCTCAACAACAGTGGTGGTGCGGTACCGGGAATCGTAGAAGTGAAGGTGATGGTCAGAGGTGAAAGTAGATATGAGGTGGGTGGCGATTGTTTCAACTATTAGGGTTAGGGTTATGGACAACTGTGGCGGATTACATACGTCCGTCCCATCTCAAACTTCATCCCATATTGACCCAATCAGTCCCTCCTTTCCAGATCTTTTCAAACTAAGCCCCAAAATTTACCCTCTAGCCCCTCCCTTCAAAAATCCTTTCATAATAAGTCCATAATTTACGAAACAGCCCCTACCTTCAGAAATCTTTACAAAGTTAATCTGAATTTTAATTTTTGTCCCTTGCTTCCCAAAAATCTATTCAACACAAGTCCAAATGATACCATTTAGACCATAAATTCGCGAATTTATAACATTTTACTCCCAAAGCTAACACTAATAAACTCTTATGGATATAGGGCTTCAATTAAATAATATGAAATATGCTTCTTATCCTGGGGTTCATTTATTATTTATTTTATTTAATCTTATTTATTTAAACTCCAAAATAGATTGTTACAGTTAAAATGATTCTCATATACATCAAGGTTACCATGTCGTTCGGCCTCACCTTTTCTCGCTTGTTGTCTTCAACCCTTCTCGACTATCCTGTTGTGGAATGTGGAATGGGCTTGTTGTCTAGATACGCGACATTTGACTTATGGCTACTCCATCTTCTTAGGAGACAACCTTGTTTCTTGGAGTGCAAAGAAATAACCCACCATCTCTCGCTCCAGATGTGTGAATCAAATACCGAGCCATGGTGAATACTGTAGCTAAAATAATATGGATTACGCACCTATTATATGAACTCCATGCACTCCCTTACGGGCATCTGACTTTATTATGTGACAACCAAAGCGTGCTATTCCTAAGTCAAAATCTTGTATTTCATAAGTAGACTATCACTTTATTCTGGAACTCGTTTCTTCCAGGAAACTCCACACCAAATTTAGTCTATCCAAGCTTCAGGATATCTTTACCAAAAGTGTCCCTCATCATCAATTTGAGTTCTTCTGAGACTTTCTTAACATTTGTCCGTCACCGTTCTACTTGGAGGGGGATATTAGACATACTTAGTACTTATATTTCATAAAGTACTTTTTTGTTCTAGCTTATTGGTCTATCTTCCCACATAAGGGTATTTATGTAAATTATTTTCCCTATAAATTGATTAGCTCTCTACTTCTTTTGGCATTGGAGCGTAATTCTCTCATTGTCCCTTCCTTAAATGGTTGGGGTTTAAATCTTGTAGTAGACAAATGAGTAGTTTATGAGTATGATTTAGAGGATATGTGTGTTAGCCATTCTAAGAAAGTAGTTTGCTTGAGGCATAAATTCTTGATCATATCGATAACCTTGATTTAGTGTTTTTAAGAATTAAACCGACTGAATAACTGTTTAATTGAACCAGTAACTTATCAATCATTTTAGGAAATGAGGAGTATTTGGGAATAGGACCGTGTTCAGGATAATTGAATTAATTGATATAATAATTAAATTATCTTATGTTATTTCTAATTAACACTAAAAGGATAAGTATGATGATAATTTAATCATAGCGGTACATGATTTCTTTGGTTCTTGGTGATACATTGAATGTAAAAAAACAATGTTATGGCATGATAGACGGAAATGAAGATTTCATTCTTTAGAAGAGTCTCAAAATGTTCTCGTTGGTGGTAAACAATGAGTGTTTCATGGTTTCACAACTTTCAACAGATGTGTGAAGATTACATTAGAGGGAACAGTTGATGAAAATAACAAAACCTACATAAGTTCATGAATTGAAAGATACACTTGTTGATGTTTATCTTAAGTGGCAGTGGCTATGAGTACACTTAGGAATTGATGCATAGTGGAGTGACCACTTTGTTTAAGGTGGTTGATCATTTTACCTTAGATTTGGAGATCAAATTTACTATTCTTGCATAGAGGATGACTTATTCACAATGAACCCGTTGCCTACTAAAAGTAATTTAAACATAAGACATGTGGATTTGCACAATTCTCTGTGCAGTTTGCGAGTTGGGTCTAAGTTTATAACAAAATTTGTGATTTTCTTTTCTTGGATTTCTAATTCATTCTAAGTTTTAAACAAGATTAAATAGATTTGCTTAAAAGTGCATGTATATTACTAACCAGATTTTTTTGTAGTTTGGAACTTTGGCTAGTTTCTTAGGTGATGTGTTACGGGAGTAGCGCAGCCAACGGCATGTCAAGTGTCACAGTGATTCCTGGAAAACCATGTTGGCTAGGGCAGAGCCCGCACTCAAGAACTTCCATGATTCTCTTTTGGGGAAAATACCGCCAGTAGACAAAAAATTGGGGGCAATTTCAAAATTTCATCATAAAAATTGACTTTTCTAGTTATAGACATGGATTACGTGGAAGACCCTCTCCGCGGAAATAAAAAAAGTTTCATTTTTTATTGTTTAAAAAATCCTTCCATGGGGGTCCTCTGCGGAGACATTAACCCCTCCGCGGAGTGAGTTGTTTGGCAGGTCATAAATCCCTCCGCAGAGTAGCTGACGAGGAGTTCCGCGGAGAGATTAATGTCTCCGCATAATGGTTATTTGCCACAGTTTTCTTGAAATAAAGTCTTTTTTTTTCATTTTTTAGTTACATTTGCATATTAGATCGATTAGTTTTGAGTGTTACAAATTTTTTTTGAAAAGAATTATGAGTTTTGTTATTTTATGGACTGGGGGTTTTTGGCAAATAAGTAATAGGGTTAACACCTACACTAGACCTAAGTTTAACAACTTAGGTATAATACTTCCGCCAAACTTTTGATGGTCGATACTAAGGCTGATGTGTTCAATAGTAATATATCATCGTCATTTCAACACCCGGTTCATGGGTATGTTATGAATATTGTAGACGAAGCAGTTGTTCATCAACTCAGAAATGTAATTTTTGAAACGAAGGAGATTGTTCATTTGTATTTGGAGGTGTTTGAGGGAGGGGTCGAACAGACAAAAGCGGTTGACAAGATTGTACCATAAAATGTTGAAAACATTGAAAATATTGTATCTGATAATGTTGAAGAGTGTCCAGAAGAAGAAACTATGGCAGTGAATCCAGTGGAAGAAGAAAATTTATATGAGTTTGGAAGACTGGTTGACAAAACTTTGTCAGATGGTGAAGAATCAAATGAAGGCTGGTCAGAAGATGAGTTCACACACGGGAAAAAAGGTTCAGACATATTTTACGGTATGCCTCCCATAGCTGATTGTCCTAATACTATTGTTGAACCCGGACCATTTCATAGTTTAGGTCCAAATGCTGATATGTTTGTTCGTCAAACGTATGATAACAAACAACAACTAATATTTGCTTTGAGTCTTAAAGTAACCAGAGAATAGTTTCAGTTTAAGACCAAACATTCTAACAAAACTCGTTATGAGGTATATTGTGAAATTGAGAACTATAGTTGGTGTTTATATGCAAAACGCATTCATCCCACTGAGGAATTTGAAATCAGGACTTTCAACAACGTGCACACATGTTCGTCATTACAGATACACTCTAATCATAAGCATGCTAATAAAAAAGTCATGGGTACTATATTGCATGAGATTATAGGAAAAACTCATTCCATGGTTTGGAGGCATAATGAAATATCAAAGGATTTGAATGCTTTGCTGGAAATCAATGTAAATTACAAACAAGCTTGGCTTGCAAAACAATATGCTATGGAATTGTTGTAGCGATCCTCTGATGAATGTTTCCCAAACTTCCTATTCTGAAGATTGTTTTTAGTCTTGTTTTTATGCCATTGGTAGCACGATAAATACAAAAAACTTGTTGTTATTTAATATATAATTATTTGTAAAAAATTATAGAGTGTTTATTTGTTCCATTTTAATATATTGTAGATACGAGCGTTGAAACGTTTTTGTCGTAAAGTTATAATTATGGATGGTGCCCATTTGAATGGTGATTTTAAGGGAGCCATATTGCATGCAGTAGATATGGATGGGAACAACCAGATAGCACCCCCTGCACACGGAATATGCAAAAAGGAGCGTGGTCTTACATGGACATGGTTTCTTGAAAAGTTGTATGAATGTGTTGGTGATTGTCAAGAATTGACTTTTGTAACTGATAGGGCCGACACAATTCATGTTAGTATTGAAAATGTTTTCCCTCATGCTCATCATGGTGTATGTGCTTTTCATCTACTAGGAAACATAGTACATAGGTTTGGGAAAAATGATAAAACAAAAGTGTTTGTCAAAACTTACAAAAGAAATGTTTTTGAAGAATTGTGGTCTAGATTTAGTTCTACTAGGCCGCAAGTAGCGGCGTATCTAAGTGAAATTCCATGTGCTAAATGGACTAGAGCGTATTCCCCGTCGAAACAGTATGATTACATCACCTCGAACAGTGCAGAGTCCATGAACGCTTTATCTGTTGATGCAAGGAAGATGCCTATAATACCTCTTCTTGAGTTCTTTCGTCATCTTTCACGGGAATGGTGTAAAAAGCGTCGCATCGATGGAGGTATGCATTTAATTTTGAATTTAATTATCTCGAATAATAAGTTAATTATATATATATATATATATATATATATATATATATATATATATATATATATATATATATTCTTTACAGGGAAACATTCAACAGTGCTAACCGAGTGGGCTGAAAAAGTAGTTAGTAAAATGAAGAGCATACAATAGGATGGTCCATTTCTTGTGTTTCAGATGCAATCTATGAAGTGCATGATTTCAAACATGGTGGCATAGTTGATCTGAGGCAAGAGACTTGTACATGAAAATATTGGGAAGGAACTGGGTTGCCTTGTGGTCATGTGATAATGGTCTTAAAGCACTTGAAAAAACTAACTTCGGACATCTGGATATAGATGCTTAAAAAATGGAAACTTACCGAAGTACGTATGAGGAGCCTATTTACCCACTTCCAGAACCATGTGATTCGGAGATTCCTGCTGAGATGATAGTTGTTAAACCCCCCATAATGGATACACGTCAACCTGGTAGACCGAGAAACATAAATTGTATCTCGTCACAAGGTGAGGAACCTATAGTAAGGAGGTGTAGTAGATGTGATAGTACAATACATAATGCAGCGACTTGTCCGACGTTGGTCCCAATGAATCAAAAGAGGCTAGAAAAATATTGTGCCATCAGGTAGTAATACAAAACGGAAAGGGAAAGGGCACAAGGGACTCAGGAGCACTAGAGACACACGGGACACATGAGACGCGTTGGAAGAGTGGGACGCAGAGAGAAGACTACTGTTCAACATTTGATTTGAATGATTGATGTTGTATTTATAATTAATTATGTTTTGTTATAGAGGACATTAATTTGTGTACTTTAAAATAGTGTGTTTATTTTAAAGATGAATAATAACTAAAACTCGAAGATAATACATTCAACAAACCACAAACATATAGTAAATGTACAACAATAGTAATTAACTTAAGGGAATTGTAAAGGATACTTTTCTTTCTCCATTGTTATGTAGTCGTCCCTAATTCTTATTTTATCTTCCATATGGTCCTTTTTCCTCCCAAGTTCTATCCTTTTTGCATCCTTCTCAGCAAGCCATTTTTCAAACACTTTGATATTCTTCTTAGTTTTTTTATACATTCCTCGTGATCTCTGATTTTTTTTAGTAATCGTCATCCTTTCCTCAACCTCTTTTCACTCCGCCGGAATGAGGTCACGACGTTCAGCGAGAGCTCGAAATGAGTCTTTATCTTGTTTTTGTTGTTCTTCAGCCCATTTTAGTTGTTACAAAGTATTCTCAGACATATACGACTCTCTCAAATTTGGTGATTAGGCAAGAAAAGGGTCGATCAGATCACAATAGAAATAGCCAACTTCGTTGCACGAGCAAATATACAAACTTGAATATGAACTCATTAACTCTGTACCAAAAATCCAACGGCCATCCATGACAATATATAGACCCTTAAACTCCGCAGAGAGCTTTTGTCTGTCCACAGAGCTTTATGTCATTCCACAACAATGTTTGTTAGTCTGCAGTACTCTTAGTCAGTCCACAGAGTTGTTTGTATAGTCATTGTCATCCATACATTACAATTATGGGTATACAATTATTTATTTAAAGCTAAACATTTTTTTATTAAAAACTAAACAACGGCAATAGACCATTACAACTACAGTTAACATATAACTGAATACAAACACTTTCAACTGGTATTTCCCAATGCCTAAGGGTTGGAATAGGATTAACCATCTCATTTTGATAATCATTTCGATACACCGCGGTACTTACCTTTAAATTTACCATTTGTTGGATTTCTGCAATTTCAAGCCTTTGTAGTGAAGCTATAGCATGCTCACAAGGTATACCATGTTTTTGCCATTTACCGCAACTACAAATACGACGGTCTAAATCTTTTATGAATCACCTTAAGTCCATAAGGGGTTAGAAGACCATGAAAATCCCGTGTGAAATGAACTGAATGAAAAAACTTATAATTACCTCCAAACACAGCACGTTGAAGATACACTGCTTGCATTGAGTTACAGACCATTTCAATTATTGATGTTATTGGAAAGTCATGCATGTTTGTTCTTAACCAATTGACAACATCGGGAATGTTAATGAATTTAACATTGAAACGTACTCTTGGAAAACAAGCCCGTACCCATTTTGATACGGGAATATTGTCAAGCCAATGAAGATCATTCCCATTAACCTCATTCTTTAAGTTGCTCAAACATGCATAAAAATCAGACAAATTATACGCTTTACAAGTCTTCCAGAACAACTGCTCTACGACTGTATTGCTTCCGGTGGAAGCGCATATTTTCTTGGCTATATTTTTACAACAATAGGCATGTTGTTAATCAGGGTGTACTCTTTGAACTGCAAGGTATATGGAATCATACATATGACTTATGAAACCAACTTCCATATTGTCACCTAAACATTCTTTAAGCCTCCTTATGAACCATAACCATGAATTGTCACAGTTAATGGTTCCCAAAGAAAACGCTATGAGAAGGGGTTCATGATTTCCATCTAAAGCAACCGCAATGTACATGGATGTTGCATACGCCCCAACTAGAGGTACTTAAGAAACGAATATGATTGGTATCATAGACGTGATAAACGTACGAATCTGTAAGTCAAGATAAGAATATTAGCCATATAACACCTTCAAATAACTAAATATTTATTTACTGTATGGGATTACATACCACGCATCCTAATGCCACAAAACAAATTTGGAAACGATTTTACTGATCTTTCATAATGTACGGGAAGGTGTTAGGATTTGTTCTTTGTAGATTATGGAAAAAAGTCGGTAGGTTGGAGAAACTTTTCCTTAATACCAGATTGACTGAACTCATTTTCACAACTTTTGACACCTTGTAAAAATAAAAATGCTTATCCAATTTAAAAGGAATCAGTATACTTACTTTTCAGTCTGCGTAACCTAATTTCCAGAGCTGTTTGGCACTAGAGACGAACAAGACACAACAGACGCGTTGGACAAATAGGACACTCAGCTGTTTGTCAGTCCGCAAAATTGTTAGTCACTCCGCAGAAATGTTTTTATGTTATATGAATGTATGGTTTCGTAACATTTGTTGGTGAATTATGCTTCAAAAAATAAAGGATAAATACCATATTACATATAAATAAAGCAATACAAACACTATACAAAACTCAGTACTAGTTAAAAAAAAGGACATTTTTCAAAAGATTCCAAGGGGCTTCATTCTCAAAACTCTCTCCATTTCTAACGGATTTGTATTCTTCTTTAGCCGCCTCCATGATGTCTTCCTCAGTATCATTCACACGATCTTCTTCAATCTTATTATAAAGATTGTTGAATAACACAACTTCTGTTTTTAATTCATACCATTTTGTAGCTATATCAAACGTGCTGCGATAGTTTTCTATGGTGGTTTCAGCGTCAGTGTTGAAGGTATTGGTTAATAGGACCCAAAACATTCTATCCTCCAAACTTGTGTTCTCGTAGACATTATTATATGCAAGAGTTGGAAGCAAATACTCGTTAGCGGTCCATGGTTTTGAACCCATTGTAAAACATACAAAGTAGATGAACTAAAATAGATTAGATGAAGTGATACACATTTTTTTGTCGTTTTATATAGACATGACAGTCCGCAAATATCCAACGATCATCCATGACAATATATACACCTTTAAACTCCGCAGAGAGCTGTTTGTCAGTCCTCATAGGTATTCGTCAGTCTGCGTTACTGACTTGTCAGTCTGCATAGCTATTCATTAGTCCGCGTTACTGACTTGTCAGTCTGTATAACTATTCATAAGTCCGTGTTACTGACTTGTCAGTCCGCATAGCTATTCGTCAGTTCGCATTACTGACTTGTCAGTCCACATAGCAATTCGTCAGTCCGCGTTAATGACTTGTAAGTCCCCATAGCTGTTTGTCAGTCCGCGTTACTTATCTTTTTATATGTAGTAAAGAATGTGTCTATACGTCTGAATTAGAGGTATGGGATCATTTGACAAAATGGTATCCAATGTACCAACTTCTTCAAGTGCAGCTAAACCTTCTAATGCGTTGCTCCAACAAATGGTACATCTCCATGAATGACAACAGAGGTGTTGGTCCTAACACGATGTTGGATTATAATTTATGAGGGTCTACTGGTAATGGCTCCCCTTAATTGCCTTTTTGGTGATGAATGGTCCCGCTTAGTAGCTTTATTTAACTATAAGGTGGGACAAGGACAAGAACGACTAAAACCCGATATTGTTAGTAAATGGATGGATTTAAAGACAAAAGTCACATGGTTCAATCGATGCTACAGTTATGAGAAAACATAGAAAGTCCCGGTTGTCCAAACACATTAGAAACTCAAGAAAACATCCCAAACTATTATTTAGAAAATTTTTAGTTTCGACCATATCGGGTTACGACAACTTAATCGGGTGCGACCAAAAGCCTCGCTTAACATCAGTATCGGGTAGAATTCCACCGTGTCCCAAACTTTAACCATATATAAAGTGGAATGAGACTCATTTGAAGCCTTTTCCACTCTCTCTCTCTCTACTCTCTCTCCTCCAATCCAAGCTCTAGGTCCAAAATCATCAAATTAAAGCTCCAAATCATCAAGGTAATTATCCTAACTCATAGTATAACATCTTTAGCCTTCAATTTCGTATTCAAATCATGGAATACGACCATAAACATGTATTTATGGTCCTGGAACAGCCTTAGGCCGTGAACACATGCAAATGGGGTTTTTGAGCCTTAAAACCCTTCCAAACCACATTTGGAGCTTAGATATGACTTAAGGGCTTACCACACTGGACATAGAACACCTTGACCTCAAAATTTAGGGAGTAAACATGACTTTACAGCCCAAGCACATGCTTGGACCGTAAACACCATTTCTTGGGTAGTAAACTCATTTTAAGGTGTTAAAATGCCACTTAAACACCTCATAAGCCTGGGAATAAAGTCTAAAAGCAACCACAAATGAGTTAGGGGCCTTAAACTTGATAAAAACCACCCCTATAGGAGCTTACGGCCGTAAACCCCCTAAGGATGGGTTCCTGGGCTGTAAACTCCTATAACTTAGTCAAATGGTGCCTTAACTTCATCCTATGACTTGTATAGTGGACTAGAAACTCTTATGATTGACCTAGGAACACCAAATCACACTTTGAATGGGCACATAAGATTTTACGGCCGTAAACACCTAGTTTACTTCCTTAAAACCAAGCCTAACATTAACCCTCAAATGTTAAAAGGCCATTTAGCCCCCTAGAACACCCCACCATGAGTTTACGACCGTAAAATCATGGGGAGTGGGTCATTAGGGCCGTAAACTCTCTTATGAGTTTACTCTTGAAGAGTAAACTCCATATCCAAGCCATATGCGTCCATAGATGCCACCCAGGTCACCCCAAACACTTGTAATGAAGTGTTTTCGCGACTAGAAGTGTATATCCTCAACTAATTAGTAGTACAAAGCCTAATTAGATACAAATGTATATCTTTTCATATTTCATAGGAACCTCGCACGTTTTCAAGCCTCGATCTGACGTTTAGCATCCAAACTGACACATTCCTCGTCCGGTGAGTTCATACCCCTACCCTTTTTCAATGTTTTTCAATGTTTTCAGGGGGGAATACAAGCAAAAGTACAAGAATATCTTGTACTTAAATTCTTTTTTTCATTTGAATGGTTTCATAATCCATATACTTTTAACAATCGAAAACGTATTAACAAACTATTTAACTTGCAGAGTTAATTTTCAAACCGATTTAAGTTCTTATTACTTAGTGTTATACTTTATATTTCGCAGTTGATTGTTCACACCGTTACTGTTGAAATCATAGAACTTTAATTTGTATTGTCCTTGATAAAACACCCCCTAGATACGAGTGTAAAGGACAAGTATCATTATAACTTTTATCAGGTCCTTGATAATACTCCCCTTAGATTCGAGAGTAAAGGACTAATAAATTAGAAAGTTTTGTATTAATATTATAATTAATTTCATTAAATCTAAGATTTGAGTTATGTCCTTGATAATACTCCCCCTAGATACGAGAGTAAAGGACCAATAACATTAATCTTAGAACTTTTGTTTTGTCCTTGGTACACTCCCCCTAGTTACGAGAGCAAAGGACTAATAGATTAGAATGTTCTGTTTTATTATTTTAATTTCATTAATCTTAAGATTGGAGTAACGTCCTTGATAATACTCCCCTTAGATTCGAGAGTGAAGGACTATCCCTGTAACCAGAATCTCCTGGAGGGAGAGCGTGACTTGAGTGTATAGATCTACACGGGACTGACTATCCCGCACCTGGCTGCTAGATACAGCCGAACCGAAAGGTTCAAGGGTGACAAAAGTCATAAAAAGATACTGGCCCCGTTCCGAGCCTTATCTAGTCTGTAGTATGGTTATGGAACTCGCAATAAAGATTATGAAAACTATATACTTATTTATTAGTTTTATATACGTGTTAAAACTAATGTACTTTTTCAAGAATAACCAACTTTCAGGAAACTTCACGCACACACATTAAGTAGGGTAGATACTTGTACATGACTTTCAGATTGGATAACCAATCACAAACTTTTTAAGGAAAATAAGGGTTTTTCCTGGGATAACTGAACTTGTTGTTAACCTGGTTGTGTAATAATCAGATAACAAACTGTTCTTAACCAAACTGTGTAACAAACGGATAACTAAACTTTACTTTTAAGAAAATATGGGATTTTCTTAGATTCATAACTTTTTCATAAAATCGAAAGGAAACTTGTTCATTTTCAGAAAACAAAAACCCCTTATGAACTCACCAGCTTTATGCTTATTTTCAAACTGCTTGTATTCTTAGGTTCGCATTAGACAGGTACCCAACGATCCTTTTGGCGAAGACGGAGTACGTAGAAGACACGTCTTTACTTTGGTTCATATGATATATATATATATATATATATATATATATATATATATATATATATATATATATATATATATATATATATATATATATATATATGTACAACACATGTAACTCTTTGTTTTCAGACAATGTAAATGAATCTATGTAATGTAAAGTTTTGTGTTTACTATGCTTACTATGTACATTGGTTGCGATACTTCATGACGTCATCCGCCCCGGAACGTTTCCTCCTTCGGTTTCGGGGTCTGACAGATTGGTATCAGAGCCCTTGTTTATAGTGAACAGCTATACCAAACCTTACATGGTATAAGACTATAAACACTAAGGGGCCGAAATGCTCTGAACTAAAAGTATACTATAAAATATAAGTATTTTCAAAAGTATACAAGTATACCTAACCGTCGGATTCCGTAACTACAAGTAGAACAAAACATAAGTAAATGGGTGTTGTACACTGCGGTTAAACCTGGGCAGTTATGTAGTCGTGTCTAAGATCAATATATCCTGATCAACTATATTCATTCGAGACACAGCCAACATGTGCTTGGGAGTGATTGTAGTGTTCAACATGCCTAAAACTTACCCAATACCCAAACAACGAGCCATTGTCGTAACAAAGCGTGAAATACTATGGGAGTATTTCTAGATCCAACTTCGTTGAAGAAAATCCTCATTCTAGCGTTGCCCCTCGATCATTCTTTAAGCGATAATTTATATGTCTTGATAATCCATTCCTGCTTAATCGCTTAACAGACTTTTATGTCTATCATAAAGAGATATCCCTTGTTTCATATCTCTTGATTTAATTCAGAGGACTTACCATCCTCTTTTTCCTAATCATTTTAGATGGAAATGTATCCAAACAAAGGACCTAGCTCAAGGAACAACAACTGTCCGCCACCATACTCTCCTCCGTTCGACCTCGTCTTGTTTCAAACAACTGTTACTGCTGTAGTGACAACTACAATGACGCTTTTGAACCCTAGCAAGTCCAGTGGTCCAGGAAGTAGCACCTACCCCCAAAACCATGATGATGATCAGGAACACCTGAATGAGAGTAGTAAGAGTAAGAAGGTTTTCTGGAAAAAGCGAAATGTCAGAGTTCATAAGGACCCTCCAAGAAGCATAAAACTGTGGCAGTCCAAGCTGCTACTACTCCTACCGATGTTCCTACAACTCGAACACCTACTAGTAGATATGTTGGTACCCTTCCTCGGTGTGACAAGTGTAAATTCCACCATAACCCCGGTCCATGCCGTGATTTGTCATGCTCTAACTGTGGCAAAAAGGGGCATACGATTCGATTCTGCAAGGCGCCAGCGCAACCAACCAATCAAGCTTCAGGAGCACGTGTCAATCAGGCCTACTACAGGTGCGGCGAAATCAGGCATTTCAAGCGAAACTACCCAAAAGCAGCAGCCACCAACAACGCCAACAACATTGGGATAGCTCTCGCTATAAAGCCGGAAGAGGCAGCCGCCAATCCCACCATCGTCGCGGGTACATTTCTTCTCGACAATTCTTATGCTCGCATCCTTTTTGAACCTAGTGTCAAGGAAGTTTTATTACTCATTCATTCAAATATCTTCATAAACATAGTCCTCGTCTAGTAACCGAAACATCTACCGTCGAGATGGCTAGCGGCGAGAATGAGTGTACTAACGATTTATTCCTAAGCTGTACCCTTACCTTGAGTAACCATTCTTTATCCATTGGCCTAACGTCAGTTTCAATAAGGAACTTTGATGTTATCTTTGACATATATCGATTGAGTCCCGATCGTGCTGATATACTTCGTTATGAAAAAGGTATTCGTCTCAATCTCCCCTCTGACCAGACTCTCATAATCCATGGCGATAAGATTAGCTCTAATCTTCGTATCATTTCCTACATCAAAGCTCAAAAGTTTCCCCGAAAGGAATGTCATGTATTCCTATCCCATCTAATCAGCGAGAAACAAGAAGTTAAAGACATCGAGAGCATCTCCAAATTCTATAATATTCCTGATGTATTTCCCGAAGAGCTCCCGAGAATTCCTCCGTAATGTCAAATTTAGTTTCGTATCGACCAAATCCCTAGAAGTACCCCCGTAGCCAAATCTTCGTACCGCTTTGCTCCAGCAGAAATTCAGAAGTTATTCAGTCGGCTTAACGATTTGACCGTCAAAACCGATATCCTATTTCCCGAATAGATAAGTTCTTCGATCAATTTCAGGGAGCCAGCTACTCCTCGAAGATAGACCTTAGGTCAAGACACCATCAGCTACGAGTTCACAAGAATAATGTTTCCAAGACAGTATTCAGGACTCGATATAATCACTAAGAGTTTGTATTGATACCCTTCAGTCAAACCATTTTCCCTTGGTCATGTAGTAGGCGATGAAGACATACGCGTGGATCCTCCTAAGGTCGAAGCAATAGAGAATTGGTCGGCACCGAAGACACCCATAGAAAACCTGTCAATTCTTGGGTCTCGCCGACTACTATCGAGGTACATTGGACCCTTCGAGATCCTCGTTAGGATTGACCCAGTAACTTACAAACTTCGAATACCTTCAGAACTTAGCAGCATCCATCCGGTATTCCACGTCTCTATTCATAAGAAGTGTCTACCCAACGAAACCCTAGTAATACCTTGATGACATTGAAATCAACATAAGTCTAAACCCTATGAAAGAACCAATCGAAATCATAGATCAAGAGATTAAACGTATGAAACAGGCTGTATCCCGATAAGTGAAGGGTTCCCTGGAATGTCATGCGAGGATCCGAATTCATTTGGGAGCGCGATGATCCGATAAAACAGAAGTATCAGTATTCTCTTTCCAAATCCACGAGTCGCATCTAAAGTTTGAATTTTGGGACAAAATTCCCTCTAACGGGGGGATAATGTGACAACCCGAAGTTCGTTCCGTCATCGTAACCCGTTCCGACATTAAAACTTTGTCGTTTTTGAATTGTTTCCGTTTCGTTTCTAAAATTAAGTCATTAATTTTAAGTTTCCTATTATGACTTAATGGTTGTCCAAACACATTAGAAACTCAAGAAAACATCCCAAACTATTATTTAGAAAATTTTTAGTTTTGACCATATCGGGTTACGACAACTTAATCGGGTGCGACCAAAAGCCTCGCTTAACATCAGTATCGGGTAGAATTCCACCATGTCCTAAACTTTAACCATAAATAAAGTGGAATGAGCCTCATTTGAAGCCCTTTCCACTCTCTCTCTACTCTCTCTCCTCCAATCCAAGCTCTAGGTCCAAAATCATCAAATTAAAGCTCCAAATCATCAAGGTAATTACCCTAACTCATAGTATAACATCTTTAGCCTTCAATTTCGTATTCAAATCATGGAATAGGACCATAAACATGTGTTTAAGGCCCTGGAACAGCCTTAGGCCGCGAACACATGCAAATGGGGTTTTTGAGCCTTAAAACCCTTCCAAACCACATTTGGAGCTTAGATATGACTTAGGGGCTTACCAAACTGGACTTAGAACACCTTGACCTCAACATTTAGGGAGTAAACATGATTGTACGGCCCAAGCACATGTTTGGACCATAAACACCATTTCTTGGGTAGTAAACTCATTTTAAGGTGTTAAAATGCCACTTAAACAACTCATAAGCCTTGGAATAAAGTCTAGAAGCAGCCACAAACGAGTTAGGGGCCTTAAACTTGATGAAAACCACCCCCATAGGAGCTTACGGCCGTAAACCCCAGAAGGATGGGTTCCTGGGCCGTAAACTCCTATAACATAGTCAAATGGTGCCTTAACTTCATCCTATGACTTGTATTTTATGATTATCTTAGTGATTATGGAACCATATCACAATTGATCCTCTAAGGACACCTTAGTGTGTTTGTTGCCTGAGGAGAGGAATCGTGAATTATTGAAATGGTTAAATCAAAAGATAATTCATACTTCGTTCCTAAAACAAATCATGGAGTTATACTCCATGATTGTAACTTGAGTGACATAGTGTTTAGAAAGTTCATAACACTTGTCAAATGTAGAGTAAGATATTTCCTATTCTTGTACATTTGAGATTGCTAAGTTGTGATGTTTTGGATAAAACAAAGACCAGCTAAGACCAATAGTGAGAAGTGTTTAACTTGATAAGAATCCGCACTAGCTCTTGAATATTTGTATTGTCAAGGAATGGTTCTTGACAAAGAGAAGTCTTATATGTCAAGAGGACAGTGGGAGTCTAAAAGATTCTGAAATAGTTTCAAGAACTAATCAAGATTTTTGTTAATCACTAGCCCACGACTTGAGGTTTGTAACCTATCGTGTTGACATATTCTTATTTTTGTGTCTATTCCAGTTAAAAGTTGATTATGCTTGTGAGTTCTATGAGTTCTCAATTGTTTGCATAACAACCCGGAAGCAATGGTGGGCATTGTGCTACCTAGTGGGAAGAAATTAAGATTGAACAAGTTCCGTCTATATGAGTTTGGATTTGTCACTAACCTTGTCTTGTGATTATAGTTTTGACAAGTTCACATGGATAGGAATACATACACCATAAAAATCTAAGTGTCATAAGGTTTCTCTTCGATTCATGAAAATGATAGTAAAGAAACTCTTTCACTAAGTAGATTTTGAGTAGATAGCAATTGTGAGAATGACAAAAGGTATAAACATTATGACTACGGCATCCCTCTTCATAATTGTTTAGACACACAAGTGAGCTATCTAAGTAAAGGTGTACGGTTTTGATAAAGTCTTATCAAAGAAATTGCGTATCAGAAATCTGAACTTTGGTAGAAAAGTCAATAAAGTGTTGTTTTCTAAAAGTCCAGCTGATCTCTGGATACATGTCAAAGCTAGTGGGAGCATAAGTGTTATGCTAGTAAGTTAATAATCATTATGCTAGTGGGAGCATGATTATTATGTTAAGTGTCACAAGTCAGCAATATTAATTATAGAAAACAAAAGTTTCAATTTGCCTTGAAAAAATTATTTTGCTATAATTAAGGGAGAGGATTTTACACTTCACTCCAATTCTACAAGCTTAGATTGAGAATTTAATATGCTTTAGTGAAGAATATATATGAATGTTATGTTGGAATGGTTCAACATAAGGAAATTCTATATATGTTGCATTCTCAAAATTCGATTATGATTACAACATCCCTCTTCATAGTTCGAATTATGAAAACATGGCAAATAAAAAATTTTAGAGCATAAATCATGTCCCATATGCTTTGGGTATAGGTTTGATTACATGTGCTATAATATATTCTAAATTTTCCAAATGCCTAGGGAATTAAAATGGAAAAAGGAATAGAACTGGAAATGACTAAAATGATTAAGCAAAGTTGTCAAGGACAATCTGAGGTTTACCAAAGATTGGTTGGTCATGAACAATTAGAAGTATAGAGTAAGGACCATATTGACATATTTTGAAAAGAGGCAACTCTTGTTCAGAAGTGATGGTCAAAATGGTAATATGGAATTGTCTCCATAGGGTGAAGTAATTCTTTGAATCTGTGTAAGATTAAAGAACTTAATGCTAAGAAGGATTTTAAAAGGAATGTACTTTGAATTTGAGACTTCAGTTCCATGGAATTGTTTTCCATTGGAATACATTGTAATGTCTGTTGCCAAGTCTTTGTGACTTCTGTGCATAGTCATTACAAGGGGATGATTGCATATAAGTTTAGAATCTAACAGATTATAGTAAATGGAAAGAGTTTGGTATTCTTGCATTTACAACGAGGATTAGATTTGTGAAATGAGCATCATTGGAATATTGTCAATTGATCTATTTCACAAAGAGAGTACCATATGTAAACATAGTATGCATACTTGGAGTATGGCGTAACTGTTTTTTGGAAAAACATAGTGTACATGCTTGGAGCATGGGACAACTAATGTTTTAATTTAAGCATAAAGTTGATTGATCGAAACATAAATAATGAGTAATCAATATGGTGATTAAATAAAAGGTGTTTTTATTTACACTCAAAGTGTTGGGGTAAATATCATTATTCAAATAAAAGGAGTATTCTTGTGTTTCACTTTTCATGTTTTGACTTCTAGAATAATTATGTTATGGTATATATCATATTATTCAAACCATCCACAGTCAGTCATATGTTGAAAGTAGATATGAATCAAGACTATCATGAATTTGGCTTGTATGATTTGTCTAAAGTGCTTTAGATAATAAAATGGTTGCTACAACTTTTATGAGTACTCATAAGGGCTGAGTATTGGATTCAACCCACGCTCACATGCATCACTTCATGGAATTTATCTCGAGTGATTGTGAGACGGTAATATCATATAAATCTTCAAACCTAGAGATATGAGTTGTTGACTATGAGTTGGTTATTCATTGATTGTAGGAAAACGCATTGGTTACTCGATGTTATAAAACGTGCCTTTGTGAATAATTCAACAAGTAGTTAGTACAAGCATATCTGTCGAAGTTTGTCTGTTCCTTCTAGAAATAGAAGCGATATATGGGCCCCTCGACGATTTGGTTTTGACCTATGTACCGGGCTCGGTCAGAACCTAATTGATGTGTTCAATTTACTTCTATGTCGAAACAAATCAGAGATCGAGAAACAAATGTCGGACAATAAGTAAGACAATGTTCTGTGTGTTTGTCCGGCTGATATCATGAGAACAGAGGATTATATGATCACTTATCTTAAATGGCATATCATCATCATCTTAGTTCCGAGAGACTTTGAAAGAGCTACGATTGCTAGTCGGATTTTGAAGTCATATTTGCAAATATAGTTATTAGACTTATCCAAGTGGGAGACTATTGGATATAGTGTCCAAGTCCATAACTTTATTTGGTATGTACTTGACCCAACCCGGCATGGTCCATTTAGGTTGCATGGCATTGCAATACTTGGATAGACAAAATGATAGAAAGTACACTTGTGATTATTAATATATTATAATTTCTAATATATTAATAATAGTATTATTTAATTAGTATTGATCAAGTATTAATCTAGTATTAATTTGGTGATCAATGTGAGACTAATTAAATATATAGGGTTGATTATGACAATCATCAATTCTTTTATGGCAGATTAATGATCCATGGTTTATGGGTTTGGTTATAACCATATGGAGCTGCATGGATAGTCCATGGGAGTTACAAACCCATGGGTCATGAGAAATGACGAGTCATGACAATTAGGGTTTACATTTGTAACTCCTAATTATGACACACTATAAAAGAAACCCTATAGCATGTAAAATCGGCACTAGAGTGTTTGTAGAGAGGGCATAACCGATTTTCAAGTGTAATAAGTATTCTCTCAAGTTATTCCAAGTTTTGTGGTGTTGTGTGAAGCATTTGAGGCACAACATTTGGGTTGCTAGTCTCACAAAGTCTTGAAGGAATCCAAGCAACAACAAGGTATGTATTTCTACTAGTTTTTATGTTTTATTTAATCCCCATGCCATGCTAGTTAGGAAATAACCTTGAAAAAGAAATTTGCATGTATATAGAGAAAACATAGATTCAAGGTTATTAGGGTTGCATGTACACTTAGGAAGTGTTAGAATGCTCAAAACCCATCATTATTTAGCTCAAAAAGACTCTAAAAGTAGTTCATATGATGCATGGGACTCCCATGGCCATAATCTTGGCACCTTTATGCCATAGAGTCCCTCGAAGACTTCGGATTTGAAGTTATTATCCCAATACATGCTTGTATCCATGAATGGTTCCATAATATGTTCCATATGACCCTAAACTACCCCATGAAGAGATCTAGTAAACAAATAGACAAGGTATAGACTTTATACCTCAAATGAACTGGCAATGAAGTTCTTCTTTTGGATCCAAAGCCCCTTCCTTCAACCAAGCACTTCTAACTTCCATCCCTTCAAGAACACACCAAAGAGTCACTCCTTTTTCACTCACAGACACTCACAAAGCTCAATATCATGAATTAGGGTTCGTTGCACTATGGGAGGCGATGAGGGAGGCCACAGTGGGGGTTTTAAGGTCTTTAAATAGGGTGCAAACCCTGAAAATTATGGTTTCACTATGGCAGCCCTACTCGTCGAGTCGAGGCTTCTCGACTCGTCGAGTAGACTTCAAGTCCCGCATCCAAAAATCTCATTCCTAATCGTCAAGTTTGGGGCCTCTAACTCGTTGAGTCCCTTTGCAAAAATGAATAATTCTTTAATAAAATACATACCAGGATCCGAACGTTACATGCTCCCTTTAGTTGTTAATTGTCCTTGTTTAAGTGTTATTTGCTCATTTAAGTTTCTAGTCTTGCAAAACTAGAGAAAACCAAATTTTATTACTTGTTTTTATTTAGGTATTTCTATTATTTAATCTTAATTGTTATTGTTCCCTGTGTTCAATACTCTACTTGCTTGAACTGTATTGCTAAGCGATAGGTAAACTGCCTTTTGTGTGTTTATTTTGTGTTTAAATTAGTAGGATTAAAACTAAAGCATTCCACACACATCAAGTTTTTGGCGCCGTTGTCAGGGAATGATTCAAATAGTTATTTTAATTGCTAGTATTATCGATCCTTTGTGTAAGATTTATCTTTCATAAAGTTACTATTTTCTTTATTTGTTTATTTAGTTTAAGTTACTAGTTTTTCTGTTTTAAAATTTTCGTTTTTAGTTTTCTGTTTTTAGAATTGAACTCATCGAGTCCATTACTAAACTTGACGATTTGGTCGCGTTTTTAGTTTCGTTTTCTATTTCGTTTTGTTCGTTTTACACGTGTTTTTCCATTTTATTTCAGGAATTTTTATGTCACACCCCAAAACCATGAACGGCGGAAACGTTCTGGGGCGGAGGACGTCATGTACAATATCACAACAATGAAAAGTAGTAAAGAAGTAACAACATCATCCATTGCGTTAATATTATAATTTTAATACAAGTGTGTTCTGCCAAATTATGATAAACACTAAAGTATAAATCAAAAATGAAAGATGAGTCTTGAACGAGCACCATCTTCTCTAAACCTTGCATCGGTACCTGTCTACTGTTAACCTGAGGATACAAGTTATTTTGAAAGCGATTATCAGCTTTAAAGCTGGTGAGATCATACGTATTTTAGTGTCTTAATTTGTATGTAAGTATTTGTATGTATATGAAATGTAAGTATTTGTATGTATATGAACTGTAAGTATAAGAAAACGTTTTGAACATCCTAGAAAACCATATGTTTCCTACAAAAATTATCCTTCTACCAAGGCATCTAGTATCTGTGTGTGTGTGTGTGTCTCTTGTAAGAGTGTGTACTTTCCCAAATCCGACTATCATTATCCAAAATATAGCTTCTACATTACCGTGCATCGTGTGAATGTTCACGAAATGAATGTAATGGGAAAATGAAATAGTACTATGGTGTAGTATCGAAACTACAACTGTACTAACTACCTTTAACCTATTGTAATCTCGTAAGTACTGTAGTATTGGTAATAAGTGACTACTTTTGTACTAATATTGCCTTATTTGAGGGATAAAGCATAATCTGATGGCTAGATCCTAGGCTAGACCCTCCCCTGTCAAAGAGATTTTGGGACCCATACACGACCCCTGCATATTTGAAAGTCGTGAACATGCACATTACTATGATCACGTATACCTAATATAACTATCACAATGCGTTGTGATTCATTGGTATAGTTAGATCGTAAAATCGTTCCATGCTATAGCACCTAGTGATGTCTATCCTATTATCGCATATGTAAACACACTCATGTAAACTTATTTATGTAAACGTACTCATGTAAGCGTGATCATCTAAACGTAATCATGTAAATGTAATCATGTAATAGTATAGTAGTGCACTGTAATGTTATGTGTGTGCTAGCTATAACGTGTGTTCTCTCTCTATCTAGCATGTATAGTAATGTACTGTGTGTACTAGCTGTAATGTGTGTTCTCACTCTATCTAGCATGTATAGACTCATGAATGAACTGACTCGTGGTATGATTCCGCATTCTAATAAACGTATTAGTATCTTCCTAAACTGCCCATATGGTAGCTTACTAGTAATACAACTCGTACGTATGAATATGGAAGTCTACCCTTGCTACCCAAGGGTGTTGAACGGACTAAAAGAACCTTTATGACTATATATGTACACATGATACATAACTAATATTTAAACGACCTTCGGATGGATCCCCGGTACCTTACCAGACCACATCCCAACGGGGAAAAGGAAATAAAGCGGCTAGCCTTCCTAAGTCGTTTAAACACTTCTTATATAACTATACATACATAGGCATGCAATTGACAATATAAAAGCATAAAATAAGTTTTGTAACACCTTTGAACATGATTACTATCTGAGAAAAGGTAGACTTGATGATAGCCAATAAAACAGGTTGAAAGTATTTGTTTGATAAAACAGTTTAAGTATAAAGAAACATTTGTTTGAAACACAATTGTAAATGAGTTTGAAATGAAACATACAGTGTATAATGAACAGTTTAATAAGGAGTTTTAAACATATAAAACGTTTATGAAAATCATTTGAAGAAAACTGTTTGGTAAAACAGCTAATGAGTAGTAAATCATTTGAATGTTGCTTATTAATCACATGTGACTGATATAATAACTAGCATGATTCTACTTGTATCCCCCCCTCCATAAAAACATTTAAAAGCATCTTAAACATTAATTAAGGGGTATGAACTCACCTATAGTGAGTGGTACGGATAAACTGAAGATGTAGGACTGCTAGGTGTCAAGTGAAGTCTTGAACACACTCTATGATCCTAGTTAACATATAATATTATATATATGTATCCAATTAGTATTTAAACAACTAATAACCAAAGTCAAGACACCCTAGGACATGCTAAACACCTTATACAAGTGTTATAAGTCTCAAGGATTGCATCTAAGTGTTGTAGGGAAAGGCTAGTGTGTTTGGGGTTCAAGGAAAACTCCATTAGGGGGTTTACGGTTTTGTGGTCTTAACCAAAAGGGTTTACGATTGTAAGCTCACCCTATTTGTGACCATTTGTTGTTTGAAGCCTTCTAAGCGAATCCAAGCATTCTTACTTCATGTTTAATCCTTAGGAAGTGTTTTGTGGCATCAATACACTCCTAAATGGAGTTTACGGTCCATGGACCATTTCTCCATGAGTTTACTACCGTAAACTCTTATGGATTATGGTATTTTGATGTTTTCAAGTCCCAAGCATAACAAGGAATAAATCTAGACTAGTTTCTTATGCTTGTGAAGGGACTAGGGTCATTTTTACACCTCTTTGGGGTGTTTACAGTTTTGGGAGATCCCCAAACTGTAAACACATATAAATGAGGGATTTTGGTGGTTTTCATGTGCTAAACACACCAAGGAAGGATTCTAAGTTAATACCCAAGGCTTAGGATAAGATAAAGCACACTTTGGCACCCTAAATAGGGTTTACGGTCCAAGGTGTTCTTGGACCGTAAACACCTTTGATCATGGTGTTCTCGGACTATTTATAGATGTATAGAAGTGTAACAAAGCTTGTAAGACTCTAGGATAGAAGCACTTACAAGTTAAAAGATCGAAAAGGTGCTAACGGCCCAAGAACACTAGTGTGTGTTCTTGGTGTTTTGGAAATCTAGTCAAAACACATAAATGGATGGACGAAAAGATGTACAATCACTAGATTAAGTGACATACTAACTTCAAAGGGATAGAAAAACTTACTAGATTTGAAGATATTGAACAAAAACTTGGATGATACTTGAGAGAGTTTTTGGAGTTTACTCTTGGGATTGAAAGAAAGAAATGAGGCACTTTGGGGAGTAAACTCATGCCTAAGGCATGACTTTACAGTTTTGGAGAAATTTTTGGCCCAAAGATAAAATTTTGGCCGTGAATTTCTTAACTACGTGATACCTGTGGTTTTTGAAATTTCAAGACCCAGGACGGCATTTCCTTTCACCCGTTCGTTTAAAGATTAATTATTAAAATAATCAAACAAACTTTAAATTTTCTAAAAACGATTAAAAGTGAATTTGGGTTATAAATTTGAAATGATTGACTCTAGGGTTTTACCGAATGAAGATTTCGGGTTGTCACATTTTATGACCTGAGGCTCCATCTCTACACTAGTGCCACCCGTGGAAGATCCGGAATCAATTATTCGTAATAAGAAGGAAAAGGTGATTGGAGACTCAAGTGGTAAAGACGATAAGGTTGCAGATTTCCAGCACAAAATACCCGAATTTGAAGAAGAAAGTGAAACCAAACCAAAAGAAAAAATGGACGACATTGTTGATATACCCATGGGCGAAGACAAGAGAAGAATGCATGATGATACCGGGCCAGGACTCGTGCAACCCGTGATTCCAACAACTGCTAACTTTCAGTTGAAAGGTCACATATTTGCCTAACTGAAGGACATCCCATTCTATGGGAAAGATCATGAAGACACATACAAGCATATCGAAGAAGTCAATGACATAGCCGACTACTTCAACATCCCGAATGTGCCTCGTGAGACTGTTTTTCTTCATATTCTACCGATCACGTTTAACGGAGCCGCGAAAGATTTGCAAAAATCACTCCTTCCAGGATCCATCACAACATGGGCTAAAATGCGTGAAGAGTTCATTGATCAATTTTTCCCTCCCTCCAAAATAGTAAAGTTGAAGAAAGCCATTGCAAAGTTCGACCAACAAGTAAGTGAGTCACTCTATGAGGCATGTAAAAGATACAAAGTCTTATTGAGGAACTGCCCCCGCAATGATCTAAACATTCAAAAATAATTCTCCATTTTCTATGATGGAGAAAAGGTGACAACTAGGTAGCTCCTTGACTCTTAAGGACCACTCACGAAGAAATCACCCGCGGTTATAAAGGAGCTAATTGAAGAATCCTTTAAGCACTCTAGAGAATATCATAACCCAAGGAATAACTCTACTCGAAGGGCGGTGAACTCAGTTTCCAATAATATGGCTATAGTGATGGATAAATTGAAGAGTATGGATCGAAGAATGACAAAGATGGATCAATCCACCCATGCCATCCGGGTAGGATGTTATTACTATGGCGGACCTCACCTTGCTAAAGATTGTGACCTTGACGAGCATGGGAACCGAAAAGAACAAGCTTGTTATTCTAGTGGCAATAGATTTGATGACGACTGGAGGAAACCAAAAAAGGAGTGGCTACCATACGATGAGTATAAGAAGGTAAAAGAGGAGAAATATAGGCTAAATACAAGAGGCTTCTATCAAAAGAAGGAGGTGGTGCAAGAGAAGAAAACAGACTTTGAAGAAATACTCACATGATTCGCAACTACATCCGAGAAAAGACACAACGAAACTGATGTTGCAATACAGGAACAACAAGCAATAATGAAAGAGAAACAAGCATTAATGAGAAAGCAGCAAGCCTCTATCCTCAACATTGAAAAACAAATATGCCAACTTGCACAACAAATCAACGAAAGAGCACCAGGTGGACTTCCAAGTAATACCGAAATGAATCCTAGAGTGGCTCATGTAAATGCAATAACAGCAAATGCTAAGCAAAATTTCACTCCTTTGACTCCAATCCAGAAAGAAGAATCAAAAGAGGTGCAAAGAAAAGGAGAAGAAAGTCAACAATTGCAAATAGTAACAAATACACGATGAGTTCCAGAAAGGAACCCGATGAGTTCCCTGTCTAAAGAAAAAAATAACTCTCCTTTAAAACCTTATCAGCCTCCCTTGCCATTCCTAGGTCGAGCCTTCCAAGATAGACAAATTGAAGAATTTAAGTAGTTTTTAGAACACATAAAGGCACTCCAAGTGAACATTCCATTCATTGATGCAATAGTATAAACACCAAGGTATGCAAGCTTGCTTAAAGACCTCCTCACAAATAGAAGAAAGATGGCAGAGGTAGTGAAAATAGTTTTAAGTGAACATTGTTCAGCCGCTGTGATGAATGAACTGGCAGAGATGATGGGCGATCCAAGTTGAATAATTGTGCCTTGCCAATTTGGAATCTTGATTACCACTCGTGCATTGGCTAATTTAGAGGCTAGTATAAACATTATGCCATATTCTTTCTTCAAGAAGTAAAGTCTTCCAGAACCAAAGCCTATTCAAATGACAATCCATCTAGCTGACAAAAGGGTGACACATCCAAAAGGAATATGCGAAGATCTCCTAATCAAAGTAGATAAATTGGTGTTTTTTGCTAACTTCATAGTGTTGGATATGGAAAAGGACCACAAAGTCCCAATCATTCTTAGGAGACCATGCTTGAATATAGCTTGTGCCATAGTTGATGTGCGCGAATCAAAACTTACTCTTAGGGTGGGGGATGATTCGGTTATGTCACACCCCAAAACCATGAACGACGGAAACGTTCTGGGGCGGTGGACGTCATGTACAATATCACAATAATGAATAGTAGTAAACAAGCAACAACATCATCCATTGCATTAATAATATAATTTCATACATGTGTGTTCTGTCAAGTTATATAGACACCAAAATATACATATCAAAATAAAAGACAAGTCTTGAACGAACTCCATCTTCTCAAAAGCCTAGCACATGTACCTGTCTATTGGTGACCTGAGAATACAAGTTATTTTGAAAGCGAGTATCAGCTAAAAGCTGGTGAGATCATAAGTATATTAATGTCTGTGTTTGTATGAAAGCATTCGTAAGATGTTTTGTACAATGTTTTGTAAAATGTTTGAACTCTCCTAGAAAACCCTATGTTTCCTACTAACTGTAGCCTTCTACCAAGGAATCTAGTGTTTATGCGTGTGTCTCTTGTTAGAGTGTGTGTTTTCCCAATTCTGACAATCATTTACCAAAAATATAGTTTTTACATTACCGTGCATCGTGTGAATATTCATAAAGTGAATGTTATGGGAAAATATCATAGTACCGTAGTATTTATAATAAGTGACTACCGATGTACTAACTACCTTAAAACAAAAGGTGTCCAAAGTAACATGTGATCGACCTGTATCCTACTACCAACTCTAGTAAAACGACGATGTAAGACGCCGTAAGAAATGACATTTGGCACCCGTAGACTTGCAAGTCCCACTGTAGCGAGCAGCAAGGTGTAGGATAGTCAATCCAGTATAGATCTATACGCAAACTCATACGCTCCCCAATTAAGGAGATTCGGGATACAAAAGCGGTCATGGCAGGAAGTGCCATGATCCGCTTAATGGTTCACATAACTGCATAAATGTACATGTGATAAATGTGCTAACTGTAAGTGTACTCTTTCTCTGTCTGGCCTGTATGTACTGTAATGTTCTGCGTGTGCTCGCTGTAATGTATGTTATCTCTCTATCTAGCAAGTATAGTAATGTACTCTATGTGCTACTCGTACTGACTCATGAATGAACTGACTCGTTTTATGTTTCATTGTTCTAGTAATAGTATTTGTATCTTCCTGTGCTACCCGTATGGTAGCATACTAGTAATGTAACTCGTACGTATGAACATGGAAGTATACCCTTGCTACCCAAGGGTATTGAATTGACTGGAAGAACCTTTATGTCTATATATGTATACATAATATATAACTAATATTTAGACGACCTTCGGACGGAAAACCGATGCTCTATAGCCACATCCCAACGAGGAAAAGGAGATAAAGCAAGCTGGCCTTCCTAAGCCTTTTAAACATTGCTTATATAAGTATACATACGTAGGCATGCATTTGATAATAAGTATAAAAGAGCTTAAGTAAAGTTATTTGATAAGTAAAAGAGCTTGTAAAACAGTTTGATAAAGTGTTTGAACAGTAAGAAAATCACTGGTTTAGTAGTTATTAATCACATGTGATTGATATAATAACTATAAGTATTCAACTTGTATCCCCCCCCCCCCCCCCCATAAAAGCATTTAAAAACATTTAAATCATTGATTATGGGGTATGAACTCACCTATAGTGAGTGGTACGGATGAACTGAAGATGTAGGATTGCTAGGTGTCAAGTGAAGTCTTGAACACACTCTATGATCCTAGTTAACATATAATATCACATATATGTATCCAATTAGTGTTTAAACAACTAATAAACAAAGTCAAGATACCCTAGAACATGCTAAACACCTTATACAAGTGTTATAAGTCTCAAGGATTGCATGTAAGTGTTGCAGGGAAGGGCTAGTGTGCTTGGGGTTCAAGGAAAACTCCATTAGGGAGTTTACAGTTTTGTGGTCATAACCAAAAGAGTTTACGGTCGTAAACTGACACTCTTTTTGACCATTTATTGTTTGAAGCCTTCTAAGCCAATCCAAGCATTCCTACTTCATGTTTAAGCCTTAGGAAGTGTTTTGTGGCATCAATACACTCCTAAATGGAGTTTACGGCCCATGGACCATTTCTCCATGAGTTTGCTGCCGTAAAATCCTATGGAACATGGTTTTTGATGTTTTCAAGTCCTAAAAACTTCAAGGTAATAGCCTAGGTTAGATTCTAGTCAAAAGGAAGGAGTATGGGCCATTTACACCCACTTTGGGGTGTTTACGGTTTTGGGAGATCCCCAAACCGTAAACACATGTAAATGGGAGATTTAGGAGCTTTTCATATGATAAACACATCAAGGAAGGATCTAGACAAGTCCCTAAGGCATTGTGAAAGACTAAGGGACCCTTTGGCACCTTACTTGGTGTTTACGGTTTTGGGATCTTCCCAAAACCATGAACACCTTGTTCTTGGTGTTCTTGGGATAGTTCCTTGATGTAATGATGTATAAAAAGCCTTACAATACACTAGGGTTGGAATACTTACTAGTTGGAAGCTTGAAATGAGCTAAAAGTCCAAGAACACTAGTGTGTATTCTTGGTGTTTTGGAAATCTAATCAAAACACAAAAATGAATGGATGAAAAGATGTATACTCACTAGTTGTTATGATATATCAACTAATCAAGTAGAGAAATACTTACGTTTTCAGGAAATCGGGTGAAAACCGGGATGATAGTTGAGAGTGTTTGGGAGTTGTTCTATAGAGTAGAAATGAGAAGTGAAGTGTTTTGGGGAGTAGACTCATGCTTAAGCATGAGTTTATGGCTTTTGGGGTAATTTACGGCCCAAACATAAAATTTTGGCCGTGAACTTCTAAGCTATATGGTATTCGCGGTTTTGAAATTTCAAGACTCGAGACGACACATCCTTTCACCCGTTCGTTTAAAGAATAATTATTATAATAGTCAAACAACTTTAAATTTGTTAAAAACAAATAGAAATGAAATTGGCTTATAATATTAAGTGATTGACTTTTAGGGTTTTACCGAATGAAGATTTCGGGTTGTCACAGGTTACTTTTGGAGTTGATCAGGAGAATAAGCACGCAAATTCTAGTGATGATATGATCGCCTCTATGGGAATAATTTATGAATTGTTGGAAAAGGAACTAGTTGAATGGCAAGAGCATAAATCAAAGGAGATCACATTTGACTTAGAATAGAACTTTGATGCCCAAAGAGATTTGCTAGAATTGGAAAAGCTACTTGAGTGAAATATATGAGAAGATGGTGCAAAAAGTCTTAAAGCAGACTTGGAGTGTTCAAACCAACACTTGCAACATGGTGAGATCAATTATAACAACAAGTAAGAAGGTTTGAAGGAACAAGAACGTACTATGGTTTGGGATGACACAAAGGACAATAACTCTTCATTTGGGTTGCACACTATTGATCTGAAAATGGAGGCAATCAATTATTCCAAGTTAGATGAAAAAGAAAAGGATGAGAATATGACTAGGAAGAAGATTAAGATGAAGGTGAGAGGAACCAAGCCTCGTGCCTTAGTGTCAACCAATTTTGAAGTTTCACTTTTCAGCTACCCAATCCACAAGAATATGAAGAAGGTGAGGATGAAAATGTGATTTCAAGTGATGATGAGAGGATAAATGAAAAAGAAATCAGCATAGATAAGATGGAAGTGAAAAAAATAGGACGGAAGAAAGAAGAAAACAAGAAAAAGATTGGCAAATGCATAAAGCGTAAATTTGAAGAGAATGCCACTAAGAAGAAAAGGGAAGATTTGGCAATGGAATAAAAGAGAAGTTACATACCTTCAAAACAAAGTCTAAAGAGAAAAGGGTTAAAAGGGAATTTTCATTCAAAACCGGCGCAACGTAGAGTGTGAAGGAGTCCAGCTAAAGACTCCTAAAAAAGAAGTGCTTATGGGAGGCAACCCGCTGTTTGATTTTACTTTCTTTAACCCTTTCCTTTTCGTTTTATTTTTAGTCTTTTATTTTTTTGTTTAGTGTTTTATTAGGATTTTTCAATCTAAATCTTCTATTTAGCTTAAAATGATTGCTTGAGAACAAGCAAAGCTTGAGTGTGGGGTTTAGTGGAAATTATTTAAAGAGATCAAAAAAAATCCGAATAGAGTCAAAAACTCGTCGAGTCCATAACTGAACTCGATGAGTCCATCTGAAAATTTGCGATATTTCGTCAAAACCCGTCTCTACTCGGCGAGTTTGGGACCCCGAATTCGACGAGTAGACTTTTATTACCAAAAAAAAAATTTAACTTAGTAAATTAGGGTTTTTACCCTAAAGGGTAAAGCTTTCTCATTTTAGTCACACTCACCTACCACCCGATGAGCAAATCCTCTCAAACAAAAACCTTCATTCTCGTGATTTTTCTCCATTTCTCTCATTAAGGTTAGCTTTTTCACTCATAATTTCGTTAAAGGTTTGATTTTTAGTAGTTTAATGGTTGAAATTTGTTAAAAACCCGATTTTTGAATTTCACATGAACATTAGGGTTTCGATTTGGGCTAATTTAGAGCGTTTTGACTACATTTTTTTGTGAATTAATGCTTGGTTTACCACCCTAACCAAACCCCTGGAGTAATTTTGAGTATAATAGATTGAATCTATTCGAGTCATTAAAGGAGTCTTGAATTGTTCATCGGACTCATCGAGTCCATTACTGAGCTTGATGAGTTCATGCTGTTGTTTCCCATATTTTTATTTTTAACATTTTATGTGGTTTGTGTGGTTTTTCCTTGTGGTTACTTTTACAGAAAATGTTTAGAGGTAGAGGACAAAGTTCTCAAAGAGACTAAGGGGACTTCCCTTGGTTCAACTTCCCTCAAATTGGATCGAAGGCTACCTTAGTTAGATGGAGGAGAAAGCTAGAAACCCTCAAAACAAATGACTTTTATGTGCCAAACGAGTTGAACTAGAATTGGCTAGATCAAATGGGTTTGGTGGAGGCCTTGAACCCATATTTGACCAAATTTTTTATACATAATGGGCTTACATTCACTTGTGATGCTTGGAGAAGACTGTTTTGGAAGCAGGAGTCGGTATACCAAGAGCTGTGTTTGGAGTCTTATTCCACAGTTACGTTTCAAGGTGGGGACGTCTATTATGATACGGACGCATTGACTTTTTGTCTAGGTGGTGAGTATCGGGAATGAAGAATGGCTGAGTTGGGTTGGAGAATGGGCTTATATGACCAATCGGTGGAAATGACTGAAGCTTTTAGGACTTTCTTGGAAAATTGTCACAAGGTTTTCTCGGATGGAATGAATGGGGAAAATGGGTGGACTACAATTGTGAATAATGTTTACCTTCCCTCCACGGCTCAAGAGGGAAGCATTAGGTCGCAATTAATCGCTTAATTCATCAGCTCATTTCTAGTTCCATTAATATGTGGAAGGACAATGATAAGGTACCAAGCCTTGACGTATTCTAAATGATGTGAATTATCATGCCTAATACTTTCTGCAACATCCCATATTGTTTGGCGAAATACTTAGGTGAGGGTGCGGTGAAAGAAAGAAAAACCTCAAGAATTTGTGGGGGTATGTTTGTGAGTAGATTGGCGAGATCATTTGGTATTTTGGAAAGAGGAGCCGAGAATGTTTTAACTATGATGCCAACACCTCCATTTAACCACAAACAAGTTACGGACCATAAACTTGGAGAAAACAACTCCATAAGGAGTTCACGGCCGTAAACCCTCCAAGAATGGGTTCCTGGGCCGTAAACTCCTATAAATGGGTTGTTTGATGCTCTAAACTCACCCATTGGCTTGTAAAATTGAGTAGAATCACTTGTGATAAATCATTGACCTTCAAAACACTTAAGAATGAGGTGGGTGAGAGTTTATGGCCGTAAACACTTAGTTTACTGCCGTGAACTCATCAATTAGTCCCTATGATTGATTTAGTCCCTTTCAAATGCCCTAGAACCAAACCTAGCAACACCCCTCATTTGATTTAAGGCCATTTAGTACATAAGAACACCCCACCATGAGTTTACGGTCGTAAACTCATGGGGATGTGGTGTATAGAGCCGTGAACACTCCTTAGAGTTTACTCTTGAAGAGTAAACTCCATATCCTAGCTATTCATGTCCAGAAACGTCACCCGGGTCACTCCAAACACTTATTTTGAAGTGTTTTCGCGTCTTATTAGATACATTTGTGTATCATTTAACATTACATAGGAACCTCGCACGTTTTCAAGCCTTGATCTAACGTTTAGCATTCCAGTCGACACATTTCCTCGTCCGGTGAGTTCATACCCCTACCCTTTTTCAATGGTTTTTCAATGTTTTCAAGGGGGGGGGGGGGGGGGGGGGAATACAAGCAAAAGTACAAGAATATCTTGTACTTAAATTCATTATTTCATTTAAATGGTTTCATAATCCGCACACTTTTAACAATTGAAAACATATTAACTGATGTGTGTAAAATGCACTTGTTTTATTCCTACTTTTTATTAATAGATTTAGCACACAAAGGCAGTGAACCAATCTTTTAGTGGTATAGTTGGGTAAATAGGATGTTGATCTCAGGGAACGGGAAAATTAAACTAATATCTAATTTTAACTAAGCAAATAATAAAAGTAAAAAGGTTTTTCTCTAGTTTTGCAAGACTAGAAACTTAAACATGCAATAAAAAAAATACTTAATGAACTAAGTAACTAAAGCAAACAACTAATTCACCAAATTTGATAAAGATGTTTCTATTTAGGTTCAACCAATTCACTCCTATAGTTATTTTGTATTTATAATAGATTAATTGTTATTGGCTACCAATTATAGTGGTTAGGTTCATGTGCATTACTCCTAACCCTTAGACAATTAATTAATTCAAGCAGTGATCAAGTGTTTAAACTAATTAATTCCCTAGATTAATAATTTGGATTAAATAAGATTTGTAGTGGTCAATTAAGTTATTAGTTCAATTAACCTCTTGTTTGATGGTTTCTCAAACAATATCACACATTAATCCACCTATTGTCTTATTAATCTTTGTTTCATAATCATTATTCCTAAGCATATGGTTAAGTGTTCACATAGACATATGAGGTTAACAACTAAGAGATGTTCATGCAGCTTAATTGTCTTCCAATTAATAGAAAATAGTTGTGACTAATGCATAAGGTTCTTTAACAAACTTAATTTAATAGATCACCAATAAACAATCAATCAAAAGCTAAGAATTAAACCATAGGAGTTCCTTGGTATTCCCCAAACAGAAACAAAAATGTATTTAGCTCATAGTTGTAGTAAAAACAAACACAAAAACAAGTTTAACTAGATTAAACATACTCAATTCCTAAAGCTAAGTGGAATGATTAACCTAGTTGCTTGGATTCTTCATAAGATCGAAGATTAGAGTTCCTCAACGTCTTCCAGGGTGCTCAATCGCAGATGGATCTTCAAAAATCGCTAGAAAAGTAGTCCCATCGGATAAAGGCTCGATTTTTATAGCTATCTCAAAACAGGGTGTACTCGGCGAGTAGCAGACCCAACTCGCCGAGTAGACTCGTATTTATCCGTCTTAAATCAGGAGTCGAGGCTATCTTCTGGAATATTCTGATGGACTCGCCGAGTAGGCTCATGTACACGCCGAGTAGATAAGCTTTTGTCCCTCAATCTTCATTCTTTGGTCTCCAGTTTCTTTCCCTTGTTCCCTTTCACTCCCAAGCATGCCTTTTGGACTGAAAACAAAATTTAAACAATATTAAGTACCTTTTGTCCACATTATTCACATAATTAGTTAAAAATGAATAAAAATGTATGCTAAATAATTAACTAATTATGCACATATCATTAACAAACGGTTTTACTTATGGAATTGTTCTTCAAACATAATTCAATTCTTATTATATAATGTTATACGTTGTACTTCACAATTGAATGTTCACACTTTAAATGATAGAAGTTATAGAACATTGTAGAAGTCATAGAACATTGTATTGTCCTTAATGAAACACCCCTTAGGATCGAGTGTGAAGGACAGGTATCATTAGAACTTAGTCAGTTATAGATACTACTCCCCATAGACACGAGAGTAAAGAGTAATCTTAAAGATTGGAGACACGTCCTTTGTAACACGTCCCTTGGCACGAGAGTGGAGGACTATCCCTGTAACCAGAATCTCCAGAAGGGAGAACGTGACTTGAGTGTATATATCTATACGGGATTGACTATCCCGCACCTGGCTACTAGCTACAGCCGAACTGCAAGGTTCAAGGGTGACAAAAGTCATAAAAAGATAATGACCACGGCCCGAGTCATATCTAGTTTGAAGTATGGTTAAGGACTCGCAATCAAGATTATGAACACCTTGCACTTATTTATTAGTTTTATCTCTGTGTTAGAACTAATGTACATTTAAAGGTAATCAGACTTTCAGGAGACTCCACACACACACTTTAAGTATGGTAGATACTTGTACATTACTTTCAGATTCGGTAACAATTCACACACTTTTAGGAAAATATGGGATTTTCCTGGGATAACATTTGTACATAATCAAAACCATGTAATAACTCAGATAATTAAACTTTACAATTCACAAGGATAAACATGTTTTTCAGAGTACATCTTTTACATTATATTTTGGATTCGATAACATTACTTTTAAGAAAATATGGGATTTTCTTGGTGTGAAACTTTTTCAGAAAATAGAAAGGAACTCGTACATTTTCAGAAAACAATACCGCTTATGAACTCACCAGCTTTATGCTGATTTTTAAAATGCTTGTATTTTCATGTTTTACTTAGACAGGTACCCCGCATCCTTTTGCAGAAGACGGAGCGAATGGAAGTCACATCTTTCTTTTGTTAAACTTATGTATCTATGAAACTCGTATCACTTTACTTTTAAACAAATGTAATGAAATCTATGTAATGTAATGTTTTGTGTTTTACTTCACTTACTATGTACATTGGTTATGATATTAAAATGAAGTCACCTACGCCCCAAGACGTTTCCGCCTTCGGTTTCGGGGTGTGACACTATAACCCGGCGAGTTTCCACCTGAACTTGATGAGTTGCTCATTCTCTTATCTTTCAAGTCAACAATTTGATTCTATTTGACGCGGGCATTAATTATATTCTTTGAAGATTATTCCCGAACATTTCCAAGAGTTTTTCATTTATATTTGGAGTTGTGCCACATGATATTTTGACACCCAAGGCATGGATGAGTTGTTACCATGCCTAAAGTCAGTTGAAGATGAAGCTCAAAAATGAAGAAGATCAACCTCGCAAATACTATCCTGGGGGAGTTTGTTCCAATTCTCTCTTTACTTTATGTTCTTTATCATACATAACATGCAATGGGGACATTGCATAAATTAAGTGTAGGGTAGGGGTTAGGTTACATTAGTTAAATTAGAATCCTAAACATAGGTATAATTTTAAAAAATTTTGCATAAAATTGCTAGGACATTAACTTAGAAAATTTTGGTAAAAGCATTTACGATTCCATGCTAGTATTGTGTTTGATGATTTTATGAGGACCCAAATGTTTAGTTGATCCTATATATGTTATAATGAATTTGTGGCCCCCTTTATTCTACTGAAATCATGGGACAAAAACACAACCTCGCTTAGTTTGAGGGACGCAATATGTTTAGCATCATGTACCAGAAATGCATCCCGGAATGATTAAGTAGTCATTGCACATAAGACTAATGTCTTTATCCAATAATAGATGAAGTTAAATCCCCTTGGGTAAGCATATGTTTTTTTTAGGTTTTTAGTGTGAGTGAAAAAAAAAAAGAAAAAAGAAAATAAAAGAGTGATGCAATGTTGAAAGAAAGAAACTAAAAAAGCTATGAAGACAAATAAGAGATATCAAGAAGAAAAGCTACAAATTATTGATGATTCAAAGTATCAAGTATTTTTATTTTCATTGTAATTTTCTTTTCTAGGTTATTTTATCGTATGTGTGCTTGTGGGTTTAACCAAAAATGGCTTGAGGTTAAGAAAGTTTTTTGCGGATGGATTCGGAGGGATGCATAAAATAAGCGTTGTTTAAAAGAAGTGGGCGAGTGTTTAAGAGGATTGTAAGTATTTAGGATTAGTGGGGGTCCTTAGGAAAATTTAGACACAAATGCATGCGTTGCGGTCTTCCCATAATGGATGGGTTTGATTGGGATTGTCTTATGTGATGCTAGTATGCTAAAATTCAGTTTTCCTTGGGGGCAAGCAAACGTCAAGTGTGGGTATTATGATATATGTATATTTGATCATATAAGTAATGTAATATCTTAATACGTTTTGGCTATTTTGTCTCGATTTATGAACAAAAGGTACTTAATTATATTAAAATTACGTTTTTATCCTTAAAGACATGCTCGAGTGAAAAAAAAAAAGAAGCAGAACTAGCAAGTGAAAGCTTGGGAATTGACGTTTGAAGAAATAAGGCTTAAAAGAAGAAAAACTCGGCGAGTTGGCCATCAACTCGATGATTAGAGTGGATGTTTCGTGATTCAACAATGTCTTGTTGTATACGCAGGTTAAGTGAAAAACTCGTCGAGTTGGGTCTAAAAACTCGACGAGTTGGTGCGTAATTTTGGAATATTTGGTTACTCATTGACAATCAAAAGGATTCTTGGAGCTCTGGTTTTTGAGAATTCAACTTAGAAGTCAAGCTAGAAGAGATCAAAGGCAATAAACATTACTTTTTCTTAATCTTTTGCATAAACCATGTTTGAATCATTAGAATTTGATTTTAGGTTTTTATTTGCTGTAGATATGAGCTAAAAGCTTTTAACTTTTGCTTAGAGTAGATAAAATTATGAATATGGTTTGATTGAATGGCTTGGATTAATTTGATTAGGTGAATTGTCTTGTTAAGCTTGTTAAAAACCCTTATATGTTAATGATAATTACTTTCTGTTAATAATCAAGTTTATTGAGTGCATGAACGTCTTCTTAATTGCTTGAATCATATAGTTTTGTGAAAACAATATTGTATACCTAGTATTAGTGAATATGCACCTAGGGTTAACTAGAAAATAAGTAAATTAATGTGTGAGCATATGTGATGAACAACCACGTATGAGTTGATCAAATTGAAAAATTCAGTTAACTAATATTACAAGTCTTACTTGATCCGAACTGAACAGTAGGAAACTTGTTCGTTTAATCAATTGGCCACTGTTTGAATTAACTTGTTTGCTAAAGGATTAGTAATAGTGAACATTAACCTAATCACATTAGAAATTGGTAACCAATGATATATTAATCCATTGCACTTGCAATGAAATCAACCATAGCAATAAGTTAATCGAATCTGAACAAAAGTCTCTTTTATCGATGAATCTAGTTACCTTTCTCTCTAAGTAGTTGTTAATTGTTCTTGTTTAAGTGTTATTTGCTCATTTAAGTTTCTTGTAACACTTGTTCCAGGTATTACTTGATTTATTTAATTTTAGGGTTTTTGGTGCGCGGACTCGGCGAGTTGGGAATCCAACTCATCGAGTAGAGGCATTATTTATGGATGCGGGATCTGGACCTACTCAACGAGTCGGAAGGCCCCAACTCGGCGAGTAGGAGCTGTAAAGAGAAACCCTAATTTCCAGGAGTTTTCACCCTATTTAAAGGACTTATGGCTTATTTGTAGTCTCCTTTATCGTTCTTGCAACCCAAAAAGAAACCCTAGCTGCTTGTGAGCTTCCTTGAGTGTGTGTGAGCCATTTTGGGATATTTTTGAATGATTTCAAAATTTTACGTGGTATCTGCACTAGGAGAGCTTGGATCTGGAGTTTGGGACCTTAGATCCCACTGAAAAGAGCTGAACTTGAAGAATACTGAAGGAACTCGTCAATTCCCTTAGCTGACTCGACAAGTTGAGTAGGGTTTACTCGTTTTCGGTTTCTTGAGCTTTCTGTTGTCATGAGTTTTCGGTTTCATGAGTTTTTGGTGGTTATCAGTTTCAATCTCATGATTTTTCGGAGGGACTCAGTTAGTTAAACGGTAACTCGGCGAGTGGATGAATTAAACAAAAAACTCGACGAGTCGCTGGACGTACTCGACGAGTTGAGGTCAACATGGACTGTTGGCTTTGACTGTTGACCAGGATTGACTTTAAGGATGTCTAAGGGATTGTGACAAGTAATCACATGATGATTACAGGCAGTTAAAGGGGGAGTAGTGCAGGGGACATATCAGATCTTAGCTTATCAGTCCAGCATTCGAGAGGTGAGACTTCTGACCATACCAATGGGTCCAAGGCACCAAGGCCAGTCCATTTTATGATAGATGGTATACTTGTTGTGTAGAGATGTGTGGTATACTTGTTGTAGAGATATGTGGTATGATAGTTAGATATGAGTGGTATTATGCTAGCTATATATATGTTATAGTTGCGGAGAAAGACTATGGGGGAGCCCATGACACTTGGATGTAAGACCATGTAGGGGAGCCCACGGCTGTCCAGCAGGGAAAGACCTTGGAGGGAGCCCATGGTACTTAGGTGTAAGACCATGTGGGGGAGCCCATGGGATCCTTATGCAGAGATATGTGGTAGAGATAGATTTTATAGCTAATGTTATATGGTAGAGATAGCTTTTATAGCTAATATGATATGTGGCATGTGGTAGAGATAGATTTTATAGCTAATGTGATATATGTTATGTGGTAGAGATAGCATTTATAATTAATATGATATGTTTTATGTGGCTTGTGTGTGGGGTATGCTATGGGGAACTCACTAATCCTTAGCTTCCAGTTTGTGGATTTTTTTTCAGGTACATCTGAGCCTAAGGGCAACAACAAGGCTTGACAGCACAGCGTGCACTCTCTTAGGCATTTTATGGGACACTCTGATGATTTGAAAAGAAATTGTAATGATTAAGAATTTTGAAAACAATTGTATTTTAAAGTTTATGTCTTCTGGAAAGTATTTGACTAATTAAAAATGTAAATTTCTTTTGAAAATTTGGGTTGTTACATTTCTCGTCTTGCAAAACTAGAGAAACCCATCTTTTATTACTTCTTTTTATTTAGGTAATTCTAGTAGTTAATCGTAATTGTTACCGTTCGCTGTGTTCGATACCCTACTTGCTTGAACTATATTGATAATCGATAGGTACACTGACTTTCGTGTGTTTATTTTTTGTTTAAATTAGTAGGATTAAAACTAGTGCATTCCACACGCATCATGCATCATAGTTGTACATAACTAAGATTTTATAGCCTAAGAATATTTGGTTTGGCCTTATTTCTTGTTCCTTGTCTGGTTGTGGGCTTAAGGTAGAATCAAGTATTCGACTGTCTATAGGATCCAGTGTTATGTATGATTAACATACACGAGAGCTGCAAGGTTGGTGGAAGTTTCATGAATGGGTTTGTGTGCAAGCAGTTGGCTAGTTGAGAAATGTTTAGTTGTTCTCTAGGGAGTGAGGGTAGAATGTATGATTATCTTAGTGTATGTTGTTAGGGTTGTTATGAGGATCCTCTGAGACAAACACGGGTAGTTGTGGAAGGTAGTATGGGCCCATACTATTGGAAGCATAGGACCCTTACTCATAGTATGGAAGTCACAACCCATAAGTTTTTGTTATTTAGAATAGCTCATATGGTATGAATGCGCCTTATCTGATATTTTCTAGTTTATTTTTCAGTATGATGTTAATGAGGAGATCTGGATCAGGAGTTGGAGTGGGCGGCCAGAATAACCCATCGTCGACTGAGGATGAGATTAGGGAGTTGACTTCTACTGAGGTTGTGATTGTTATACGAGGCCAGATACCAGAGATGTTCAGTTCTATCAAAACCACCATGATTGAGTACTTTAATGACCGTTACGCTGCACTTTCTGAGGCTATTGTTGCTGCAGCTAACACGATCATTACGGCTGATCGGGTTCATGGAGAGAGAACCTTCCAGTGTCAGGACTTCAACAATGAAAAGCCCCTGGAGTTTGATAGATTTCAGGATCTGATCATTGCGATGAGGTGGTTGTCTGCCATTAAGGGATGTTCTTTACTTGCCCCTGGAGTTTGATAGAGCGAAGGACTGGTGGAGGTTGATTACTAACTCATATACTCCAGAGCAGAGGGTTGTTTTTTCATGGGAGCAGTACTCTAATATGTTCCGCACGAGATATGTTCCATCAGTTTAGACAGAGAGATTGGCCTAGAAGTATTTGGACCTGAGACAGGGGACTGAGTTGGTGACTAAGGTCACCAAGATGTTTACTTATAGGGCTATGTTTTGTCCTGACTTTGCTGCCACTGAGCAAGATCAGATGATACAGTACTTGAGCATGCTTAAGATGGACATTCGGTAGTTTGTGTCTACTCAACATTATGATACACTTGTGGAGCTACAAGAGGCCACTAGGAGCCGAGATTGATTTGGAGCTCCAAGAGAGAGAGAGTGTGTGTGTGTGTGTACGTAGGGCCCGGTGCAGACGCAGCCCGTGGTAAAGTGGTTCAAGGCCACTAATGTGAGATCTAGGAGTCAGAGGGGCCGCACTTATGGCAAGTGCAACAAGGTTCATGATGGCTCTTGTCGATCTTCTTTTTGGTGCCACAAATGTGGTAAGGAGGGGCATTACACCAAGGATTGTCACCAACAGGTCCCTACACCAACCACCAGGATATGTTATCACTGTGAGCAGGTTGACCATATTAAGGTCAATTGTCCTTTGCTCACTACGGGACTGGCACAAACTCCAGCACTAGTTGGATTGAGGATCATAAATGGGCATCAGGGAAGGGTGGAGCCGTCAAGGGCTTAAGGTTTCACTTTCCAAATCACATCATAGGAGGCCAAGGTGATGTAGGACATCATTACTTGTATGTTTTCATTTATCATTTGGTCAATTATTTTGGGGTGTGCTTGTGTTTATGCTTTTGAAAGGTACCTTTACAATGAATTCTTGCATGCTCTTGTGTTATTCAAATCAAGGACAAGTGTCGTTCCTTTGTATCTCAGACTTGTAGTAGGGGTTTCAATATGACCCTTGGTGAACTGGAGTTCCGTTGTGAGTTGCTATCGCCAACGAACTCGAAATTTCTGCATCGGGTGTTTTCCGGGATTGTGTTTTGGAGATTTTTGGGGTGCCTTACTCAATTTATCTCATACCTATTTGCATGGGAGACAAGTGTGTGTATGTGTGTGATCGTAGGGATAGATTGGCTGAGTAAATTTAGGGATATGATCGACTGTGAGGGTCAGCGGGTGATAGTTTGAACCCTAAATGGAGGAGAACTGGTTGTTTATGGAGAGGGTACCAGATTGGGATTAGCCTTTTGTTATGCTACCAGAGCTCAACAGTATATTCAACATGGATGTATGAGTTACCTTTCTTAGTTGGTCGATACCTGAGTTGGGAAGCAAGTTTCGAATTCAGAGGTGTCGGTAGTTAGAAACCTTGCTGATGTGTTTCCGGAGGAGCCGCCTAGAGTGCCTCCTGAGTGGCAAGTTGAGTTCAGGATTGATTTAGTTCTAGGTGCGGCTTTGATTGCCAAAGCACCGTACCTATTGGCACTGCTTGAAATGGAGGAGCTTTCCTCTCAGCTTCAGGAAATATTAGGCAAGCAATTTATTAGACCGAGCAGTTCGTTGTGCGGAGCACCGATATTGTTCATCAAGAAGAAGGATAGTTCGTGTAGCACCTGGTTCCTAGTATGTATTTTAATCTAAGTGTTTTTGCATTTTTAGCTGGAACTCGGCGAGTTGTATGCCTGACTCGCTGAGTAGGGGCGAGATATCGAGCACGTTTAAGTTGGCGACTCGACGATTCCATATCCTGGACTCGGCGAGTCCGTCGTTTACCAAACCCTAACCCTCCCCTTCAGCACGTTTAAGTTTGCACCCTATTTAAACCCCCTTATGCGCCCCAAGCTTGCCCCCTTCACTCTCAGAGCATCCTTTACCAAACCCTAACCCTCCCCTTTGTGATTTGAGTGTTTGTGTGCTTTTCGTTGAAGTTTGAAGAAGAGAAGGAAGGAAAGACCAAGGAGAAGGAGAAGAGAACGGATCTAGAACTCAATCCAGAGTTCATTGAGGTATATTTCGGATTTTTTCCGTTACCATGATGATTTTCTATTAGAAACTCCATTTAAGCCATCTTTATCCACTTCCTAGCATGATTGTAATATAGAGATCATATTGAGTGGAATGGCCTTTGAATCTAGCTAGGTTTGAGCTTCAAGAGCTCAGATTTACTGTCTTAATGGAACCATATTGCATGAAAAACCTAGATCTACTCTTTTAGTGTATTTTGAGCCTTAAAACCTTCATTGGTGTTTATCTACACGTAAACTTGGAAAGTTTCAAGTTTACGTGTTAATCGAGCCCTAAGAACCCAGATCTATGCATGGAATGCACTGGATTCAAGAAGAATTGAGTATACTGTGATTGCATGCATGCGACTCAGCGACTCGTTCTTCAGACTCGACGAGTCGAGTCGCGAGTCCCCGATTTTCCCCTTTTGAGTTATACCGAGTGGGATCAGTGAGCTATAAGTGGACTCAGTGATTCGGAAGCCAGACTCAGTAATCGAGGGACTCGGCGAGTCAATGCCCTGAGTCGGCGAGTCCAAGGCAATCTTCTTGCCTCAAGAACAGACTCGACGAGTTTTTCATACAACTCGGCGAGTCACAGGCCACAGTGTTCATTGGATGAAGATGAACTCGACGAGTTGTTCATACAACTCGGCGAGTTTGATAAAGGACCATTGGACATCTAAATAGAAGGAGAACTCGTCGATTCAATGCCTAACTCGATGAGTAGGGACGGGAGTAAGGACAATCGATTGGATAGGGACTCGACGAGTTGGCGAGCCAACTCGGCGAGTCGGGTCAACTAGAAGTTTAACTTTGACTTTGACTTTTCACCTGGTCGGGGGTAAAATGGTCATTATACCCTAAGGACAGTTTGCAGTGTTTGATTGAGTGTTTTATGGGAATTACAGCCGGAGGATTTCCGGAGCAGCAGCAGCAGACAGAAAGTTCCCGTGCAGATTAGCACCTACTTCAAGGTGAGTTACCTTCCAGTAGCGGTGGGTCTACGACCACAATGCCGGACCACCAGTAGGAGTTGTATGTTAGATGATTGTCTTTGTGATATCATCTAGGTTTGCTACTACCTGATATGTTATATGCTAGCTTGATGTTTTATAGTAGTAGAGTTCGGTTGTTAGGACCGAAGGGTAGTCAGACACCCCAGATACGTCTGAGAGTATGTGATGTTAAGATTATATGCTAGCATGATCTGTTATATGTGTTAGGGGTAGTAGGAGGGGAACAGTCCTCGATTTTGGTTGTTGGGACCGAAGGGTAGTCAGACACCCCAGATACGTGTGATAGTATGTTATGTTATGATATGTGTTAGTAGTAGTGGTAGGGGTGAAATAGTCCCTGAGGATTGGTTGTTAGGACCGAAGGGTGGTTGGCACCCCAGAATGGCCGCACAGGTAGGACATCACCCCAGAATGGCCGCACGGGTAGGTCGGCACACCAGAATGGTCATTCCGGGTAGGTCGGGCACCCCAGAAATGCCCGACAAGTATTGTATGTTAAATGATTATATGGTATGTGCTACAATGGGGGAACTCACTAAGCTTTGTGCTTAGAGTTTTCAATTTTGGTTTCAGGTACCTCTTCATCGAAGGGGAAAGAGTTGGCGCGGTAGCGGCACATCATACACATCCACTATTTTCCAACTTACGAGATTGTTCTGGGATTTCTACTCTGACATTTAGTTGATTTCATATTTTGGTTTTCAAACACGATATATGATTGTGAAATGATTTTATCAGACAAGTTTATTTACAAATGTTTTCCAATGTATTGATTTAAAAATGAAATTTTTGGACGTGAAAATTGGGTTGTTACAAGCTGGTATCAAAGCCCTGGTTTGAGGGATTCGGGCACACCTTCGGGGGTGTTTGGACTCAAACCCAGGGATTAAAATATTTTTACAAAGAAAATGACTTTCTAAAAGCTAAGATAAAAGAGTTTTGAGAAGGAGCAAGTGTGTGATGTGCACAACTGGCCGAGCTCAAGTAAGTATTCCCTAAAGTACCCATACCAGTTTATGTTACGTTTAACAGTTTCAATAAGACAACATGCTAGTATAGGACTAAGGATCTAGGAGTGATGCTTTATGTGCCTGCTTTATGTGCTTCAGCTTATGAGAATTGCATGCTAGAATTGAGTAGACAGCAGTAGGATAGCCTGTTTAGGTTATGCCTAATAGTATGAGCTTAGCATTATATGCCAGTGCAGTTCCTATTATGAGAATATAGTTGCTAGAGAATTGTTCCCTTTTGTTCGAATGCTGCTTGCTTTGTGCTTTGTGGGACTCTGAGCAATGACAGTTAGCCATTAGGTGAATACGTCACGTCACATGTGATCATGGTTGAATAATCTCAGAGTGCCGGATTTGGCCCAATTGCGCAGCTCTCGTTTGAGTCTAACCGTTGTAAGGACGAGTCTTTTACTCGAAGGATTATCTGAGCCTCATCACATGTGATGGTAGTCAGGTAATGGCTAATTGGCATTGCAAGGAGGCCTTCAGCAACTAAGGACCGGATTGGGTGGAATTAGAGATTTTCCGTAGGGTAAGCCTAGGATGAGGATAGAAGTGATCAGCAGTGGTAAAAAAGGGATATGGTGGAGTCAAGACAGTCCTTGAAGAAGGTACGGATAGATGTGGAAGGTAGTATGGGCCCGTACTACTGAAAGCGGAGGATCCGTACCCGAACTGAGGAAGGCTGAGACAAGACCAGGGAACTTGTAGTAAATGTGATCCCTCAAGAGGTATCAGTATCACTAATGGTTGTTATTATGCATTGAAGAATGGTGGTATTACGACCGAGGCCAGCAGTTGGCAGCTCAAGAGAGGGATCGGGTTTGGGATCAGGTTCCAAGCCAGTAGATGAGAGGCTACCCAAGTTCATCGCGTCAGAGATCACCAGAGGCATCCTTGAGTCGACCCCCATCATCTTCGGGTTGATCAAGGAAGGGATAGTTGAGCTAATGGAGGACCGCCTCAGGGCGTTCCAGAGTGACCTGACATCTGGCCAGTCAGGATCTCGCACACTGTCCTTCAAGCACTTCCGAGGCAGTGGTGCACCAGATTTCCATGGGGAAAAGGACCCCATTGCTGCTAGACGATGGATTGCAGACATTGAGTCTGCACAGTTGACTAGCTTCTGCCCCGAGGGGTCGAAGGTGAGGTTTGCAGCAGGTTGTTTTAGAGACAGAGCTAGAGACTGGTGGGAGTCTGTTGATGACTCATTGGGAGCCTCGGCTGCTGAGGCTATGACATGGCCGGACTTTGTGACCCGGTTCAAAGCAGAGTTCGCACGTGCGGTGGAGCTCCAGCAGTTAACTAGAGAGTTCTTGGACATGAGACAGACGACGGAGACTTGTTAGAGTTTAAATGTTGTAATATGTCGAAGTTTTAGTTGTTACGAAGGATCTTTAGTCTCCGTAAGAAGAGTCTTCGGATGTAATGTTATTTTTACTAAGGCATTTTAAATGAAGTCTTAATGTCTAGTCCTTAGTATTTTTATTATGCTTTTGTACTCCTATAAATAGGGGTCTGTACTAAGTGAGTAGGACACTTTTGACTGAGTCTTTTACAGATTTTTCCTTTGTACTCTGTAAAATCAAGAGCATAATATGAGCTGAACCAAGATTATATTTACTCTCGTGTTCATCGTTTTTCTTCTTTCTGAATTCTTACATGAATTGATCTTAAACTCGATTACAAATCTCATCAATTGATATCAGAGCGGGAATCCTTTCTGTGATCTGATTTTCATTCGATTAAAGAGGTTTTTGAATCTACTGTTTGATTCAAAAAGTTTCCGTCCTTTTTGGAATTGAAAAATTCTTCCTGATCTCAATCTAGGATTTGATTCTGCAAAAATATTTGTAAATCGAGTGTTCGTTGTGTGATTCTGAATTGAATTATACAATTTGATTTCAATTTTCTCAAAAGCTTTTGTATCATCTTGAAGTTTTTTTTGTCCGTACAGCAATGGCGTCATTCAATCTGAATTCGATGACATCATTTTCTCATTTGCTTGGATCATCCACAAAAATTCCAATGCTTATTCCAGAATATTATGATCAGTGGGCAGATAGGATGGAAGATTACTTGAATGGATTGGATGAAGAATTATGGAAATGCATCATAGGAGAAGTCAATCAACCTGCACAAGTTCAGCCAATCAGAATGTCTTCAAGTAGTTCAGAAGTTGAAAATCAAATCGATCGTTTAAAACGTCTGGAGAAGAAATGCATGAGGGAATTAAGAGGTGCGTTGCCTCCTGCTGTGTACAATTATGTCAGAACTTGCAAAACAGCTAAAGAAATCTGGAACAATCTCAAAGACAAATTTCAAGGAAGTGAAAAGACGAAGATCACATCTGTGAAACAATGCCTGGTGGAACTCAAAGATTTCAAACAAAAAGAAAATGAGTCTATTGAAGCATACTATGATAGGTTCAACGAGCTAATCTATCATTGTAACCGTTATAGTATAATCAGGTCACCAATGGAGTACAATTTGATATTTGTAATGGGACTTCGAAAGGAGTGGAGGAGTGTGAGTATGATGGTGAAAAATCAACAGAGCTTTGATACTTCGACTTTGAATGACTTGTACAATCAATTAAAATCTCATGAAAATGAAGTGAATGAAATGGCAGAGGAAGCTATTGCAAGTTTTGGTGGACCATTGGCATTAGTTTCGAAGGTCTCAGAAAGAGAGAATGAAAAATCGAAGTCTGATGAAGAAGAAGGTTTTTTGATGAATTCTGAAGACGAGGCAGTTGCATTTTACTCAAACAATAGAGTAAAGAAATTCTTTAAGAAACCTTTTAATCCAAAGAAGTCATCAAATTCGAAGGGTGGTTTTGAGAACAAAAACAAACTGGATGAAAAGAAGAAAGAAATGAAGACAGATTCGAAGAATGAGCTGGAGCAAATAAAGATGAAATTGAAAGGTGATACAGGGATAAACTGCCATTACTGCTATGTAGTTGATTACTTGTTGAGAAAGAAGGAGGAAAAGAAAAATAAAATAAAGGATAAAGCATACTACACTGAGAAACTAGAGGAAGTAAAGAAGAAAGCAAAGAATTTGTCAATGGTGGCTCATGGAGAAACTGAATCAGATGGCACATATCAAATATGGTCTTCGGGTTCAGATGATGAAGAAATGAAAAATCCAACTCATGGAGCTATGTATGCAAAGGTGGAAGAGGATTCAGATGATGAACAGACTGACGAAGTGTATGGGCAATGCTTCGTTTCGAAGTCTACTGACAGGTCGCCCATGACTACCAAGGTACATAACATTCTTGAATCTTTTAACATTCCAGTTTCTGCATATAATTCTGAGTTAGTATCTTTTGATGAAACTGTTATTTACTTTGATTCAATCGTTGTGTCTGCTAGCAATGAAGCGAAAAAGTTAAGTGATCAATTACTAGAGACAAGAAAAATGTTGGATTCAAAAGTCACTAGAATTGATTACTTAGAATTGCAAGTTTCAAATATTTTGGAGGATAGAGAAAAATTAGCAAAAGAAGTAAATTTGTTGTTAGCACAAAGAAATATTTTCTGTAATTCAGCAAAAAGATTGTATGGAAAATTAACTGAGTTACATCATTCGTGTGAAATAAGTAAGGAACAACATAGAAAATTACTACCATTTTTAGCTTATGATAGAGCTAAGGTTAATAGTATTTCATATGATTGTGAAAAAGAAATTTCTGATTTCAACAAAATTCCAGATGATAGGTTTAGATTTGGAATTGCTAAAGTCAAAGATTATCTTGATGTTAATGATTTAGTAAAAATTGTAAATGAGACCTTATCTAAATCAGAACAACTTCGAATTTTGAAAAAGACTGAGAATTCTACATCTAATTGTGAAACTAATATTGCTGATATTGAAGATAATTCTGATAATATTAGTGAAATTAGTGATTTAGAAGATGTAGATTGTTCTCAATTGTTTGTCATAAATGTAGCAAATTCATTTAAAGGGAAAGAAAAATATGAAGATTTATTAATAAAAATTGAAACTGATAAACCCTCAACTTCGAAAGTTTGTGATATGGAGTTTGTGGAAATACATGAGAGTCAAACCGATGATAGTGACAATGAGGAAGAAAATACAAATTCGAAGCCTATTCAAAGGTCGGAAGAAATTGAAATTCCTCGAGTGGTTGTTGATCAAGTCTATTTGGATACACAAGAATTTGAGAAAATTCTTAGTGAAAAAGGTGCTCATTATCTTGAATCGAATACTGTTGTTTATCCAATCTTCAAATGCACTGATGATGTTGTGTTCCCAAATCAAGTCTTCGTAACAACAGGTAATGTTGAAAACATAAAGCCTGAATTCAAAAAGATGATTGAGGAAGATAATATGCAAACAACAAATGAAGGATTCTTTTCAAATCAAAGTACAGTTGAAAACAATCTTACAAAGAATTCATATAAATTTCAACATCAAAAATCAAAAAGAGTATGGGTTGAAAAATCAAAAAGAGTATGGGTTGAAAAATCAAAAGTTGAAAATGTGTTTACAAAACACGAAGGTGTTAAAACAGAAGTTAAAGCAATAAAATTGAATTCAGAGGAATTTAAAGCTCAAGTTGAAAATTTTTCAAAAGAAAATAATATTTCGAAACGTCAAGCGAGAAAAACAATTTTTTGGCAAACTGTTGAGAAAAATGCTTCGTTTTCAAATAATGAAAGAAAAGTTTTTAAAGAAAAATCAAAGTCTCAAATTTTTGAAAAGAAAAATGCTTCGTCTTCAAATAATGAAACAAAAGTTTCAAAAGGAACAAAAAACAACAATACCAAGAAAAAATTTTCAAAAAAAGGTTGCAACATAGAATTCAAAGTCACAAAGTAAAACATCTTATCATGAATCATATCTTTCAAAACCAAAAGTTGATTATGTTCCAAATTCAGCAAAATGTTATAATCCTTTGAAGAAACAAGCTGACAAAGTCTCACATGCGAAGGGTATAACAACGAAAAGAAATATTCATCATTGGTTGGAAGGAAAAGGAAAAATGTATCAATCAAGCAAGTTTTCGAAAGAACAGATACATGAGGCGTATGACAAGTATGCTAATCCTTCAACGAATGGTAGTTCATCATCCAAAGAGTCAAATATATCAGTTAAAGTTTGGCAGCCAGTCATAAAAGCAAAAAGAGAAGAATCACAAATTCAAGATGCGAAGGGTGTAATTAGTGAAAATTTGAAAATAATAAAAACTCATATATCTGACCCTTCGAATGAAAATGTTTGGTTTATTGACAGTTTCAAAACCAAAGTTTGTGATTGGGTTAATGGTTGTACTTTACAATTGAATTACAAACCTAATATGAATGGACCCAACAAAGCTTGGGTACCTAAATTTTTTCAATGATCGCAGGTACTTTGTGACGAGCAATATGATAACAAGTGGTATATTGATAGCGGTTGCTCATGTCACATGACTAAGAAGAAGGAAAACTTGTGTGATTTTCTAAGCCTGGAAAATGGAGGAGTGGTTAAGTTTGGCAATAATCACAAATGCAAAGTCAAGGGTTATGGAAAGATAACGAATGGAAATTTCACTATCAACAGAGTTGCATTTGTTGAAGGTTTACAACACAATTTGATAAGTGTTTCACAACTTGTTGTGGGCACTGGAAATAGTGTTCTTTTTAATGAAGAAGGAAGTGTCATTTTGAATGCAAACCTGCTGTATGTTTACTTTCGAAGGCTGCTGCCGATGTTAGCTGGTTATGGCACAGGAGATTATCACATCTCAATTTTCGAAACATCAACAAACTTGTCATACAAGATCTGGTAAGAGGTTTACCCATTCTTAAATATGATAATGACAGTTTGTGTGCAGCTTGTGAAGTAGGAAAACAACACAAACAAGGTCATCCTATCACAATAGATTCGAAGATTGTTGAACCCCTCGAACTCTTGCATATTGATTTATGTGGTCCTTCAACGGTTGCTACTCTTAACAAGAAGAGGTACATTTTGGTAATTGTCGATGATTTTTCAAGATTTACGTGGGTTTATTTTCTCAGGTTAAAATCCGAAGTTCCACAAATGATGATTGATTTTATCAAGAAAATGGAAGTTTCATTGAAAAAGACAGTTCGAAAAATTAAAAGTGATCATGGAACTGAATTCAAAAATCGTGTCTTTGATTCATTTCTGGTGGAAAAAGGAATTTCGCATAATTTTTTATCTCCCTATACACCACAACAAAATGGTGTAGTTGAGAGAAGAAATCGATCATTATGCGAAGCTCCAAGAACAATGTTGGCTTATTTGAATTTACCTCAATATCTTTGGGCTGAAGCTGTTTCAACTGCTTGTTTTACTCAAAATCGATCATTCATTCATAGACGGTTTGATGTTACTCCTTATGAAATCTTCAATAATCGAAAACCTAATGTCAAATTTTACCATGTTTTTGGATGCAGATGTTTCATAATGAATCTTAAGGATAATCTTTCGAAGTCTCAAACAAAACCAGATGAAGGAATTTTCTTGGGATATTCACACAATTCAGTTGCTTATAGAGTGTTAAATAAGCGAACTCGCAAAGTGGAAGAAACTTTTAATTTGACATTTGATGATCATTACATTAAAAAGTGTAATCATAAATTTGCGAATTATCCTATTTTGCAAAATTCTTCAAATATAGATAATTCAATTGAAATAGATGATGTTAATTATGATTCAATTTTTGGTATTTCAGATCAAGCAATTGATGCAGAAAGAAATGCAACTGATAATCAAACATCAGAAAATTCGAAGCATAACAATGATTCAATTTCAAATTTGAATCTAAACCCAAATGAACAAGCTGATGATCCAGTGGAGGGGGAGCACTTGGATTCAAATAGTTTTGTTGAGGGGGAGCATTATAGTGAAAGAGATAACATGTCAACAAATGTTAATGTCGAAGAGGAGCCAATTCTTGAAGAAGAACCAATCAATGAACCAGAGCAAAATATCGAAACGGAGTCAATCATTGAGGGGGAGCCTATACTTGAGAATGATCAAAATCATGAAGAAGAAAATTTTAATGATGCTGATGATTCAATTTCCATAAATGGATCAGAAACAGATGTTGTGTTCGAAGATGCACTTTTGGATTTTGATCCTAATTATCCACCATTGGATAAATGGACAAGAAATCATCCAAAAGATCAAATTCTTGGTGATCCACAAGCAGGCATAATGACAAGGGCACAACTTCAGGCACGAAATGAGGTACTGAATAATCATCAAGAGTTATGCATGTTTAATGTTTTTATTTCCAAAATCGAACCAAAGACAGTTAAGGTTGCAATGGAACACTCTGATTAGGTTGTTGCTATGCAAGCTGAATTGTCTGAATTCGAAAGAAACAAGGTTTGGAGATTAATTCCAAAACATGTTGATGTGTCAATTGTTGAACTCAAATGGATTTATAAAAACAAAACTGACAAAGATGGAAACATTATTCGAAATAAAGCTAGACTTGTTGTTAAAGGATATTCTCAACAAGAAGGAATTGATTACGAAGAAACATTTGCCCCTGTCACAAGACTCGAGGTTGTTCATATTTTTCTGGCTTTTGCAGCTCATAAAGATTTTGATGTCTATCAAATGGATGTAAAATGTGCATTCTTAAATGGAGAACTCGAAGAAGCTGTTTATGTTGAACAACCTCCAGGTTTTATAAACACAGAACATCCTTATCATGTTTATATTTTAGATAAAGTTGTATATGGGTTAAAACAAGCACCAAGAGCATGGTATGCAACTCTAACATCATTTTTGAAACAATCTAAATTTAAACAAGGATCAGTTGATCCCACTTTATTTCGAAAGAAAATTGGGAATCATCTGATGCTTGTTCAAATTTATGTTGATGATATAATTTTTGGCTCAACTGATCATGCTTTATCTATAGAATTCGAAGATCTGATGAAAAGCAAATTTGAAATGAGTATGATGGGCAAAATTAATAACTTTTTTGGGTTTGAATATTCGTCAAACAGGGAAGGCATATTCATTAATCAGGAGAAATATACGAAGAATTTGTTAGAAAAGTTTGGAATGACGAATAGCACAAGGTTACGAATACCAATGGCAACGGGCATAAAGCTAACTCCTTCGTTAGATAAATCTGCTGTTGATATTACTTTGTATCGAAGCATGATTGGGTCTTTATTGTATTTAACTGCAAGTAGACCTGATATTATGTATTATGTTTGTAAATTGTGCAAGTTATCAATCAAATCCACGTGAACCACATCTCACTGGAGTAAAGAATATTTTCCGATATTTGAAAGGCACTACTTCATTAGGATTGTGGTATCCTTCGAAAACAGGGTTCTTTGTACAAGCCTATTCGGATGCGGATCTTGGAGGATGCAGTCTTGATCGTGAAAGCACAACTGGTGGATGTCAATTGCTAGATGGAAAGTTGGTCAGTTGGCAATCGAAGAAGCAAACATGTGTTTCAATCTCAACTGCTGAAGCTGAATATGTTGCTGCAACTGCATGTACATCACAAATAATTTGGATTCAAAGTCAATTAAGAGATTATGCAATTAATATGAAAAAGATTCCTTTATATTGTGATTCACAAAGTGCAATAAGAATTTGTCATAATCTTGTGCAGCATTCGAATACCAAGCACATTGCTCTTCGATATCATTTCATCAAAGATCATGTTGAAGAAGGAAATATTGAAATTCATTTTGTAAAAACAACGGAACAATTGGCAGATATTTTTACAAATGCTTTGGATGAAAAGTCGTTTCTTCGTATTCTAGAAGGATTGGGAATGATTGATGGAAATTCACTTCAATCTGATAAAAGCGAAGAGTGATGGGTCTGAATCATTTGGTGTATGGACGAAAAAGATGGTTTAGTGTTCAGAGGTTACTGTTCCTGGTCAACGCTTCGAACGCTTCGCATTCGGAAGTTTTTGAAATAAATAATCAGAGGTTACTGTTCAAGTCAACGGTTCGAATGCTTCATATTTGTACACATTTCAACTAAGGTTAGATTTGTAGTTTGTTTAATTTTTTTTTGAAAAAAAAAATAAATAAAAAATAAATAAATAAAAATAAAAACCTAAAAAATCAAAAATATTTTCTTTTATTGAAAAATTAAAAATCCAAAAAGATTTTGTTTCAGTTTGTTCTTAAATTTTTTTTGAAAAATTACAAAAATACCAAAAATATTTTTCATTTTTTAGTTTTAACATGTGTATTGTAAGTTTTGTCAAGTTTCAAATACGAAGGATTCATGCGTCTGGTTTTGAAGGAAATGTATGATCTCGATATACTTTGGATTAGTTAGGATGTCCCTAGAAGCATGCTGCTGCATGTTGTCTCAAGCCTCGAATGATTCTATGTATGAGAGATGAAAGCCTTCATGAAATTATCTCATGAAAATTTCTACCCAACAAGGCTTGTATTTGCATAAATCAACAAGAGCTACCTTACTCTTCTGAAATGAGTTAAGAGTTTTCTGTTTTGTCCATTATAACAGAGGTACCCTTCGATTCTTAACCAATCTTTTTAAACCAAACAATTCTTACATTCCAAATATTCGAAGATTTGTCCTTGAGGTATTTGATCAAACCAATCAAAACCTAGACAAATCACAAATCTGTGTTTATGATCTAATATCATGAGTCTGTGATAGTAGTGAAACCCAAAATACCATAAACCTTAAGGAATTGATGGGGAACCATGTTCCAGATCTTACGAAACATTTGTTTCAGTACCTTTTATACTCCAAATCATATTCATTTCTTTTGAGTGATCTTAATCAAACATTCGAAAACTACGATGTTTGTTCCCAACAAGATCCAGCATAAATGTTTTTTATGAATATGATTTCCGTGTGAGTATATTTTCAAAATACTAGTTACTTTGAATATCATTCGCAACCAAGTTGTCACTGACTACACTGGTAATACAACTAATTTTGTTTACAGTTTCTCACCTTATTTTAAGGTTGATATGTAACGAAATTTTCGAAGCCACCCATTTGACCTATAAAAGAAACCCTTCGAAACTTCTCTACAAGTTATCGATTGTAATTCACGGGAAACTAAACAAGCTGTTAATTATCTCTCTTGATAATTTTCGAAGATATCTTTGCCTGGGATAAAATTGTTTTTGTGTCACAATAAATTGTTGACATCACAAGTTTTCAAATTTTTTTTCTTTGTTTCTCATCTAATTTCTTTTGGCACATAGCACACACGAAATCCTTGAGGTTTGAGTAACACCAACTTAAACTGATGATTTCGAAATTCTGGCAAATGACTTCGCTTTTTAAACCTCAAAGTGAAAGAGCCTGACCTCTATTCCGAAGGCATCTGACGGTTACAATTCTTTTGGGGAATACCAAAAAGTCCTATCTCTTGATGACGCATGGTGTATGATAGGCGTGTAAGGCGTGTTGACAGTTACAATTGTTACTTTTTGATGAGTACGTTCCGGATTTCAAGGTGCCATGTCAGCAAGCATTTATTGTATCCCGCTTCAAATTCAAAATTCTAGGGTTACATATAAAAGGGCAAATCAGAACTCAAGAACACTTTAGACGATCCAATTTTCTGTAACACAAAATTCTCTCTGCAATTCATCTTCTTCATACGTTCGTTGCTCAAATCATCTTCAATGGCGACTACTTCATCACCAACTACAGAAGAAATCATCAGTGTTCCGATTCTGAAGATCCAGGGTTCCAACTATCAAGTAGAATCGGATTTGTCAAAGTATCCGGCAGAACTTCACATGCTTGTGGTTGCTTTACAGAATTCAGTTCTGTCTAAAGCAATGTTTGACTCATTTGCTGCTCCGATGTCCTGCTTATCAAAGGCAGGTTCTACAGCATCATACAACAAGGAGATTGGGTGTGTGGAATTCACCATGGTTACAGATACGAGAATTAGGGTCTCCAAGCGGTTGTTTTGCAAGATTTTGGGAATTCCGAATTCTGGCCCGTATGAGGAACTTACTTCTTCACAAGTGGTGTTTATGTTCAATGAGATGGGTCATCAACCTCCATTGACACCTATCAGTGATTTCAAGAAGTCGGGGTTACCAACAATTTGGAACTTTTTGTTTGGCATCTTTCTTAGATGTCTTACTGGAAGAACTGTGGGGCTGGATAAAGGAAGGATGGAAGTTTATGCAATGGTATCTGGGTTGAACTACGATTTGCAAGTTGATTATTCTGAGCAATTATGGACAGAGTTCATAACAAGTATTTCGAAGACAAGTGCTAAGTAGGGGATTTCTTGTGCACGATATTGGAGTCTGATAGTCCAATATGTCTATCAGAAGGAGAAAATCGAAGTTCCGGATTACGAAGAGAAAGCAGTTTTCCACATGTATGGTAGTCCGAAGGAGGTGCATGATGATCCGGCTATCTTTACCACAGTTGCTCGCATTCCGGATGCAATGCTCAAGAAGGTGGATCCCACGAATAATGTGTTGGTATCATATTTGCAATCTATTGACACAATCGTTGTTACTGGGATGTTACAACAAGAAGAGAAGAAGAAGTCGAAGAAATCAAAGAAGACAGAGGGTGAGTCTTCGGAAAAAGGGGTGAAAGCAGAACAAAAGAATCAAGAGCTAATAGTTACATCTCGAACTGTCGAAGAGGTGTCTCCTGTTCTAACTTCAGTGGTTGATACACCTGTTATCGAAGCCTCTCCATCAAAAGAAACGATTCCTTCGAAGACGGGGGTTTTTCGAAGAATAAAAATCAAGAGAAAATCTCAGTTGGTGAAGAAAACACAGGTTACTCATCAAGGGGTTACTGTTCGAGAAATTCCAGCTCCGGTGTCTCCATTTTCTAAGAAACGAAGGGTTGAAGATATGGAGAAATTTTTAAAGAAAACCCAACGTATAGAAGAAGTGGATCAAGTTCCCGAGACTCCTGAAGATGAAATTCCTAAATAAGTAGAGATTCCTCAGTCTACTGAAATTTCGAAGCCTGCTGATGTAAAGCTCATTGAACCAACATCTTTACCTTAGGTTACTTCCACAACTGATTCTCTAACATTCCAATCTATTATGGATCAACCTTTCACCACTATATTCTCAACACAATCAACTGATCCACCAAATCCATCATCACCTGTTGCTGAAACCATAGCTATTGATGAGGAAACTGATAATGAAGGATTTGGAGGAACATTCGAAGCTCTTTCCTTTGATAAAACAGAAGAAGATTTCCCTAACCATATGCTGATGACGATGAAGCAGTTCAAGATATTGAATTCAAAATTAAATTCTATCTTGCAATCTCAAGCGGATGTGGGAAGTGTTGGAATCACTATCATGGAAGTTGATTCCATAATGAAGGAAATGGAAAGCAGGATGATTTCGAAGGCATCAGGGTTAATACGTGATTCTGAAAGCCGCATTCTTGAGAAAACTGATCGGAATGATAGTTCTACAGAGAATAGAATCAATTCTCTGAGATCTGATTTTCTGAAGGAAGTGAAGGATTTGAAGACTGTTACGAAGGAGCGTCATGTGCTCTTCGTACAGGAAGTTAAGAAGGTTCGAGAAGACGTTAATATGCAAATTCGTGAACTTCGTGAAGAAATGACGAAGCAGGTTCAGCATATTCAACAAGGGTATGAATCAGCACATTAGAAGATCGACATTATTTGTGATGCGGTTGTTCAGTGTGTTAAGATGTTCGAACAAGTCAATCCTCAGATGATCTCTCTTTCAGCCAAAGAAGAAAAACATTTTGGAGAGTTGGTGAAACTGCTGAAAGAACTCCAAGAAATATCTTCGAAAGTTTCTTCTCCAATTATTTCTCAAGAATTTCTTTCTCAGAAATTCATTCATTTCGAAGCCATTCTACAAAAACACCTTGCTCCATTACTTCGAATTTCAAGCCTTTTGCCAAACGTATCAGATGCCCCACCTGCTGTCACATGGGTGCAAGGGGGAGAAAAGGTTGGTCAAGCAAAGGCTGGGGAACATGAGAAGAAATCTGAAGATACGAAGGTGGTAGGAAAGGTTTATCCTTCGAAAGTTGTTGTTAAACCAACAATTGTTTCAGCTGCTCCAGTTATTTCAACTGTGACTACAACTGTTCCAATTTCAAGACCTATTGCAAAAGGGATTGTAATTGTGAATCAAAGTGATGTCTCTTCGTCAAAGAGTGTAGCTCCTTCGATTGTTAAAGACAAGGGAAAAGGAGTTTTCGTTGAGAAGTCTAACAAAGAGAAGAAAGTTGAGGTGGCAGCTGAGGTTGAAAGAATGAGGCAAGTTGAAAGTATAATGCGACAAAGAGCTCTAGAAGGTTCGAATGTTGATAAGGGAGATCCTTCAAAAATGTACAATTACGAAACAATAGAATCCAAGGTGATGTTCGATCACATGCATTCTTTTGAAAAGATTCCGAAGAAGAGCTTTGTGGTGACAAATACTGATTTTGGTCAACTTGATTTTCCAATCAACGAGATGATGTTCGTTATGCCACAGTTCAAGGTTGAGACAAAGTCTATGGATACCAAAGAAGGAAAGAAGATGAAGATACGTTTTCATGCAGTATTAGCAAAGGCTCAAGAAGAAGTTTGGTTCTTGGAGAAAATTAAGAAGGTGATATCTATAAAAAGGGATGTCATTTTCGAAGAGAAGTTTCAAAATGTAAAATATGTTGTGGCAAGGGCGAGTGGAAAGATTCAAGAGTTTACTGTGGCGGACTCTCCATTGATGAACACTTATGATCTCATCAATGTTGCCCTGATACTTAAAGACAAGTCATTCTCTTTTCTCCAAGATACAGAACCAGATGTTTTCAGTCTTGGGTGTAGACACATAAAAATATGCTTGGAGAATTATTTTGAGTGCTTAGCTCAAACTGATGTCGAACTTGCTACTGTTAAAGGCATCGACATAACTGCACCAATGGCTCCTACGAAGAAGCAGGTTGAGTTGAAAAAGTACGAAGATGGTGAAATATGTATAAAGCCATTGGGGATTGTCTTTGCAGGAAAAGATAAAGTTGGAAGAGCTAAAAGATTTTTGTTTCAAACTTCTGAAGTGGAGAGATATACAAATTCACAATATACGAACTTAATTGTTCGTATGAATCATTGCAAGAAGAACTCAGAAGGAGACAAGAAGGAGATAAAGAAAGTTATCTCCTGGTACATGGAAATCCTAAGAGTGTTGATGTATGCCGTTCAACTACTAACTTCATGAAGACTTCGACCTTTATTCCAAAGGCGGAGATTGTTAGAGTTTAAACATTGTAACATGTCGAAGTTTTAGTTGTTACGAAGGATCTTTAGTCTTCGTAAGAAGAGTCTTCGGATGTAATGTTATTTTTACTAAGGCATTTTAAATGAAGTCTTAATGTCTAGTCCTTAGTATTTTTATTATGCTTTTGTACTCCAATAAATAGGGGTCTATACTAAGTGAGTAGGACACTTTTGACTGAGTCTTTTACAGATTATTCCTTTGTACTCTGTAAAATCAAGAGCATAATACGAGCTGAACCAAGATTATATTTACTCTCGTGTTCATTGTTTTTCTTCTTTCTTAATTCTTACATGAATTGATCTTAAACTCGATTACAAATCTCATCAAGACTGTGGTGGAAATCACTGCCAAGTTCCGAGAGAGGGCATTACTGTTGCCCCAGTATGTGGGAGATGAGGATATGAAGAGGACCCACTACCACGACATGCTGTGAGCCGACATTCGGGACCATGTCAATTTTTCAGCTTGCCCTACCTTGGACTCTATGATTTCCAAGGCAAGGGAGAGGGAGATAGATCTGGAGCACATCCAGAAGAGGAAGTCAGAGGAGGGACAGACAGGAAGGGGTTCAGGGAAGAAGCCCAAGGGATCAGATGGTAGGCCGAAAGGCCAGTCAGGACCGGGTCGTTGTAGGAAATGCGGCAGGCCACATGAGGGAGCATGTAGAGTGGGATTGCTAGGCTGCTATAAGTGCGGCAGGATGGGGCACTTCAGCAGGGATTGTACCACCCCTGCACCTGTGTTACAGACGTCAGAGTTGCTGTGTTTCCACTGCAACCAGAGGGGCTACAAGAAGGCCAATTGCCCCCAATTGACAGCAGCAGCGCCAGTAAAGGCGCCAACTCAAGCGACCCTGCGGATTACTGATGTCGGGCTGGGCAAGGCAGAGGCTCCAGTGGTGAGGAGCCGGGCTTTTCAGCTGACTACCAAGGAGGCACGCGCCGCACCCGATGTGGTGACGGGATCCCGTTCAATGTGAACGGGATCCCAGTAGAGGATTTGTTTGACTCGGGTGCCACCCGATCGTTTGTCTCTCTTGTGCTTAGCAAGATGTTCATTGAGTCTTCGGGCATGTTGGATTGCTCTTTAGAGGTAGAGATTGCCGACGATCGATCGGTGTGAGCATCAGCAGTGTTCAGAGATTGCGTTCTGAAGCTATTTGAGGAGCGCTACTTTGTAGACTTGGTTCCCATTCCGTTGCCTGGGAACAAGCTGATTATAGGTATGGATTGGCTCAGCCCCGATGGGGCGGTGATAGATTATGCTCAGCAGCTGGTGCGGATCAGGACCCCAAGTGGGGGAGAGTTGGTAGTTCAGGGCGAGAGGCCACAGCAAGGACCAGCAGTATGTTTAGCAGCGAGAGCTAGGCGCTACCTTCAGCAGGGTTGCGCAGGATATGTCGTGTATGTTATGGACACCCGTGAGGTGGCTAAGGTGATGGTAAGCGAGGTTCCATTGGTGCAAGATTACGTAGATGTGTTCCCAGAGGAGCTTCCTGGGGTACCTACGGAGCGACAGGTGGAGTTTAGGTTCGACCTACTCCCTGGTGCGGCTCTGATAGCCAAGGCACCGTATCGGTTGGCTCCTCCTGAGAAGCAGGAGTTTTCTACATAGCTGCAGAAGCTGTTAGACAAAGGATTCATTAGACCGAGCAGTTCACCCTGGGGATCCCCGATTCTGTTTGTGAAGAAGAAGGACGGGTCGCATCGAATGTGTATAGATTATCGGGAGTTGAACAAGGTAACAGTGAAGAACCGTTACCCACTCCCGAGGATTGATGACCTCTTTGACCAGCTTCAGGGAGCATCTTGGTTCTTCAAGATTGATCTACTTTCAGGATATCATCAGATGAGGGTCAGAGAGGAGGATGTGCAGAAGACCGCGTTTCGGACGCGCTATGGCCATTACGAGTTTGTGGTGATGCCCTTCGGGCTCACCAATGCTCCTGCCGCGTTCATGGACCTCATGAACCACGTGTGTAGACCGATGTTAGACCAGTCTATGATAGTGTTTACTGATGACTTCTTGGTTTACTCCAAAACACAGGAGGGAGAACTTGTATGCTAAGTTCTCCAAGTATGAGTTATAGTTGCGCGAGGTGCAGTTCCTCGGACATCTCGTCAACCAGAACGGGATCTCAATGGACCCGGCCACAATAGAGGCCGTGATGAGATGGGAAGTTCCAAAGTCTCCATCTGAGATTCGGAGTTTCCTGGGATTAGCAGGGTACTATCAGAGATTCATTCAGGATTTCTCCAAGATAGTCGTACCCCTGACGCGCTGACGCGCTGACGAAGAAAGTTGTGGTCTTTCGTTGCAGGCCTGAGCAGCAGGCCGCGTTCAAGACTCTTAGATAGAGATTGTGCGAGGCACAAATCTTATCCCTGCCAGAGGGCGTGGAGGATTTTGTTGTATACTGCGATGCGTCCATCTCAGGTTTGGGCGCAGTATTGATGCAGAGAGGGCATGTCATTGCCTACGCTTCGAGGACCAGCCGAGTCTGAACATGAGGTAGCGACGGTGGTTGGATGTGGTAAAGGATTATGACTGCGAGATCCTTTATCACCCACGGAAGGCCAACGTGGTGGCCGATGCGCTTAGCCGCAAGGCAGCGCCGATCAAAGATATGTGTATGAGGATGACAGTGGTGACCCCACTGTTAGAACAGATACGAGAGGCTCAGCAGGAGGCTATGAAGGAGGAACATCAGAAGAGCGAGCGTATAGTGGGTCAGGTTTCCTCCTTCGATTATGATAGTCGTGGACTATTGACACTACACTGTAGGTTGTGGGTACCGTATCACGGGGGTCTGCGCCAGGTTCTGCTTGAGGAGGAGCACAAATCACGATTCTCCATTCATCCCGGGGCGACGACGATGTATAAGGATCTTCATCTGGATTATTGGTGGCCCTGCATGAAGCAGGATGTGGCATGGTACATAGAGCGATGCTTGACCTGCAGGAAGGTCAAGGCCGAGCATCAGAGACCACACAGCAAGATGCCGCCGTTGGATATCCCGCTTTGGAAATGGGAAGATATCACGATGGATTTTATCACCAAACTTCCCAGGACCGTGCAGGGAGTGGATTCTATATGGGTCATTGCGGATCGGTTAACAAAGAGCGCCCATTTCATACTTATCCAGGAGAGTATCTCGGCAGAGAAGTTGGCCGATATCTACATCCGAGAGGTGGTGGCGCGGCACGGAGTGCCAGTCTTCGTGATTTCAGATAGAGACGTACGGTTTACTTCCAGGTTTTGGAAGAAGTTCCATGACGAGCTGGGTACTCGTCTGCATTTTAGCACCGCTTTTCACCCGCAGACAGATGGTCAGAGTGAGTGGACCATCCAGACTCTGGAAGATATGTTGCGGGCGTGCGTGTTAGACTTCGGTGGTAGCTGGGATACTTATCTTCCTTTGGCTGAGTTCTCATACAACAACAGCTACACGCGAGTATTGACCGTCCTCCCTTTGAGATGTTGTACGGGAGAATGTGCAGGACCCCGATATGTTGGGGCAAGTTGGCCAGAGGGTCATGGGGAGCACCAAAGTGGTGCTCAAGACGACCGAGAGGATTCACCAGGTGTGGAGTAGGCTTCAGACTGCTCAGAGTCGGCAAAAAAGCTATGCCGACAAGCGCCGATCAGACCTGGAGTTCCAGGTCGGAGATATGGTCCTCCTGAAAGTGTCGCCATGGAAGGGCGTCATCTGATTCAGGAATCGGGGCAATTTGGGCCCCAGGTACATTGGACCGTTCAGGGTTCTAGCTCGGGTGGGCAAGGTGGTGTACCGGCCGGATTCGCCATCCGAACTCAGTCAGATCGACAGCACCTTCCACGTCTCGCAGCTGCGGAAATGCCTAGTGGACGACTCCGCGGTGGTGCCTTTAGAGGATATTCAGGTTGATGACAGCCTGAATTACATTGAGCGGCTAGTATAAATCCTCGACCGGAATTCCAGGGATCTAAGGAACAAGAGGGTGGAGCTAGTGAAAGTGCAATGGCAGCACCGGAAGGGTTCAGAGTGGACTTAGGAACCGGTAGAAGAGATGAGTGATCATAAACCCGAGCTTTTCCAGGAGCGAGCGGTAGACTTCGAGGATGAAGTCTAAAATAAGTGGGGGAGATTTGTAGCACCTGGTTCCTGGTATGTATTTTAATCTAAGTATTTTTGCATTTTTAGCTGGAACTCGGCGAGTTGTATGCCTGACTCGCCGAGTAGGGGCGAGAAATCGAGCACGTTTAAGTTGGCGACTCGACGAGTCCATATCCTGGACTCGGCGAGTCCGTCGTTCTAGAAGAAACCCTAACTTCAAGGGTTTGCACCCTATTTAAACCCCCTTATGCGCCCCAAGCTTGCCCCCTTCACTCTCAGAGCATCCTTTACCTAACCCTAACCCTCCCCTTTGTGATTTGAGTGTTTGTGTGCTTTTCGTTGAAGTTTGAAGAAGAGAAGGAAGGAAAGACCAAGGAGAAGGAGAAAAGAAAGGATCTAGAACTCAATCCAGAGTTCATTGAGGTATATTTCGGATCTTTTTTGTTGCCATGATGATTTTCTATTAGAAACCCCATTTAAGCCATCTTTATCCACTTCCTAGCTTGATTGTAATATAGAGATCATATTGAGTGGAATGGCCTTTGAATCTAGGTAGGTTTGAGCTTCAAGAGCTCAGATCTACTGCCTTTATGGAGCCATATTGCATGAAAACCCTAGATCTACTCTTTTAGTGTATTTTGAGCCTTAAAACCTTCATTGGTGTTTATCTACACATAAAGTTGGAAACTTTACGTGTTAATCGAGCCCTAAGAACCCAGATCTATGGGTGGAATGCACTGGATTCAAGCATAATCGAGTATATAATGATTGCATGCATGCGACTCGGCGAGTCATTCTTCAGACTCGACGAGTAGAGTCGCGAGTCCCTGATTTTCCCCTTTTGAGTTATGCTGAGTGGGATCAGTGAGCTATAGGTGGACTCAGTGATTTGGAAGCCAGACTCAGTAATGGAGGGACTCGGCGAGTCAATTCCCTGACTCGACAAGTCCAAGGCAATCTTCTTGCCTCAAGAACAGACTCGACGAGTTGTTCATACAACTCGGCGAGTCACATACCAGAGTGTTCATTAGATAAAGATGAACTCGATGAGTTGTTCATACAACTCGGCCAGTTGAATGAAGGACCATTGGATATCGGTATAGAAGGAGAATTCTTTGATTCAATGCCTAACTCGACGAGTAGGGATGGGAGTAAGGACAATCGGTTGGATAGGGACTCGGCGAGTTGGCGAGCCAACTCGGCAAGGCGGGTCAACTGGAAGTTTGACTTTGACTTCTCACCTGGTCGGGGGTAAAATGGTCATTATACCCTAAGGACAGTTAGCAGTGTTTGATTGAGTGTTTTGTGGGAATTACAGCCGGAGGATTTCCGGAGCAGCAGCAGTAGACAGACAGTTCCCGCGCAGATTAGCAGCTACATCAAGGTGAGTTACCTTCCAGTAGTGGTGGGTCTACGGCCACAATACCGGACCACCAGTAAGAGTTGTGTGTTAGATGATTGTCTTTGTGATATCATCTAGGTTTGCTACTACCTGATATGTTATACGCTAGCTTGATGTGTTATAGTAGTAGAGTTTGGTTGTTAGGACCGAAGGGTAGTCAGACACCCCAGATACGTATGACAGTATGTGATGTTATGATTATATGCTAGCATGATCTGTTATATGTGTTAGGGGTAGTAGGAGGGGGAACAGTCCCCGAGTTCGGTTGTTAGGACCGAAGGGTAGTCGAACACCCTAGGTACGTCTGATAGTATGTTATGTTATGATATGTGAAATAGTCCCCGAGGTTCGGTTGTTAGGACCGAAGGGTGGTCGGCACCCCAGAATGGCCGCACTGGTAGGTCGGGCACCCCAGATATGCCTAACAAGTATTGTATGTTATATGATTGTATGGTATGTGGTACAATGGGGGAACTCACTAAGCTTTGTGCTTACAGTTTTCAGTTTTGGTTTCAAGTACATCTTCATCGAAGGGGAAAGAGCTGGCGCGGTAGCGGCACATCATAGACATCCACTGTTTTCCGCCTTACGAGATTGTTCTGGGATTTGTACTCTGACATTTAGTTGATTTCATATTTTGGTTTTCAAACACGATATATGATTGTGAAATGATTTGATCAGACGATGTTTTATTTACAAATGTTTTCCAAAGTATTGATTTAAAAATGAAATTTTTGGACGTGAAAATTGGGTTACAGTTCACATTAGATATGCATTGATTACTAGGAGTTCAACAAGTTGACGATGAAGAACTGTTACCGCTTTCCGTAGATTGATGATCTCTTCGATCAGTTGCAGGGTGCATCTTGGTTCTTCGAGATTGATTTGAGGCCATGGTATCATTAAGTGAGGGTTAGAGAGGATGAAGTGGAGAGGACTGGATTTCAGACTCATTATGGTCATTCCAAGTTCGTGGTGATGCCATTTGGGCTCACGAATGCGTCTGTGTTGTTTATGGATTTAATGAATTGGATGTGCAGGTCGATGCTCAATTGATCGGTTATTGTCTTCATTGATGATATCTTGGTGTATTCTAAGAGCAGAGAGCTACGTGAGAAGCACCTTTGAGGGCTTTTGGGAGTGTTGAGGCGAGAAGGGTTGTATGCCAAGTTCTCAAAGTGTGAGTTTTGGTTACGAAAGGTCCAGTTCCTGGGACACCTTGTTAACCAAATGGGATTTTGGTCAATCCGGCGAAGATTGAGGCCCTGATGCAGCGGGAGGTGTAACGACCCGAAAATCCTACCGTAAACGACGTTAGTTTTTCTGTTACCCAAGGAACTATTTAAGCAAAATATTATAGTTTTATGAGGTTAAAAATGGTATAAATTAACTAAAAATGATACTATTTAATATCTAAAAGAATTAATCAAAATTAAAAGGTGTGTAATTTAATGAAAATGATTTATGGAATTATTAGGATAAAAATAATTCACTTAATGGCCTTAATATGAATAGAGGGACCAATGTGTCATAAAAGGAAACTTTAATTGTTAACTAATTAGGGTTTAAAGATTCATTTTGAGAAAGTTAAGGGTCTTCTAGTGAAACTATAAATAAATAAATAAATAAGATTGATTTTTCAGAGAATAAAGAGCAAAAGATCAAGGATTATAGATGTAACTTTGATTTAAACAACTTTATGAAACGTATGAAACGGCCAAGAATAAGAGGTGCATATTCCTTTCCCGTTCTCGCTCTTTTCATGTATTGTATGTGGCCTCCTTACCCACATATACATGTACAATATACATACACATATGAAGGTATAAGGGCCAGGAGAATTTATGGGATTGGGAGGCGCTATAAAGGGAAGTAAGAAACGATGAGCTGTGATCAGTAATTTTTCGTTTGTTCCGACGAATCAAAGTGAGATGCTAGAAAAGCGGGTGAGGGTAAGGGATATCAGTAGGGTCTCGATCACCTACCCCGATGACTCTCCGACAACGAGAGGTGCAGAGCATCGCGTGCATATTGTTGGTTAATCTTGACATGGGTCATGAGTTTATTAAAGTTATAGGTATGGGTAAAAGGGTAGTATTTGATTGTTTATTTAATGTTTGAATAAAGGACTTTGACCAAGTTCAAATTGAGAAAATGTGATGTATACTTGGTCACGGTAGGGTGCTTTTCTTTAGGAGCATTAGCTAGTTTTTAGGCTTTAAGTTGTTTATTCCCGTTGGTTTTTTTGTAGGCTGTTTATATCCAGTTGCTTTTGATTAATATAGAGTGGTTGAATCCATATTAAAGCAAAGTCTCCATCTATTTTCTCTTTTTTCCGTGTGAGCAACAGTAGGGAACACTTTCTTGTTTTCTTTTTTTATTTGTTCAGGGGACTATAGGGGCTGGTCCAACATTTGGTATCAGAGCCCTAGGCTCAACACGTGGGATCTTTGAAGAGGCTCTATGTGAACCTATTGTTGTTGCGGTTCTGTGTGAGCCGAAGCTTTCTGTGAGCCGAGTTCATAATCCAAGATTGATCTGTGTGAAGATAAAGTTGTGTGCTAAGAAATTGTTATGTGATGGGAAAGTGTTGCCTGCTCAATTCATGTTCTGGGTGAACAAACACAGGGAAGCTGTATGGTGAAGCCAATATATATGAAGAAGTTAGTCAAAGTGAGAAAGACGATCAGAAAACAAGATTTATGGTGCACCTACAAGTGTGTGTGGGTGGTTTGAAGAAAGAAAAAAAAGATCGAAAATAATTCAGATTTGTGTGATCTGTGAGTGTGGTCTGAATTGGTTGGTTCTCTATCAGAAGAAACGTCAAGTTAAGGAAGATGCCAGCAACAAACCCTGGAGGATCAAGTCAGGTTGTACCCATGAGCAGTCAAAGTATCCCATTGCAATGCCCCAAGTTAATAGCTACAAACTATACAAGTTGGTCGATTACGGTGGAGTCGATCCTACAAGCATATGGTTTATGGGATGCGGTTGATCCGGAAACGAGAAGGGCGGTGGAGGCAAAGAAAAATCTAATGGTAAGAGCATTTGTGTTTCAAACTCCACCTGAAGATATATTGCTCCAAGTGGCTAATTATAAGGATGCAAAAGATGTGTGGGAAGTGCTTTGTGTGCTGTATTTAGGAGCCGAAAGAGTTCAAAAGGCAAGACTTCAAACACTTAGAACCGAGCTAGAGATGTTGAAGATGAAAGAGGGTGAAACGATTGATGAATTTTCAGGAAAACTTAGTGAGATTGCATCCAAATTCAAGAGTATTGGGTCTAGTTTAGAGGATGAGATAGTGGTAAGAAAACTACTAAATTCAGTTCCTAAGAAATTTTTGCAAATTGTTGCATCTATTGAGAAATACTCAAAGATAGAGGACATGTCACTTGAGGAAGTTGTGGGAAGGTTGAAGGCATATGAAGAGAGAATCAAGGTTCTTGATGAAGATGATAATGATAAAAATCAAAACAAACTTTTACTGTCAAAAGAGGAATGGGAAGAGAGAACCAAGCGTGGTAACTTTAGTCAAGATCAATCTGGAAAAAGGAAGAGGTCGGGGTCAAGGAAGAGGTCGTGGTAGAGGTCGAGATGGCCAATTCAAAAGCTATGAAGATCAAAGGGAGCAAGGTATATATCGAGATAAGCTAACATATTAAATGCTATAATTTTCAAGAATATGGACATTATGCAGCTGAGTGTCCTAAAAAGGAATTAAAAGAAGAACTTCATTTCAATAAAGATGATAATGAGCCAGCAGCATTGCTTTGAAGAATCAGTTTCATGTCAAGATTAAGGGGTTGAGTGTTAGGTAATCTTGACATGGGTCAAAGGTTTATTGAAGATATGGGTATGGGTAAAAGGGTAGTATTTGATTGTTAATTTAATATTTGAATAAAGGACTTTGACCAAGTTCAAATTAAGAAAACGTGATGTATACTTGGTCACTGTAGGGTGCTTTTCTTTAGGAGTAATGGCTAGTTTTTAGGCTTTAAGTTGTTTATTCCCGTTGGTTTTTTTGTAGGCTATTTATAGCCAGTTGCTTTTGATTAATATAGAGTGGTTCAGTCCAGATTAAAGCAAAGTCTCCATCTGTTTTCTCTTTTTTTCGTGCGCAGCAACAACAGGGAACACTTTCTTGTTTTCTTTTTTTATTTGTTCAGGGTTGTAGGGGCTGGTCCAACACGTATAGGAGTATATGGTTGTGTTGTTGTGGTTTTTCTAATGAGGGAATTCGTTACAGAGAGTGATAAGAACCAGACCGGTCGATATGGCTTTTGTTGTTGTGTTTAATACTTTTGCTAAGCCTCAATAGCATCGTAGAAAAATGATGGGTCTTCTGGTTCAAATCTCGTTGCGAATGGCATTAAAGAATACATGCACTCACCGGTGGTCGAGAGTGAGGATTTTTCTGATATCAGGGTATACACTAGCAAGAACGAGGATACGGGTCAGTGGTGTTCTTACATGCTTTATGTCGAAGTGTTGAGCAAAGTCGATGTCTTATATTTGTTGTGTTCGGTGTACTCAATCCAAAACAGAGAGGCATCAGGCTAAGAAAATGCATGAGCATGGATTGATACATTTTTTAGAGCCATGGAAGGCTTCATCTGTATAGCTAGAGAGACAATGGCCAGACCTAATTTGTTTGTTTTCTAGTGAGGTGTTGAGGGCTGATGAAATGCGGTGATATTGTTTCCAAAATATGTGTTTTGGTTGTATAAGGTATGGTGAGTTTTCCATAAAAATAACGAGGGAACAAAAGTTGCTTTGTAGATGATGCATCGGGTTGTGTGCAAGGAGAACCCATTATATGTTCAAGACGAACTGAGACTTAATATATGTTCACACGTACTGAGACTTTATATATGTGGGTTATATGGAGATTTTAGTACTATTAAAATATCAATTCATTTGTTTACCCTTAGATAAATAAATTGAAAATAAATTAATGCGGTAATATCGATTACTAGGGGAGAGTATGGTGCGGTTCGGTGCGGATTTTGACCAAAACCGAATCGAAAACTGCAGCTTTGGTTTTTTAAAATTTACAAACCGCACTGTTCGGTTTTTATGCGGTTCGATTTTTTTGGTTTTTTGCAGGACGGTATCTTGTTGCGGTTTTTTGTCAGTTTTTTTTATTTTTTATTTTTTTGTTTTTGTTTTGCCTTTCGGTTTTTTGCGGTTCAAATTTTTATGTGTGACAATAGTCAATATCGGGTCAAGTCTAAGCCGGACAAGGTCAACGAGTCAAACCGGTCAACTCAGTTAGACCTTGTATGATAGGGTTTATATTATGTAATTACTGTATAACTCACTATCTTAATGAGAAAACATCACTTGGAAAGTTCGTTTGTTTAAATTTCTGTAACCTTAGTGCTAAACAATGAACAAGAACAATAGAACAATGTTGCATACTCATAGGGAGTGTGTAAGATCCTAAAACATGGCACAACGGGGTCTAAGGACCTTGCATTGCGAAGCCGGACACTCTCATTCATCACACACGAAAACGCTCTCAATCGTTTTCACTCTATCTCTTCTTATGTGAAATATCTCCCAAATATCTCTTTGTATGTGAAATCTCTCCCAAATCTCCCTAAGTATGTCAAATCTCTCCCAAATCTCTCTAAGTATGTGACATCTCTCCCAAATATCTCTTTGTATGTGAAATCTCTCCCAAATCTCCCTAAGTATGTCAAATCTCTCCCAAATCTCTCTAAGTATGTGAAATCTCTCCCAAATATCTCTTTGTATGTGAAGTCTCTCCCAAATCTCCCTAAGTATGTCAAATCTCTCCCAAATCTCCCTAAGTATGTCAAATCTCTACCAAATCTCTCTAAGTATGTGAAATCTCTCCCAAATATCTCTTTGTATGTGAAATCTCTCCCAAATCTCCCTAAGTATGTCAAATCTCTCCCAAATCTCTCTAAGTATGTGAAATCTCTCCCAAATATCTCTTTGTATGTGAAATCTCTCCCAAATCTCCCTAAGTATGTCAAATCTCTCCCAAATCTCCCTAAGTATGTCAAATCTCTCCCAAATCTCTCTAAGTATGTGAAATCTCTCCCAAATATCTCTCTGTATGTGAAATCTCTCCAAGTATGTCAAATCTCTCTCAACTTTCTATAATCACTCGGGGCATCCCGACCCTCGAATTTGGCGAAAATAGCCCAAAAACGGAAGTCTACGCGAAAAACGGACTTAAGGAAACGAACCCTCCGAACCGAAAATACTATTCATGAACCAAACCGAGAGTACTGTTCATCTTAGCCGAACCTCGCATAGAAGGAAGAACCGAACCCGAAGGTACTGTTCATTACTGTTCACAACAGTTCCTTCGGTTCTGGCTTCTCTTCGGACCGAACCTTCTAACTTTCGCTTCTAGCTTCTCTTCGGACCGAACCTTCTGACTTTCGCTTTTGACTTCTCTTCGGACCGAGCCTTCGGACGAACCCTCGCCTTCGCTCCTTCTTCTGGCTCGCGCCTTCGCTTCCGAACCATGCACCCTCCTGACCGAACTTCGGCCTAGGGACCGAACCTCGGCCTAGGTCCGAGGGGTCTCGCTGGGAAGCTCATTTTTCTCCCGGTTTTCGCGTAATTTTGTGTTTAAGGCCCGTTTTTAATTGATTTGACATAGGATTTTCACCCAAAACTTTATTTTAAATTATAAGACCCCTAAATTAATGATTTAATCACATTTTAAGGATAAAACCTTATCCAAAAAGGAGTTGGTAAAGTACAAAAGTAGAGTGTTGACCTTACCTTAGTTTATGACGCAAGCAACCCCCACACCCACTCCATGACAACCCACACTCCTCCCCACCATACCTTGTACCTTTTACTCCCTTTCACAAGTCATCCCCACAATCTAAGGGCTGATCATACAACCTCTCTCCTCATTCTCTTCAAACACTCTCATTACACCAAAGATTGAACTCCAACTTTTTCCCTCCAACTTCTCTCTCTAACTCACGATCTCAAGGCTGATCATCAAGTGTTCTTCCACTCTTGGTAAGTGTAATCCACCCTCCTTGTGATTCTTACACTTCATTCTACTCAAATCATTGATAGCTCATACAAACTCCATAACTATCATGCTAGATTCTCGAAAATCTTCAAGACATTTCCAAGTGTCCTTGAGTTAAACACCTCCATTCTTCAACAATCATCTACTGAAAACACTTAAGGTGAGTTCATACCCCTACATTTTCATGTTTTCTCAAGTTTTTAGGGGGGGAATACAAGCTAAAACACCAAGAACATAACTAAATTTTTCTAACAGCTTTCATCAGAAAAGTTGGACTCCATTCACGGACTGTTTTGGACGACTTAAACATTTTTGTTTGAAAAACTGTTTTAGGTGTAAGTAGTTCCAGTTCTTAGATTTAAAATGACTACTTGCACATCTCCATACGATTTTTCTACAATTTATGGTGATTTTTACAAAACTGCTTATCATTTCAAACACCAATCCGGACCAGTCTGTGATTATGGACTTTTTCACCCAAGTTGCAGGTCATTAAAAAATCATGATAAAAATTATGAGTAAACTAGACACATTTTGGGAACTCTCAAAATTTACGGATTTAGTTTGCGACTTCGTATGATTTCTCTATGGCTTTTCTAAAACAGTGCAGAAGGTCTAATTTAGTTAACATCATATAATTTTCATAACACTTTATATTATGTTGAGCAGAGTGTATAATAATAAATTCTAAGTATTGAATGTGTTTCTTTGTAAATTTTATAATCATAAACTGAAAATAAGTCATTCATGATAATATTATTCATTCATTTAGAACACGTGCATATATAAACTATAATAAGCATAGTTTAATGAATTTCATAATCCTAACGCTTTTTCATAAAAGAGTTCTTATATATTACAAACGTTTTGGATAAAACTATAATAGGTATAGTTTACGATACATCACATAATGCACACGTACAAAAAGGGTACATTTAAACAGAAAGGTTTTACACTCCCACACACAACTTGTAAACTCGTTAACCTAAATTGTGAGACAATCTCTTTCCGTACGTCCGAGTGCGGGATATAAAATTCCTGTTAGTTATAATCAGAGTCTCCTGGAGGGAGAACGTGATAGTTGTGTATAGATCTATATTGGGTTTGACACCCCACACCTTGCTGCTAGCTACAGTTGGACCTGCAGGTCTACGGGTGACAAATGTCATTTAGTCATAGTATGATTATAGCGACTCACATAAGGATATAACAATACATAAAGTTTACGGGATTTTTTTTTATAAAACTTACATGGGTTTTATGTCGATTTTAAAATCACTTTTTATCTCAATAAGTACAGGTATCACTGTACGCTTTCGGTTTTGGTATTTATGACTACACATCATGTGATACCACATTTATAACTTTAAGTATGGACAATACTTGTTATTTCCTTGGTCCTGAGATTTAGGACTACACATACAGAAAGTATTAACAAACTTAAGAATTTACGAGAGTTTCACTAATACCACACGCGTTTGTATTGAAATAAACTCACATTATTTTCTGTAAATAAGGAAGATTACTCATACGTTTCAGTCTTTGGATACAAGACTACATTATTCATTTTATGGAAAAATATCGGATTTTTCTGGAACAACTATACAATTACATGACGAGCTTTTTCATAAAGATATACAAAACTTATGAACTCACCAACCATTGTGTTGACACTTTTTCAAACTACTTGTATTCTCAGGAAATCGCTAAACAGGTAACAAAGTACTTTTGAGGATGGGACGTTGAGGCGTCAAACTTATCATATTTTGTCAACATATTGTAATTGAATTTGAAACATGTAATTCATACAATGATGTAACTCTTTCAATTATATATATGTTGGTTGTGTTTACTTTCATCACTATTACCATTGTTGTTATGATACTACACATGAAGTCCTCCACCCCTGGACGTTTCCGCCATCCTTGGTTCGGGGGTGTGAAAGATTGGTATCAGAGCACGGTTTATAGTGAATTAAGTATATCAAACAACATAGGATATACAAACTATAAACACATTTGGGACTGAGAGTCTCTGATTTTAAAACATTCTAACCGGTTATACTTTTTGAAAATGAATAAGTTCTTGTTTAAAAGTATACCTACATGCATTGCATACTCGCGTAGTGTCATAACTAGAAGAACATAAACTAAAAGAAGAGGAGTTGAACGATACGAGTATGCCTTGGTATGAGTAATCAGTTTTGGGAAGGATATAGCCTGATCAACTATATTAGTCCGGAAAGTGACTTACTCATATCTGGGGATAGTCGTAGGAGGGCAACAAGTCTAATAACCTAACTTCACCCTACAAAGAGTGTTATAAGAACCAAATCTAAACATTTAAAATACTATAGGAGTATTTGTATGTTGATATATCGCAATATTATTAATATCTATCGCTATCCGCTTCTTACCCCTCTATTCTCGCGCAGACGACATGGCAGGATTTCACCTACCAGGAGACCCATACTTTCCCAACCAGGGAAATGCCGGTTGGATTGAGGAAGAGCCCGAAGAGGATCCCGAAGAAGAACCCGAAGAAGAAGAAGAGGAGATAGACGAAGAAGAAGAAGAAAAAGAAGAGGAAGACGACGAGGTGGACATGGATGAGAATGAAAGTGAAGAAGAGCCAGAGGAGGAAGTCTTCAACCCTCCTTATATTGCTAGGGTGCCAACTAACCGCTGGGGGCACAATGGGCCTGAGCCCCGTTGGGCAACCATGATCGAGAGGTGGAGTCGGCAACAGCGCCAGAGGTCACCCTATGGCGACCAACGAGGTTACTATGACCTCAGTCGCGGGGGACCGGCTGACAGAGCTCTCCCCGTTATGACCCAGCACATCACGAACTTGGGGAACCAGAGTAGGGAAATGGCAGACCAGATTCGAAATCTCAGCGCTATTACGACAGCCACCGATGCACGCACCTGGGATTTGGAGAGGGACTTCTATCCATTGGACCGACTCATCGAGGACCTTACCGCTGCTCGGGCGGAGGTAAGGGAGTACCAGGTGAGGCACGCAGCTCTCGAGGAGAGAGTGATCGCGGCCGAGCGCCGGATTGCGGAGCTTCAGGGAGCCTCGACCTCATCCCAGGGCCACCATGGATCAGATGCTTCACGCCACGAGTAGCGTTCGCGCTACTTATATTTTGTTATAAATCTAGGATTTCGAGTATGCGTTGGTGCTACTCTTTATTGCGAATAGGTTAACCTCGCGACTAAGTGATCACACTAGTCAAAGGGGCTTTTGTACCGCCAAAACTTTATCTTTTACTATGATGTAAAGTAGACCCTTATGAGGTCAAATTCCTCAAAACATTATGTACTAACAAATTATCAATGAATGTGGATTGTATTTTACTTCCTTTGATGCTGACACAAACCAGGCACTTGACTCTGCTCGAGTCAACACTATTTAATTCATATGTTTAATTGCATAAACTTGGCGATTAATTGCCTTCTAAATTAATAAACTCGGACAAAATACAATTGAGATGAAACAAGTAACGCTCGACTCGCTATCACCATCGAAGTCTTACCGTCAAGTCTTTCTTTTTATTTTCTTATGTCAGAACCATGCCACCAAGGAAAAGACCAAGACCTTCCCGAAACTCAGCACCACCCACTCCGCCGCCACCTCCGGAGTTTGATCCGGTGATGTTTCAGGCTGCAGTAACAGCAGCCGTGGCGGCAGTAATGTCGCAAATGGGTACAAATGGTTCCGGCGGGTCCGGATCCGGGAATACTAACTCAAATCAGGGAGACAGCACGGGGCGCACTAAGGAGTGTTCATACAAAGACTTCACTAATGGCAAACCCGATCCTTTCGACGGAAGCGGGGGCGTCATAGCACTGATGCAATGGTTCGAAAGGACCGAAGCAGTCTTCGAAATCTGTGCTTGCCCCGAGGCAAGCAAAGTCAAGTATGCGGCATTCACTTTCACAAGAAAAGCTCTTACTTGGTGGAATGGCTGAGTTAATTCACTTACTCCTGCAGTGGCTAACTCCATAGGCTGGGAAAACTTAAAAGCATTGATGCTAAAAGAGTATTGCCCGAGGGGAGAAATACAAAAGCTCGAAGAGGAACTATGGAATCTCAAGATGTCGGGGATGGATCTCGAAGCTTATACCACCCGATTCAATAACCTAGCACTCCTTTGCGCTGCAATGGTTACTCTGGAGGAGAAAAAGGTAGAACAATACCTTTGGGGGCTATCATCCCAGATTCATGACAGTGTTCTGGCCTCGAAACCTACTACCTTTGAAAGTGCCAAGGAATTGGCACAACAACTTATCGATCATAGGGCCAGCCGTGGCACCATGGTCACCACCACCAACCAAACGAAAGGAGGAAACAACAAGAGGAAGTTCTGGAACATTAAAAAGAAACAACCGGTGCGGGACCCCGCAAAGAAGCAACAGACAGTTGCTGTCCGTGCAGCCACTATTGCTCCTGCTCCAACGCCGCCAAAGCCATATGCTGGAAATCTCCCCAAGTGCAACAAGTGCAACTACCACCACAAGGGTGCTTGTCGGGAAATGCACTGCAAAAACTGCGACAAGAAAGGGCATACCGCTCGTTTCTGTAGAGCGCTAGCACGACCAAACAACCAAGTTGCTAATGCGGGGGCTAGCCAAACCTGCTATGAATGTGATGAAGCAGGAAACTTCAGGAGAAACTGTCCCAAGGCACAAGCTCCTAATGGTGACGGTGTAGGGAGAGTCCTGACGATGGGACACGGAGAAGCGGTCAAGGATCCCTCGGTGGTTTCTGGTACGTTTCTCCTCAATAACACATATGCATGCGTACTATTTGATAGTGGAGCAGAGAGGAGTTTTGTGAGCCATGAATTCAAACAATTACTAAAACAAACCCCTCATTCATTAAAAGATACATACGTAGTAGAAATGGCTAATGGGAAAGAAGAGCACACTAATGATATATACTCAGGGTGTACCCTCACTCTAGACAACCATTCGTTTAAAGTAGACCTGATGCCGGTCACAATAAAATGCTTTGACATAATCATCGATATGGATTGGTTAAGTTCCCATCGTGCCGACATTCTATGTTACGAAAGGGCCGTTCGCCTTAACCTGCCGAATGGCGAAACCCTCTTCATCTATGGCGACAAACCCAGTTCAAATTTGCAAGTCATCTCTTGCGTCAAGGCCCAGAAGTACCTCCAAAAGGAGTACCACGCATTTCTAGCCCACATAGTAGATACGAAACGAGAGGTGAAGGAAATCAACGACATTCCCGAGGTGTGCAACTATCCCGATGTATTCCCCGAAGATCTTCCAGGTGTACCCTTCGCACGACAAGTCGAATTCCGGATCGACTTAATCCCAGGAGCTACCCCCGTCGCCAAGGCTCCATACCGTTTAGCACCGGCAGAAATGCAAGAACTTTCCAGCCAGTTAAATGAACTGTTAAGCAAAGGATTTATCAGGCCAAGCTTCTCACCCTGGGGAGCGCCGGTCCTGTTCGTAAAGAAGAAGGACGGATCTTTTCGCATGTGCATAGACTACCGGGAGCTAAACAAACTCACTATCAAGAACCGATATCCCTTACCCCGAATCGATGACCTCTTTGACCAACTCCAAGGAGCAAGCTACTTTTCAAAAATCGACCTGAGGTCGGGTTATCATCAACTACGAATACAAGAAGAGGATATTCCCAAGACTGCGTTCAGAACTCGCTACGGGCACTATGAGTTTGTGGTAATGCCCTTCGGATTAACGAACGCACCGGCAGTATTTATGGACCTGATGAATCGGGTGTGTTGACCCTACTTAGACAAATTCGTGATTGTGTTCATCGACGATATTTTAATCTACTCCCGAAGCGAGGAAGAGCACCGTCAACATCTCCGGCTAATCTTGGAAACACTGAGGGCTGAGAAGCTTTACGCCAAATTCTCTAAATGCGAATTCTGGATTAGAGAAGTGAATTTTCTTGGCCACGTGGTTAGCGAGAAAGCGATACATGTGGATCCCACAAAAATCAAAGCTATCAAAAACTGGTCAGCACCTACAACGCCGACGGAAATTCGACAATTTTTAGGGCTCGCCGGCTACTACCGAAGATTCATACAAAACTTCTCGAAGATCGCCAAACCACTCACCACCCTGACTCAAAAAGGTGTGGTATTTAAGTGGGGAGATAAACAAGAAACCGCTTTCCAGACATTAAAACAAGCCCTATGCAGCGCACCAGTTTTGTCTCTTCCAGAAGGAACTGATGACTTCGTGGTATATTGCGATGCTTCAAATCAAGGCCTCGGATGCGTGCTCATGCAGAGAGGAAAAGTCATCGCCTACGCGTCAAGACAGCTTAAAACACACGAAGTTAATTACACTACCCATGACCTTGAATTGGGAGCGGTAGTGTTTGCTTTAAAGATTTGGAGGCACTACCTCTACGGCACAAAATGTACCATCTTCACCGATCACAAAAGTCTTCAGCATATCCTCAATCAGAAAGAGCTCAACATGCGGCAACGGAGATGGGTTGAATTGCTAAACGACTACGAGTGCGAAATTCGCTACCACCCGGGCAAGGCCAATGTAGTGGCTGATGCCCTAAGCAGGAAGGAATATTCGGGCCGCCGAGTAAGATCCTTAACCATGACCATCCATTCCCACCTGGCCACACAAATCCGGGAAGCTCAACTAGAAGCCTTGAAACCAGAGAATGTGGCAGGTGAGGCATTAAGGGGAACGGATAAGAACTTAGAAGTCAAGGATGACGGAACCCGTTATCTCAGTAACCGGATCTGGACACCGAAGTTCGGTGGGATCCGAGACGTGGTCATGAATGAAGCACACAGGACTCGATACTCCATCCATCCAGGGTCAGATAAGATGTATCTAGACCTCAAAAAGTTATACTGGTGGCCGAATATGAAAGCCGAAATTGCTACGTATGTGGGCAAGTGTCTGACTTGCTCCAAGGTCAAGGTGGAATACCAGAAACCCTCAGGACTACTACAACAGCCTGATATACCGGAATGGAAGTGGGAACGGATAACCATGGACTTCATAACCAAGCTGCCTAAGACTTCGAGCGGGTTTGACACTATATGGGTAATTGTAGATAGATTGACCAAGTTTGCGCACTTCTTACCAATAAAGGAAACCGACAAGATGGAGAAGTTAACCAGGATATACCTCAAGGAGATTGTGCGACTGCATGGTGTACCAATATCTATCATCTCAGACCGAGATAGTAGGTTCACTTCGAGATTTTGGCAGTCCCTGCAGAAATCCTTGGGTACTAGGCTAGACATGAGTACGGCCTACCACCCACAAACCGACGGGCAGAGCGAGCGCACTATACAAACCTTAGAAGACATGTTGAGAGCATGTGTGATAGACTTTGGTAAAGCGTGGGATACCCATTTGCCGCTGATTGAATTCTCCTACAATAACAGCTATCACACCAGCATTAAAGTCGCTCCATTCGAAGCTCTTTACGGTCGCAAGTGCAGATCACCCCTATGTTGGGCTGAAGTGGGGGATACTCAGTTAGCTAGGGAGCAAATTCCAAATAGCACCCTCACTGGTCCTGAAATCATAAGGGAGACCACAGAAAAGATTGTTCAAATCCGAGAAAGGCTGAAGGCCTCCCGAGATCGGCAAAAGAGTTACGCGGATAAGCGACGCAAACCTTTGGAATTCCAGGTTGGTGATCGAGTGTTACTAAAAGTTTCCCCTTGGAAAGGAATGATACGTTTCGGTAAACGTGGGAAGCTAAACCCGAGGTACATTGGACCGTTTGAAATCCTCGCCAGGATTGGTCCTGTGGCGTACAAACTTCGATTACCTCAAGAACTCGATAAGGTACATCCCACCTTTCACGTATCAAACCTAAAGAAATGTCTGTCCGACGAGACACTTGCAATACCTCTCGATGAAATCGAAGTTGACGAAAATCTCCACTTCGTAGAAGAGCCAGTAGAGATTATGGATCGGGAGGTCAAAAGAACGAAACAAAGTCGTATTCCCATCGTGAAGGTTCGATGGAACGCTAAACGAGGACCTGAGTTCACCTGGGAGCGCGAAGACCAAATGAAACAAAAGTACCCGCACCTTTTCCTAAACCCTTAAAGTCCTGGCCAAAGCGTAAATTTCGGGACGAAATTCCCTCTAACAGGGGGATGATGTGACAATAGTCAATATCGGGTCAAGTCTAAGCCGGACAAGGTCAACGAGTCAAACCGGTCAACTCAGTTAGACCTTGTATGATAGGGTTTATATTATGTAATTACTGTATAACTCACTATCTTAATGAGAAAACATCACTTGGAAAGTTCGTGTGTTTAAATTTTTGTAACCTTAGTGCTAAACAATGAACAAGAACAATAGAACAATGTTGCATACTCATAGGGAGTGTGTAAGATCCTAAAACATGGCACAACGGGGTCTAAGGACCTTGCATTGCGAAGCCGGACACTCTCATTCATCACACACGAAAACGCTCTCAATCGTTTTCACTCTATCTCTTCTTATGTGAAATCTCTCCCAAATATCTCTTTGTATGTGAAATCTCTCCCAAATCTCCCTAAGTATGTCAAATCTCTCCCAAACCTCTCTAAGTATGTGAAATCTCTCCCAAATATCTCTTTGTATGTGAAATCTCTCCCAAATCTCCCAAAGTATGTCAAATCTCTCCCAAATCTCTCTAAGTATGTGAAATCTCTCCCAAATATCTCTTTGTATGTGAAATCTCTCCCAAATCTCCCTAAGTATGTCAAATCTCTCCCAAATCTCCCTAAGTATGTCAAATCTCTCCCAAATCTCTCTAAGTATGTGAAATCTCTCCCAAATATCTCTTTGTATGTGAAATCTCTCCCAAACCTCCCTAAGTATGTCAAATCTCTCCCAAATCTCTCTAAGTATGTGAAATCTCTCCCAAATATCTCTTTGTATGTGAAATCTCTCCCAAATCTCCCTAAGTATGTCAAATCTCTCCCAAATCTCCCTAAGTATGTCAAATCTCTCCCAAATCTCTCTAAGTATGTGAAATCTCTCCCAAATATCTCTCTGTATGTGAAATCTCTCCAAGTATGTCAAATCTCTCTCAACTTTCTATAGTCACTCGGGGCATCCCGACCCTCGAATTTGGCGAAAATAGCCCAAAAACGGAAGTCTACGCGAAAAACGGACTTAAGGAAACGAACCCTCCGAACCGAAAGTACTATTCATGAACCGAACCGAGAGTACTGTTCATCTTAGCCGAACCTCGCATAGAAGGAAGAACCGAACCCGAAGGTACTGTTCATTACTGTTCACAACAGTTCCTTCGGTTCTGGCTTCTCTTCGGACCGAACCTTCTGACTTTCGCTTCTGGCTTCTCTTCGGACCGAACCTTCTGACTTTCGCTTCTGACTTCTCTTCGGACCGAGCCTTCGGACGAACCCTCGCCTTCGCTCCTTCTTCTGGCTCGCGCCTTCGCTTCCGAACCATGCACCCTCCTGACCGAACTTCGGCCTAGGGACCAAACCTCGGCCTAGGTCCGAGGGGTCTCGCTGGGAAGCTCATTTTTCTCCCGGTTTTCGCGTAATTTTGCGTTTAAGGCCCGTTTTTAATTGTTTTGACATAGGATTTTCACCCAAAACTTTATTTTAAATTATAAGACCCCTAAATTAATGATTTAATCACATTTTAAGGATAAAACCTTATCCAAAAAGGAGTTGGTAAAGTACAAAAGTAGAGTGTTGACCTTACCTTAGTTTATGACGCAAGCAACCCCCACACCCACTCCATGACAACCCACACTCCTCCCCACCATACCTTGTACCTTTTACTCCCTTTCACAAGTCATCCCCACAATCTAAGGGCTGATCATACAACCTCTCTCCTCATTCTCTTCAAACACTCTCATTACACCAAAGATTGAACTCCAACTTTTTCCCTCCAACTTCTCTCTCTAACTCACGATCTCAAGGCTGATCATCAAGTGTTCTTCCACTCTTGGTAAGTGTAATCCACCCTCCTTGTGATTCTTACACTTCATTCTACTCAAATCATTGATAGCTCATACAAACTCCATAACTATCATGCTAGATTCTCGAAAATCTTCAAGACATTTCCAAGTGTCCTTGAGTTAAACACCTCCATTCTTCAACAATCATCTACTGAAAACACTTAAGGTGAGTTCATACCCCTACATTTTCATGTTTTCTCAAGTTTTTAGGGGGGGAATACAAGCTAAAACACCAAGAACATAACTAAATTTTTCTAACAGCTTTCATCAGAAAAGTTGGACTCCATTCACGGACTGTTTTGGACGACTTAAACATTTTTGTTTGAAAAAACTGTTTTAGGTGTAAGTAGTTCCAGTTTTTAGCTTTAAAATGACTACTTGCACATCTCCATACGATTTTTCTACAATTTATGGTGATTTTTACAAAACTGCTTATCATTTCAAACACCAATCCGGACCAGTCTGTGATTATGGACTTTTTCACCCAAGTTGCAGGTCATTAAAAAATCATGATAAAAATTATGAGTAAACTAGACACATTTTGGGAACTCTCAAAATTTACGGATTTAGTTTTCGACTTCGTATGATTTCTCTATGGCTTTTCTAAAACAGTGCAGAAGGTCTAATTTAGTTAACATCATATAATTTTCATAACACTTTATATTATTTTGAGCAGAGTGTATAATAATAAATTCTAAGTATTGAATGTGTTTCTTTGTAAATTTTATCATCATAAACTGAAAATAAGTCATTCATGATAAGATTATTCATTCATTTAGAACACGTACATATATAAACTATAATAAGCATAGTTTAATGAATTTCATAATCCTAACGCTTTTTCATAAAAGAGTTCTTATATATTACAAACGTTTTGGATAAAACTATAATAGGTATAGTTTACGATACATCACATAACGCACACGTACAAAAAGGGTACATTTAAACAGAAAGGTTTTACACTCCCACACACAACTTGTAAACTCGTTAACCTAAATTGTGAGGCAATCTCTTTCCGTACGTCCGAGTGCGGGATATAAAATTCCTGTTAGTTATAATCAGAGTCTCCTGGAGGGAGAACGTGATAGTTGTGTATAGATCTATATTGGGTTTGACACCCCACACCTTGCTGCTAGCTACAGTTGGACCTGCAGGTCTACGGGTGACAAATGTCATTTCAGTTTTACGACGCCTGAGAAACGTCGTGGCAGGTTCATTTAGTCATAGTATGATTATAGCGACTCACATAAGGATATAACAATACATAAAGTTTACGAGATTTTTTTTTTTATAAAACTTACATGGGTTTTATGTCGATTTTAAAATCACTTTTTATCTCAATAAGTACAGGTATCATTGTACGCTTTCGGTTTTGGTATTTATGACTACACATCATGTGATACCACATTTATAACTTTAAGTATGGACAATACTTGTTATTTCCTTGGTCCTGAGATTTAGGACTACACATACAGAAAGTATTAACAAACTTAAGAATTTACGAGAGTTTCACTAATACCACACGCGTTTGTATTGAAATAAACTCACATTATTTTCTGTAAATAAGGAAGATTACTCATACGTTTCAGTCTTTGGATACAAGACTACATTATTCATTTTAAGGAAAAATATCGGATTTTTCTGGAACAACTATACAATTACATGACGAGCTTTTTCATAAAGATATACAAAACTTATGAACTCACCAACCATTGTGTTGACACTTTTTCAAACTACTTGTATTCTCAGGAAATCGCTAAACAGGTAACAAAGTACTTTTGAGGATGGGACGTTGAGGCGTCAAACTTATCATATTTTGTCAACATATTGTAATTGAATTTGAAACATGTAATTCATATAATGATGTAACTCTTTCAATTATATATATGTTGGTTGTGTTTACTTTCATCACTATTACCATTGTTGTTGTGATACTACACATGAAGTCCTCCACCCCTGGACGTTTCCGCCATCCTTGGTTCGTGGGTGTGAAATTATGATACCACCACCTTTTGGTTTGAAATCAAATGACATAACCATTCATCAAATATGCTTCTAATGTTTGAATATAATACGAATTAGATATAATATTTGTTTCAAATTTACATGAGAAAATATCAATTAATGTATTCAAAAAAATGATACTATCATCGATATTACTCTTCATATTTAAATGTTAAAAAATGTCATAAATACTATTTGTTCTTATAAATATCGCTAAATGTATGCTTAAAAATATACAATTATCCTTTGATAAGATAAATATTTATATTTATAGAAATTTTAATTGTCATAAGTTCTCCATTCTTACAAACATCAACACTTATATATATATATATATATATATATATATATATATATATATATATATATATATATATATATATATATATATGTTGTGTGGTTCGGTTTTTTGTGGTTTTTGTAAGATTAGAAACCGCACCGTACCAAACATTTTCGGTTTTTGGAAAACTAAAAACCGCATCATCGGTTTTTTTCGGTTTCGGTTTGCGGTTTGGTTTTTGTTCACCCCTGTTGATTACGTTGATATTTAAACCTATTGAGGGTCTAAATTAACGTCACATTCATGCTATTAATAATAACTAGATGGGGAACCCCCGCGTTGCGGGGGTCGGATGCGACAATTTTTTCCGTTGTTTGTTCTTTGAAAGTGTTTATAGTTTGAGTTGCTTATTCATTCCCTCTTTAACTGATCTAGAAATAAATAAATAAGCAATGAAAAAACATCAATGAATCTGTAAGCAAAACTAATAAAGTGACAATTAAACGAAAACATAGGAACCTATAATGCCACAAATAACCAACGGAAGTAGAGGGACCAAAAAGGACAAAAAGGAAGCAACTTTAAAATGACCCAAATATAGTTGAGAGACCATTTCCATAACTATGAGTAACCTAATAGGAAAACCTCGAATTACCCAAATACTCTTCAGGTCCACTGACTGCAACCCCATTCACATTCTGAGCACCTGTCACCATATTCATAGAACCATGTTGCATCGCCGACTGTATAAGCAGTCCACCACCACTAAATCCTGCATCACTGCTAGAAATCAAAGTTAGGTTTGGTAAATTTGTGTGATTCTACGTACAAAAATGTACTGAAACTCTGATATCACCTGGAAAAACCAGAGGAATGCACTCTAGATATAGACAAAATTATGAGTATCACTTCCAATCTGTGGTGGTTCTTAGTCAACAACATGGTAACACATCAAATATTGCAACCAGACAGACATTATATTCAAAATAAATTCCATATATTGACAAGTATTTAAATAGTGAAAAAAATAGTGAGAAAACAAACCTTCTGAATCATCATCGAAATCATCATCTTCCTCTTCATCATTAGATCCTTTCTTGATTGGTGTTGTATGTCTCTGCCAAAAGTAACAATATAAAATATATATTAATGTCATGTCATCGCCACATCATTTCCATTTGAAATCATCAATGCCACATCAGCATAAAGTCATAAATAGAATAACTTACTGCAGAAGCTTTTCCACTTTGGAACCATTGTCTTCCAGTGAGTTTTTTTTTTCTTTTTGCTTGTAGTAAGAGTTGATTCTAGTAATAGCCTGAAAGTGGGAGGGTAGTAATTAATAATTATATAAATTGTGGAAAATAACAAACTCTATTAATTATTTGGCTCTCTGAAGGGCTATTTGTGCTTCAAATTTTTCTCTCCATGCGAAAAATGTTTCAATAGTGATAGGATCTCCACATGGCACAATCAAATCATTTTTTTCAATTTAGTTGGACCCAATAAAATCTTTTTTTCCAAGTTATCCATTTTGATGGTTTGAATGGAAAAAAAGTATCTATGGTTAAAAAATGCAAAACTACCATTTACTTTACCAAGGCAACATATTGGAGTGAATGTTTAATCAACATTAAAAATAATTTTTTTATCAAGGGCAAAGTGGTTAACTAAAAATACTTGGTTCCTGGAGTAGTGTAGAAAAAAAGTGACGAACGATTCTTTTCTATTCTTTTGGACCACCGCAGGCACAATGCTCTCTGGCATGGTCTCGAACAAAGTGTGAAGCCATATAATCATATAATAAAGATAATATTAGAGTATTATAACGACAAATAAAAAAAAGTAAATGACATTGCTATTTTATGCAAATGTCACTTTATTATTCACCCAATCTCAACACGGGTTGAAAATTGTCTGTAGGTCAAGCCACCACATTTTGACCAAAGACTTTTATGGTTATAGTAAAAAGGTGGGTAAGTTTTTTTTCGTAAACCTACAATATTTTTTCATACCTGATTGCAAAGGTGACGGAACATTCTCACCCAAAAGAGACCAATCAGAAACTTAGGCATACTCATACATTTGCAGTGCATTTGGAGAGTTAATTTTAACTTTTGATTCTATAAAAATACCTATTGATTTCATGGAATTACAAATGGAATGGAATCACTCATTCCATTACTTTGGAATATGATTCCTTCTAGATAAGGTAAGGCTATAAGCACAACATGAAAAATTGAGTATGATTCAAAAATAACAAACCTACTTATGAATCATACAACAGATAAAGTAAGGCTATAAGCACGACATGAAAAATTGCAATTTAATCAACTGTTTAGGCTTACTGTATTTTTTTGCCATATTCAAGGAACTCTTTATAGAAACCAACTTATGATTATTTCTTTAACAACAAAAATCTATCAACATTCAAGCATTCCATGCAATTAACCATAAGAAACATAAGACAATGTTTTTATAATAATATTCAGTTTGAAGCACCAAAGACTCAAAAAAAAGTTAAAAGAACTATAAAACAAAATGTATAAAAATGTACAGATTTGGGCATTTGAGATTTAGCATACATTTCTGTCACTAATGAACCTGAACAGGTCACACCTTTCTAATGATCTCCACAGGGATCGGCACCATTTGAGGTCGATTTGCTCAACTTTCCTGGACAATTTAAACTCTGATACATAATCCTCTAAGCAAACAATGTAAATAAGAAAGTCACCAAACTTACATTTTAAAATTTTTGAAATTTTAAATAAGATATCGATATTATACACTAAAGCCCAATAATTATCATAGTGGAATTCTATTTTTTTTTTTTTTTTTTTTTGTAGAAAATGGCTAGAAAATAGCTCGAAAAATTATCATATTCATGTCGTTAAAAAGTTTATAAATAAAAATGTATACATCATAGTTTTTCATTCCATTCCATTCTATCACATTCCTTCATAAAAAATTTATTCCATTCGATCAAAGAAAACAAACAACTTTATTTTGCACTCCAACATAATTGAAACAAATAGGTAAGATGGTTAAGATTCTAGACCTCTCTAACTTGATTATATTAATAATTTAATTAAAGAATTAAATATTAATTTAAAGAAATGAATAGAAAAAAGAGAGATTTCACTTTGTTTTCTTTTCTTGTTCTGTACGTTGTTCCGTGTTCCTATGTCCCATAGATGTGCTTTAAAAAAAGATAATAAATCAAAACATACGTAATATTGATATAGCATAAAAAAATAAAAAGGACATAAGAAAAATTCACCATTTTCCGAGAGGTAACATTGAACCATTGATTTTAATATTAATTATACTTTGTGTTCAAGCAATTTCACAGCATTTTCAAGGAAGTAGTGTGTGACTGCATATTTAGAATGCATGTTGACAGCACGTTTAAGCAATTTGACAACATTTTGAAACCATTAATTTGATGGCATATTTAAGTAATTTCACAGCATTTTCAACCTTTTCGACAACATTTTTAACCATTTGACAGTTTTTTTTTTACCAATTTGTCAGCATATTTAACGCAACGTATTTAACAAATTTGAGAGTAACTTGAGATAACTTATTCTGCAAAAATTTAACAGACTGGAAAATTGTCAACAGAATAGGTCAGCGATGACCAAGACCAATGGAAAGTTGCGATTTTTAATAATTGGGCAACAGTCATGAAATATATACGGTGTCAAAATCCCCTTTACAAGGGATGTTATAGCTTCCAAGAAGCTATGAATATTGCTCGAGAACATTTTGGGTGAAACAGTTTTTTCATAGAACCCGAACAAGTGAAAACATTTTCAGAAATAGCAAAAACTAGTTCAGAGCAAATGATCAAAGCTCAGGAGGAAATTATTGCAAAGTTACAACAACTTATCCAATCTGGAAAAGATACACAGCATATACAAAGCCAGATTGAAAACAATATTTTGAGACAAAAAATAAAAATTCTTGAAGCAAAAAATGTACAACTTATACAAAGGAATGAGAAAAAAGAAGAGAAATTAAAAAAAGAAATATACAGAAATTATGAATGCTTTAAAGCTCGCATTTTAGATCTCCCTTGGAGACAATCGTTGAGATCAGTACTTGATCAGTTCAAAAAATTTGAGCAAATGGTGTCTCAAAAAATTTGTATAGAATTTCCAGCAATTCTATATAAATTACAGCAGAAGATTGTACAGATTGCTTTTCAAGAAATCAATTATAAAGGAGTTATAGTAATCCAAAGATTGAATGATGAAGGAGAAGATACTCCCATACTCCTGTTACAGATAAACCTAAAGACTACAGATATGCCAGAAGAACAGATAATTAATTTTTATCACAATGGAATGATAGATTACTTAGAATTCTGCCTTAATAGCAGCACAGAAAGTCTTCTTAATAAATTAGAAGAAAATTTTATTTTAACAGCCGGAAACATCGCATCTCACAACATCAGTCCAATTATTGGGTGCAAAATTTTTTCTTCTTTTCCAGCAGCAGATGAACATACATACAGACCTGCTAGAAAAAGGATCTTCATCACCCAAAGAACAGTACAACATGTCTATCTTAAAAAGTTATCATGCAAACAAGAAATAAATTTTGGGACTCTACAAAATCTTTCGAACGAAGATATATGCACAGCTCAAAAAACACCTTTACTACCTGCAAGTTTTCGTTGGGAAAATTATAAACTCCTAGCAGAAGGACACTACTTACAAATTTTGTCTCCTCAAAACTGGCATATGCTCTTGCCATTCAGCGGCGAAGGAGATACACTATTGAGACTAGAAGATATCATAAACAGTGAAGAACAGGTTGACACAGAACCAGGATCACCGGTTTCTATTGATAGTACTCATCGGGATTTTTAGCAAATGATGTTTTTTCAACAAAGGATACAAAGTGATAAGTTTGAACAAATTTAGGGGCCATTTGAGAAAAATGACAAGACATAACAAGTTCAAGGGCCATTTATGAAATTATAATTGTCGTATAGAATTATTATTTCCGACTTCTAGAGATGTGCCTTCACTTTATTCGGTGTGTGGGCTTTTCCTACTTTATGTAATGTCATGTTTTGTCTGTCGATAATTTAAGTGTAAATATTATGCTACTCTTTCCTATATAAAGGATTGTAATCGATTGTAAAAATCATCGAATTTTCATACAAATAAAAAATTCTATTGTTATTTCCCTCATGTCTCTCTAAACACTCTCTTTCCGATTCTCTTAGCCTATCTCTTAAGTTCCTAGTTCTTTCAAGCACTTCATATTATTTCCCTTATACATAAAAAAAAAAAAAGAGAAGCTGCTGCTGCACATACGACTCTGGTTGCTTCCCTTCTCATAGCCTTCCTTGTAAGTTTACTCTTCTTGATTTTATTTTTTGTTCATATTGTTTTTATAGTTTAACGGTAAACCCGGAAACCGCCATACCCAGCATGGAACATTCTATGATCTAGTATGGCGGTTTTTTCCGGGTTTACCGTTAAACCATAAAAACAATATGAACAAAAATTAAAATCAAGAAGAGTAAACTTACAAGGAAGGCTATGAGAAGGGAAGCAACCAGAGTCGTATGTGCAACAACAGCTTCTCTTTTTTTTTTTTATGTATAAGGGATATAATATGAAGTGCTTGAAAGAACTAGGAACTTAAGAGATAGGCTAAGAGAATCGGAAAGAGAGTGTTTAGAGAGACATGATGGAAATAAAAACAGAATTTTTTATTTGTATGAAAATTCGATGATTTTTACAATCGTTTACAATCCTTTATATACGAAAGAGTAGCGTAATATTTACACTTAAATTATCGACATACAAAACATGACATTACATAAAGTAGGAAAAGACCACACAAATAAGGGGGTTTACTAAGTGCGATAAAATTACATGTTATTGTGATAGCGCCATTTAAGGAAAATATAAAATTTAGTCCGAGAATAAAATCATTAGATTTTACATATTCTGGATTGATATTAACCTGTGGGATATCATATTTCATCCTATAGTTACCTACAAAGTCTAGAAATTGAATACCTGTTGGTTCTAAGTAATGTGTGATAGTTATTAGTCTGTGTTCGATTGTTCTTGTCATTAATTTATATGATAACTGTTTATGATATGATTTTGGTGCTAGATGATAAGATATAACACTTTTGGTTGCTCCTGTATCTACTAATGCTGTTAAATCTAAAAATTGATTATTATCTAACCATAATCTACACTGTAGGTTTATCATGCTGGGTGATCCATCTGTTTGTATTAATATATGTTCATTTGTTATTTGAGACATTTGGTTTATTTCATTTACTTCGTTTTCCTTAATATTGATAATTTTCTTTTTATCTAATACCTCCTCTAAAATATTTACTCTATTTTCTAAAGTTTGTATTTTTAATTTATGTAATTCAGCTATTATTTCTAATTTTTCTATCTTTTCTGATTGTAATCCGATTTTTACTTCTTTATTTTCTTTTTCTGTTTTTTCTTTATTTATTTCTAAATTATATAGCTTTTTAAGGCATATGTAACAGATTTCTGTAAAACATATATTACATTGTGATCTTTTTTCTATACTAGGGTAATATCCACAATTATAACATTTTATATAGTTATTTCCTCGTTTGTTTATCCAATTATGTTGACATTCTTCTTGTTATGTATTTACGTATGTATATGTTATTTTGGTTAAATGCTTATCATTATCACTATCACTATATATATTGTATATTGATTCATTATCAGAATTATCAGAATTAAGAAGTTCTATATTATATTCACCTATTTGTTCTATTAAATTGCTTTTTTCTATATTTTATTTTTGTTTGGGCATTTATTAGCTAAATGTTTAATATGACCGCAAATAAAACATTTACAATTTCTTGTTTGTGGCCTTTTACATATTTATTTTTATAGTATGGTTTATTTCCTTTTTTATATGATGTGCTTTTTCGTAATTTCTTTTTTCTTTCATAATGTCCATATGCTTGAGGTGTATAAATTGCTGATTTACAAAAGGCATAAGCATTTTTCTTTAATTGTTCTTGTAAAGCTACTTCTTTACATTTATCTTCTAATACAGCGAATGTATATCTGATCCTAGGTCCTATTCCTAGATTTTTCTGTTCTCCATATTGTTGTTTCCATGTTTCATGTATATATCTTCCTAGATCTCCTGGAAGTTTTATAAAATATTTATCACATAAATTATCATCCATTGCTTGCCCAGTTTGTGATAATAATCTAATAAAATCTAATGTGAATTCATTAATATATTTCATATCTACTATACTTAATTGTTCAAGATTTCTAATAGCTGTATTGTGACAACCCGAAATTTCCATTTGTACGAACAATATCTATTCAATAGAAGTCAGTCCAGTTTCAGTGATTTTCAGACTTTTCCGAACAAGTTAGTGTACCTTAGGGTTTACACTTTAGGAGATATCAGGAGAGTGGATGCTCCTGAGTTTGTGAAATTTGGACATTTCAAGTTTCATAATGTTACAGTCTAAGTTCCAGAATAAAAATATTTTCTGTCAAAATATTTCAGGACTATAAATAGTTTTCTGAATTTATTTAATTCATTATTCACAATTCCAACTAGAGAAAAGCCATTTTCTCTCTGACAGATCTTCAGGTTTTTTTCCCAGATTGTGAGTAACTCTTTCTAGTAGTGTTAGATTACATATTAGATGCTTATAACATGATTTAGTGGGCTAAATCATGAGATCTAGGAGTTTACTCCCCAAGGTGTTCTTGGGCGGTAAACTCCCGAAACAAGGCCAAAACCGACATTGATGCTAGAATAAGGCCTTAGGACATTAGGTAAACACATTAGGGACATGAAATCACACACAAAACCACCCAAGATTGGGAGTTTACGGCCCAGAACTCTCTTAGGCCGTAAACTCCATTTCAAAGGGCTAAATGGTGGTTTTTGGACTAAAGGACTTTAAGGCTTGCATCTAGATTAATTCCCCAAGTAGCTTAAGGTCTTAAACACTTCAAATGACACAAAAGAAAGTGAGTTTACGGCCCAGAACTCTCCTAGGCCGTAAACTCCATGTAAATGGTCACAAAGGGTGTTTTCATGACACCTAAGGTCCTAGCCCTTTACAAGAAATTGTACCACTATAAAGGGCACTAAGTGGTGCCTAATGCCTTCATGTGCTAGGATTAAAAGTCTAGAACACATCCCACTAGTACAAGAGACTTGAAAACAACCAAGGAATCACCCCAAGGGAGTTTACGACCGTAAACTCCAAGGGGAAATGTCCTTTAGGCCGTAAACTCCTATTTGGAGTACTTCTAGGCCTTAAACCCTTCCAAGAACATAGCCACTAGGTTAGAATAATTCTAGAAAGCATATTGGACTTCAAAACAAACCAAACACACATGTTTGGGAGTTTACAGCCGTAAACTCAAGAGTTTACAACCGTAAACTCCATGTGTAATGGGTTATGGAGAGTAAACTCTCATATGGGGTCCTTTGGAAACCCTAAACTCAAGTACCCTGTCCCACAATAGCTTAGATGAAGTCCTTACGGCTTAAAACACTTACATAAAGTGTTATCTATATCTAAGATGTCTTAAACATTATCAATTAGTCTTTGGTGTCTAATTGAGTGCATATATGTGTGATTATATGTTCATTAGGATCGTAGTGTGTGCACAAGTCCTCGCTTGACACCTAGCCATCCGATACCGTTCAGTTCATTCCAATCACCAACTACAGGTGAGTTCATACCCCGTAATCAATCTTTTAAAGGATTTTAAATGCTTTAATGGGGGGAATACAATTAGAAACAAACATGTTATTAAATCAGTTTCATGTATTTTATAACTATGTTTTCACTCAGTAGATTTCACATATTTCAAAGGAAGTCACGTGAAATGGTTTTCTATCTTAAAATACTTAGACAACAGAAGTATTAGTTTTGAATTGTATAATGACTTCAAGTCACTTTATATTATTGTTCAAAGCTCCTAGATACCTTGCATAAACCTACTTGAACAACAACATACTTTCCAGTTAACTATCATAGGGATAGTCAGAGAATATCAAACAAGAGTCAGTTCATTCATGAGTCTATACTAATGCCTTACATGATACATGATTACACGTACTTAGGATTCTATGATACATAAATATGTTTACATATACTTACCTGTTACATGAACACACTTACATGAATTCTAGACAGGGACACTTCTTAATAAGTACACTATTCTGTACTTACTTACCTTGGATACTTGAACTAGATCTAAGAGGATGATTTATTAGTATTTACTGTATAAATTGTCTTTCCTATTCCCGTTCGAGGGGATGTTTTCAGCGGGACTTACCATACCGAATCTCACTGATTAGCGCCAGTGAGAGATGGCGTCTACGGATGTCTAGGGTAGTCACTTGATTTGTGGTCAATGACGGGACTAACTATCCCTCCGCCCGCTGTTGCAACAGTGGACGAGATGTGAATCTTCGGAGGATCATTAAGTTGACGATCTACGTCAAGAGATCGATGCAGGGACTAACCGTCCTTCCATCCTGCTGCCGCTACAGAGGATGAGGGGACACTCTTCGGACGTTCCTCAGGGTCTAACTTTCGGTTCATGCGATGTAGTGTTGGTCTTAGTACCCAGTGACAACACTTACCATATCATATTTTTCCTATTTACTTTATTTTATGATATCTTTCACATAAATGATGAGTTAGACTAAGCACTTTTAGTACTAGTCTACACAAAGGAAAAATACTTCATACATACAGAACATTCGAGTCTTGGTAAAAGACTGCACTTCATACATACAAAACATTCGAGTCTTGGTAGAAGACTGCACTTCATACATACAAAACATTCGAGTCTTGGTAGAAGACTACACTTCATACATACAAAACATTCGAGTCTTGGTAGAAGACTACACTTCATTCATACAAAACATTCGGGTCTTGGTAGAAGACTGCACTTCATACTTATAGAAAATAAGGGTTTTTCTAGGGATTTCATACTTACCTCAACATTTTCACTTAAAGGTTTTCATGGCATTCATAGCAGGTTTTCACAAACAAAGCAATGACACTTATATACTTATGAACTCACCAGCTTTAAAGCTGATACTCTCTTTCAAAATAACTTGTATTCTCAGGTCACCAGTAGACAGGTACGGAGGACAGGTTTTGAGAAGACGCAACAGACAAGTCTCGTCTTTTATTTTGATTGTATATTTTTGGTGTCTTACCACAATGAAAGAACACACATGTATAAAACTTTACTTATAATGCAATGGATGATGTTGTTGCTTGTTTATTATATTACACTGTTGTGATACTGTACATGACGTCCTACACCCCTGAACGTTTCCGCCGTTCGTGGTTTTGGGGTGTGACAGATTGGTATCAAAGCATTGTTTATAGTGAATATAGTATATCAACCCATAAAAGATATACTAACTATAAATACATGGGATTAAAACACTCTGTCTAAGAGTTATACTTTTAAATAATAAAATATTTAACAAAGTATGCGTGCCTGCATTCATACTAAATCAGTGTCACAACGACAAGAACAAAAGTATTACGATTGTTGGATATCACAAGTAAGCCTGGGGATATATAGTCAGTCTTGGGAATGGCATAGCCTGATCAACTATGCTGGTCCAAGGAGTGATTAGCATATGCCCAAGAATGGTTGTGATGTGGCAACAAGTCTAAAAACTTACCAACACAACCATAAAGAAATACCATATGCGTATTTGATCTTACTGTAATTATCTTAGTATAGTTCGTCTATTTTAGCTATCTCTTATATCCCTATTCTCGCGTAGATTAAGATGGCTGGATTTCCCCACGGCGATCCGTACTTTCCGAACCAAGGCAATGTTGGTTGGCTAGAGGCAGAGCCAGAAGATGATCACCCAATACCTTTGGATGATCACCATGCTGAGGGCTTTTCCGATAGTTCCGACTCGGAGCCAGAAGTTAATAACCTACCCCCGGCTGCTCAAAACCCAAACCTGAACCCTCGCCCTGTGTTTCAAGGACCCACACCCCTGTGGGCCACTAACTTGATAACATGGAGTCATAAACAGGGTCAGCCCATTCCCTACAACGGAGACCGAAGTTTCTACAACCTCACAGAAGGAGGTTCTGCCGATAGAGTCCTACCAATCATGGTGCGTAGGATGTCTAGGAACTCGATAATAGCTCAGGCGGCTATCAATCAAGTCTTGGAAGTTGACGCCAACTCTGGTGTTAACACTTTCCACATTCGCCAACTAGAGTCTGCTCATGAAAGGACTCTGGTCCGTAATGCAAATCTGCAAAGAGAACCTACTGAAACCCGAGCTGAGGTTAGAGAACTTCGTGCTCAACAAGCAAGGTCGGACAGGCGTATAAGGGACATCGAACGTCTACTATCGGAATCAAGGACTCATGCTAGTAGTTCTCGTTGCCGATAGAATATCGTTATCTCATCTTTTGGATATAACCTAGTTTATGTAAAACTTTGGTCTAATTTCCTGTCTAAATAAATCTTAGACCTGTTAGGTCTTTATCTGATCTTAAGTCTGTCAAAATTTTCCATCTTGGTTGATGTAAGGTCTACTCTTAGACCATTTTTCCCGAACTTGTTACATCTGTAATTCCAGTTTTATTGACAAATATCTAATCTTATGGAAATTATTATCCAAATGCTATCCTCTTCATTTAGTCATGCTATTCCTTCTGTTGTTGGACTATGGTGATTTAGTCCATGAGACACATTCATTTATCATTTATTCTTATCCATGTCGTCATCTTTTTAAACGTATAGTTTAAGATGCCGCCACGCAGGAATCCTAGGAGGAATCCAAACAACGAAGCACCTATACCACCACCTCCACCACCACCTGTACCTCTTCAAACTCCAAATCCTTTTGATGCCACTATGTTCCAGGCAGCTTTCACAGCAGCAGTTGCAGCTGCTGTGTCAGCAATCAACGCTCTTGCCCCTAGTGGATCAGGAACAGGTGCACCACCCTCAAACCACGGCGAAAGCCATGGACACCCTCAGGAATGCACCTACAAGGATTTTACTAACGCCAAACTCCGCAGCTTTAATGGGACTGGGGGTGTTATGGTGTTGAGGCAATGGATAGAAAAGATGGAATCCGTCTTTGAAATATGTGCCTGTCAGGAGGGCAGCAAGGTCAAGTTCGCAGCTTGTACCTTCTCTGACCGAGCACTAACATGGTGGAACAGCCATGTTAACTATCTAACTCTGACAGTGGCGTATTCCATTGGCTGGGAGAAATTGAAAGAGATGCTCATGAAAGAATACTGTCCTCGAGGCGAAGTACAAAAACTCGAGCAGGAATTCTGGGGTCTTCAAATGGTTGGATCCGACATCACTACCTACACAAATAGGTTTTGTGATTTGGCAAACTTATGCCCCGACATGGTTGCTCTCCAGAGCAAAAAGATCGAGAGGTATATCTGGGGACTGTCGCCCCAGATCCAGTCAAGTGTGATCGCTTCCAGGCCTATTACCTTTGATAGTGCCAAGGAACTAGCACAATCTCTTATCGATCACCGGAAACCTCAGAACATAACCATTCCTACCCCTGTACCACAAAAGTCCAACCCCGACTACCACAAGAAGGGGTGGAATAAGAGGAAAGGAGGGGCTCCGCAAGGGTCCTCCAAGAAACAACAATATGTGGCAATCAATGCTGCCACAGTTACTCCTGTTGCCCCTGCTAACCTCTTACCAGCAAGGGCATATGCTGGAACCCTCCCGAAGTGCACCAAGTGCAACTTCCATCACCTCGGACCTTGTACGGAGATGCATTGCTCTAACTGCAACAAGAAGGGACACACTGTCCGTTTCTGCAAAGTTCTAACAACTCAAGCCACCCAGGTCCCAAACATCGGGATGGGCCAAACTTGCTACGGATGTGGCGAGGTAGGCCACTACAGGAGGAAATGCCCTAAGGCGGGGATGGCTGGCGGAATGGGAAAAGTTATGGCTCTAGGACACGAGGAAGCAGTAGCTGATCCATCGATAGTTACTGGTACGTTCCTCCTCGATAACTCTTATGCTTGCATACTTTTCGATAGTGGAGCCGAGAAAAGTTTTGTAAGTCACAAATTTGCACACCTGCTTAAACAAAAACCATGTGTATTAGATAGTTCATTCACGGTAGAAATGGCTAACGGGAAAACAGAGAGTACAAACTGCATATACATAGGTTGTACTTTAACTTTAGATAGCCATACCTTCAAGATAGATCTTATGCCAGTTACCATTAAATGTTTCGACGTCATCATCGGTATGGATTGGTTGAGTCTTCTACGTGCCGACATTATGTGCTTCGAAAAAGCAGTTCGTCTTAACCTCCCTAACAACGAAACTCTAATTATCTACGGCGAAAAACCTAGTACCAGCCTTCGCATCATTTCGTGCATTCAAGCACAAAAGTGTTTGCGGAAGGAGTACCATGCATTCCTCGCACACGTCGTCGATACCAGCCAAGAACGGAAAGACATCCAGAAAATCCCAGAAGTACGCGACTTTCCCGACATATTCCCAGAAGAACTTCCCGGTTTACCACCACAACGCCAAGTCGAGTTCAGAATCGACTTAGTGCCAGGGGCTACCCCCGTAGCCAAATCTCCTTATCGTCTTGCACCGGCTGAAATGCAGGAACTTTCCAGTCAACTTAACGAACTTCTCAAGAAGGGATTCATTCGACCAAGCTTCTCACCATGGGGAGCACCGGTCTTGTTCGTCAAGAAGAAAGATGGATCGTTTCGCATGTGCATCGACTATAGAGAACTCAACAAACTTACCATTAAGAATCGTTATCCCTTGCCCCGTATTGACAATTTATTTGATCAACTTCAAGGAGCCAACTACTTCTCGAAGATAGATCTGCGATCCGGATACCACCAACTACGAGTGTTAGAGGAAGATGTTCCCAAGACAGCCTTCCGAACTCGTTACGGGCACTACGAGTTTGTAGTGATGCCATTCGGATTAACAAACGCGCCCGCAGTATTCATGGATCTGATGAATAGGGTGTGTCGTCGTTACTTGGATCAGTTCGTCATTGTCTTCATTGATGACATACTCATCTACTCTAGAAGTAAGGAGGAGCATGGTCAACATCTCCGTAAAATCTTAGAAACATTGCAAGCGGAGAAACTCTACGCAAAGTTCTAGAAGTGCGAATTTTGGATTCGGCGAGTCGAATTTTTGGGCCATGTGGTTAGCGAAGAAGGTATACACGTGGACCCTTCCAAAATTAAGGCCATCGAGAACTGGTCAGCACCAAAGACACCTACCGAAATTCGTCAATTTCTAGGTCTAGCTGGCTACTATCGCAGGTTCATTTAGAACTTCTCCAGCATAGCGAAACCTCTTACAACCTTGACCCAGAAAGGCGTGGCCTTCGACTGGGAGGAGAAACAGGAAAGAGCGTTCCAAACACTCAAACGAGCCTTGTGCACCGCCCCGATACTATCCCTTCCCGAAGGAATAGAAGACTTCATTGTCTATTGCGATGCATCCAATCAAGGACTCGGATGTGTTCTGATGCAGCGAGGTAAGGTTATAGCCTATGCCTCGAGACAGCTGAAGACACATGAGGTTAACTACACAACCCACGATCTCGAGCTAGGAGCAGTTGTATTTGCTCTGAAGATCTGGCGACATTACCTATACGGTACCAAAAGCACGATCTTTACAGACCATAAGAGTCTACAGCACATTTTCGACCAGAAAGAGCTCAACATGAGACAACGACGGTGGGTCGAGCTACTTAGTGATTACGAATGCGAAATTCGTTATCATCCGGGTAAAGCCAATGTAGTAGCCGACGCCCTAAGTCGGAAAGAATATACTGGTCGTAGGGTCAAATCTTTAACTCTAACCTTCCATTCGCACTTGTCCACACAAATAAAGGAGGCTCAGCTCAACGCTTTGAAACCTGAAAATGTGGCGGGTGAATCCTTCAGAGGGATGGATAAGAACTTGGAAGTCAGGGGTGGCGGAGCCTTATACCTCATGGATCGGATCTGGACACCGAAACACGGTGGCTTCAGAGACTTGGTCATGATGGAAGCTCACAACACTCGTTATTCCGTCCACCCGGGTTCAGATAAGATGTATCTGGATCTTAAAAAGCTATACTGGTGGCCTAACATGAAAGCAGATATTGCTACCTTCGTGAGTAAATACCAGAACTTACATTAGGGAGATTGTAAGACTGCACGGTGTTCCTTTATCTATCATCTCAGACCGAGATAGTAGATTCACTTTGAGGTTCTGGCAGTCATTACAAAGTTCCCTAGGAACTAGGCTGGACATGAGTACAGCCTACCATCCACAGACCGACGGGCAAAGTGAGAGAACTATCCAAACCCTAGAAGATATGTTGCGTGCCTGTGTGATTGACTTTGGAAAAGCTTGGGATACTCATTTACCCCTTGTCGAATTCTCCTACAACAACAGTTATCACACGAGCATAAAGGCAGCTCCATTCGAGGCCCTCTATGGCCGGAAGTGCAGATCCCCTCTGTGCTGGGCTGAAGTGGGTGATACCCAGTTAGCTAAGGGACGAGTTCCCGAAAGCACTCTCACGGGTCCGGAGATCATTCGGGAAACGACAGAGAAGATCGTTCAAATTCGTGAATGATTAAAAGCCTCTAGAGACCGACAGAAAAGCTACGCCGACAAGCGTAGGAAACCATTGGAGTTCCAGGTGGGCGACCGAGTCCTACTGAAAGTCTCACCCTGGATGGGCTTGATACGCTTTGGAAAGCGTGGGAAGCTCAATCCAAGATACATAGGGCCTTTCGAGATTCTCGCGAGAATCGGCCCTGTGGCTTACAAGCTCAATCTACCGAAAGAACTCAGTAACGTACATCCTACCTTCCACGTGTCAAACTTGAAAAAGTGCCTATCTGACGAGACTCTTGTCATTCCACTCGACAAGATCGAGATCAACGAGAGCCTCAACTTCGTGGAGGAACCAGTAGAAATCATGGACCGAGAGGTCAAGCGAACAAAGCAGAGCCGTATCCCGATAGTGAAGGTGCGCTGGAACGCAAAGCGTGGACCGGAATTCACTTGGGAACGTGAGGATCAGATGAAACTGAAATACCCTCACCTTTTTGCTTAGTTATTTGTAATTTCTTAATTGCTTACATTCTAATTTCGGGACGAAATTCCTTCTAACGGGGGGATGATGTGACAACCCGAAATTTCCATTTGTACGAACAATATCTATTCAATAGAAGTCAGTCCAATTTCAGTGATTTTCAGACTTTTCCGAACAAGTTAGTGTACCTTAGGGTTTACACTTTAGGAGATATCAGGAGAGTGGATGCTCCTGAGTTTGTGAAATTTGGACATTTCAAGTTTCATAATGTTACAGTCTAAGTTCCAGAATAAAAATATTTTTTGTCAAAATATTTTAGGACTATAAATAGTTTTCTGAATTTATTTAATTCATTATTCACAATTCCAACTAGAGAAAAGCCATTTTCTCTCTGACAGATCTTCGGGTTTTTTTCCCAGATTGTGAGTAACTCTTTCTAGTAGTGTTAGATTACATATTAGATGCTTATAACATGATTTAGTGGGCTAAATCATGAGATCTAGGAGTTTACTCCCCAAGGTGTTCTTGGGCGGTAAACTCCCGAAACAAGGCCAAAACCGACATTGATGCTAGAATAAGGCCTTAGGACATTAGGTAAACACATTAGGGACATGAAATCACACACAAAACCACCCAAGATTGGGAGTTTACGGCCCAGAACTCTCTTAGGCCGTAAACTCCATTTCAAAGGGCTAAATGGTGGTTTTTGGACTAAAGGACTTTAAGGCTTGCATCTAGATTAATTCCCCAAGTAGCTTAAGGTCTTAAACACTTCAAATGACACAAAAGAAAGTGAGTTTATGGCCCAGAACTCTCCTAGGCCGTAAACTCCATGTAAATGGTCACAAAGGGTGTTTTCATGACACCTAAGGTCCTAGCCCTTTACAAGAAATTGTACCCACTAATTGGAAGGACCAAACCACACCAAAATCACTTAAACAAGTGAGTTTACGGCCAAGACATGGTTCTTGGGCCGTAAACTCCTATAAAGGGCACTAAGTGGTGCCTAATGCCTTCATGTGCTAGGATTAAAAGTCTAGAACACATCCCACTAGTACAAGAGACTTGAAAACAACCAAGGAATCACCCCAAGGGAGTTTACGGCCGTAAACTCCAAGGGGAAATGTCCTTTAGGCCGTAAACTCCTATTTGGAGTACTTCTAGGCCTTAAACCCTTCCAAGAACATAGCCACTAGGTTAGAATAATTCTAGAAAGCATATTGGACTTCAAAACACACCAAACACACATGTTTGGGAGTTTACGGCCGTAAACTCAAGAGTTTACAACCGTAAACTCCATGTGTGATGGGTTATGGAGAGTAAACTCTCATATGGGGTCCTTTGGAAACCCTAAACTCAAGTACCCTGTCCCACAATAGCTTAGATGAAGTCCTTACGGCTTAAAACACTTACATAAAGTGTTATCTATATCTAAGATGTCTTAAAGATTATCAATTAGTCTTTGGTGTCTAATTGGGTGCATATATGTGTGATTATATGTTCATTAGGATCGTAGTGTGTGCACAAGTCCTCGCTTGACACCTAGCCATCCGATACCGTTCAGTTCATTCCAATCACCAACTACAGGTGAGTTCATACCCCGTAATCAATCTTTTAAAGGATTTTAAATGCTTTAATGGGGGGAATACAAATAGAAACAAACATGTTATTAAATCAGTTTCATGTATTTTATAACTATTCTTTCACTCAGTAGATTTCACATATTTCAAAGGAAGTCACGTGAAATGGTTTTCTATCTTAAAATACTTAGACAACAGAAGTATTAGTTTTGAATTGTATAATGACTTCAAGTCACTTTATATTATTGTTCAAAGCTCCTAGATACCTTGCATAAACCTACTTGAACAACAACATACTTTCCAGTTAACTATCATAGGGATAGTCAGAGAATATCAAACAAGAGTCAGTTCATTCATGAGTCTATACTAATGCCTTACATGATACATGATTACATGTACTTAGGATTCTATGATACATAAATATGTTTACATATACTTACCTGTTACATGAGCACACTTACATGAATTCTAGACAGGGACACTTCTTAATAAGTACACTATTCTGTACTTACTTACCTTGGATACTTGAACTAGATCTAAGAGGATGATTTATTAGTATTTACTGTATAAATTGTCTTTCCTATTCCCGTTCGAGGGGATGTTTTCAGCGGGACTTACCATTCCGAATCTCATTGATTAGCGCCAGTGAGAGATGGCGTCTACGGATGTCTAAGGTACTCACTTGATTTGTGGTCAGTGACGGGACTAACTATCCCTCCGCTCGCTGTTGCAACAGTGGACGAGATGTGAATCTTCGGAGGATCATTAAGTTGACGATCTACGTCAAGAGATCGATGCAGGGACTAACCCTCCTTCCATCCTGCTGCCACTACAGAGGATGAGGGGACACTCTTTGGACGTTCCTCAGGGTCTAACTTTCGTTTCATGCGATGTAGTGTTGGTCTTAGTACCCAGTGACAACACTTACCATATCATATTTTTCCTGTTTACTTTATTTTGTGATATCTTTCACATAAACGATGAGTTAGACTAAGCACTTTTAGTACTAGTCTACACAAAGGAAAAATACTTCATACATACAAAACATTCGAGTCTTGGTAGAAGACTGCACTTCATACATACAAAACATTCGAGTCTTGGTAGAAGACTGCACTTCATACATACAAAACATTCGAGTCTTGGTAGAAGATTGCACTTCATACATACAAAACATTCGAGTCTTGGTAGAAGACTACACTTCATACATACAAAACATTCGAGTCTTGGTAGAAGACTACACTTCATACATACAAAACATTCGGGTCTTGGTAGAAGACTGCACTTCATACTTATAGAAAATAAGGGTTTTTCTAGGGATTTCATACTTACCTCAACATTTTCACTTAAAGGTTTTCATGGCATTCATAGCAGATTTTCACAAACAAAGCAATGACACTTATATACTTATGAACTCACCAGCTTTAAAGCTGATACTCTCTTTCAAAATAACTTGTATTCTCAGGTCGCCAGTAGACAGGTACGGAGGACAGGTTTTGAGAAGACGCAGCAGACAAGTCTCGTCTTTTATTTTGATTGTATATTTTTGGTGTCTTACCACAATGAAAGAACACACATGTATAAAACTTTACTTATAATGTAATGGATGATGTTGTTGCTTGTTTATTATATTGCACTGTTGTGATACTGTACATGACGTCCTACACCCCTGAACATTTCTGCCGTTCGTGGTTTTGGGGTGTGACATGTATCTTGTATTAATGTATTATTTTTTGCAGGGTCTACTCCTAAAATTAATGTTCTTATTTGACTAGTAAAATTATATGGGTTATCACCTAAGGCTTTTAATTTATTAATTTCATCTGGATCTTGTGCTTTTTTACTTTGCCAAATACCCGAAGCTATTGGGCCTAATGTTGTTTCTAAATAAGCAAACATGTCCATACTATCTTTTTTATTTGTTTCCCACATTCTAACAACTACTTGTTCCCATGACAAAATTTCATCCATCCAAAGCTGTGGTTTTTGTTTTTCTAATAATAACATGCTTCCACTATATACATTTCCATTTGGTAATCGGCTACCTTTTCCTTTATATTTAGATTCTCCGGTATATGTAACTGTTGGCTGTGACCATATTTCTCATCCTATACTATCTTCTGTACTAGTGCCTAGTTCACTCCATTCCATTTTAGGTCTTGTTCTAATATTTGTCATATATGTATCGTTATTCATAAAAACTTGTTCTTTTTTATAAAAATCTGATAACATAGTCTTTCCTTGTAATATATTTTCTACTAGTGGCAAATTATAATATTCTTGTAATTTATTATAACTTTCTTCGTATGTTAATCCTAAATCAGTTATGCATTCTATAGTCATATCATCTACGTCGTCTTGTACATTTAATTCTGTAAATTTTCTATTTATAATTTGTTCAATAGTTTTATTAATTTCTTCTGTTTTGAAGCTTGTATATGTTTCTTCTTCTATATAATCTATAATACTTATATCATAATCTATATGTTCTTCTTTTTCAAATTAACTAAATCCTAATTCCATCGGTTCGCTTTCTTTTTCATTATTCGTATCATATATTGGTTCGGTATCGTATTCTATATTCATAAAGCTAGACTCTGTATTCTCTTCTTCGTCACTTTGTTTTACTGTTTCTTTTTTAAAATTTAAAAATCTAAGACTTTGTATACCATCACATCCTTCATATATATAACTTTTCTTTGGAATTAATACTTCATTTTCTTGTTCTTTTAAATCATTTAACGACCATTCTAATCCTGGTAAATCTTGTGGATCTATTTTTATAGGATCTATCATTTTTATGGATTTTGATGCTATTGTATTTACTATACCTTCTATATTAACTTTATATTTCATTCCTGATCTATTACTTGCTTTTCCTAAAACTCCTATACTTATTACTATATTGTTACCTTCATAGTTTTCATATCCTTTAGTTTGTAATGCTATTTTAATATTATGTAAATCTTTTATATCTTTTAATATTCCAGGTGTACAATAAAATAGTGCAGTGTTCTGACTCTAGTCTACCTCAATTCCTGAGATTATTGCCTTTTTTAAATCTGTTTTCCATGATTTATCTAATAATAATGCTAATATTTTTGTTCCTAAATTTTTTCTTCCTAAAGCTTTTCTTCCTATAATGACTAATCCTAGATGTACGAAATGTTTCTTTGACTGTTTTATCTTTTGTATTGTTTCTGGAGAAAATAGATCAATTGTTACTGTATTATCTACTACCCTTAAACTTTCTTCTCTACTACTTCGTATTAATACTGTATTAACATTTAACATTCCAGTTTGATATAATATTCTGGGGTTTAATATATCCAGCTGATGTTGATTATATAAAATTATATTTCTATATAAACCAATTTCTTCTTCTAATTGTACAATCTGTTGATAACTATTAGCTCCTGATCCTCTTCTAATTATTCTATATACAAATGTGTCCACTGTAATTATATCTTGTATATTACTAGTTGAATTTCTAGCGTCTTGTAATGTTCTGCTACGTCCTAAGAAACTTCTATTATTATTCATTTTCTTGGTAGCCAATGTTTATAAGGTTTAGGTTTTCTTATTATTTTACTGTCTTCAATATTTAATTGGTTAATTCCGTTTATAATTTTGTCTAAATCACTTTCTATACTAGGTATGATAGGAGGATTTCTAACTTCTATTAATGTATTTAGTTTTTCAATAATTTGTAATAATAAACTAATTATAAAATTAAATAATATAGGATATGTTTTATCACTTTTTCATGTTCCTGAATATCTAGTAAATTCTGTAACTTCTTCTTTATTATCTTCTGGTTTATATTTTTTAACTTCTTCTAAAGCTCTAGTATATTCTTTAGAATTTTCCAGTTTTAACTTTCCACAATAGTTTTAACGACTTGTAAGATTTCTCCTAACGTATTTATTTTAGGTTCAAATTGTAATAATTGATTTTCTATTTTATTTATAAGTTGTTTTGTCTCTATTTCTATTCTTTTAGGTTTATTAATTTCTAATTGATAGCTTAATTGCTGAATTTCTTCTTTGTTTGGAATTAATCGTTTTATATCTTTTAGTTCTTTAATAATTTGATTATTCTGCTCTTTAATATATCCTAGGTTGTCTACTAATTTAGTTAAAAACTCGGTTTTTGTAGTTGTATTTTTAACTATTTTTTCTATTATACTTCTGTTATTTTTAAACTCTTTTTCTAAACTTTCTCCTAGATTAATAATTAAGTCTGTTATACCGTTTAAGTGTATATTTTATGTATGTAGACTATGTTTATATTTATTTTTAAATCTACAATAAAAATTATAATTTTCAAAGAGACTTTTAGTAGGATCAACGCTTTTATTATATTCAAGATTTAAGAAGTCTAGTTTTTTTAAAGTTGGTTGCATTGTATTGTTTAAGGTCGAGACAATTTTTTGATGGATCAATGATTATTAAAATTCCTATCCCTTAGCTAAATCTTATATTCCTTTAGTTCTTTATTAAGATTTTCTTATATCCCTTGACATAACATATTTTTTACAAAATCTTAGTTTTACATAACCTTCAAATTATACAACCCAAACAAAACTATCATATCTCCTTAAATTATATTAAAACATAAAACAATCCCATAATCTTCACCTAAGAGAGTTCTCGACATATAAAAATAGTCTTAAGCAAAAAATGCTGCCAGAAAAAATCGAGCTTGTGTCAGTCTTTTAGATCATAGAACGTTCCATGCTCTGATACCAAATAAGGGGGTATGGCGGTTTTTTCCGGGTTTACCGTTAAACCATAAAAACAATATGAACAAAAATTAAAATCAAGAAGAGTAAACTTACAAGGAAGGCTATGAGAAGGGAAGCAACCAGAGTCGTATGTGCAGCAGCAGCTTCTCTTTTTTTTTTTTTTATGTATAAGGGAAATAATATGAAGTGCTTGAAAGAACTAGGAACTTAAGAGATAGGCTAAGAGAATCGGAAAGAGAGTGTTTAGAGAGACATGAGGGAAATAACAACAGAATTTTTTATTTGTATGAAAATTCGATGATTTTTACAATCGCTTACAATCCTTTATATAGGAAAGAGTAGCATAATATTTACACTTAAATTATCGACAGACAAAACATGACATTACATAAAGTAGGAAAAGCCCACACACCGAATAAAGTGAAGGCACATCTCTAGAAGTCGGAAATAATAATTCTATACGACAATTAGAATTTCATAAATGGCCCTTGAACTTGTTATGTCTTGTCATTTTTCTCAAATGGCCCCTAAATTTGTTCAAACTTATCACTTTGTATCCTTTGTTGAAAAAACATCATTTGCTAAAAATCCCGATGAGTACTATCAATAGAAACCGGTGATCCTGGTTCTGTGTCAACCTGTTCTTCACTGTTTATGATATCTTCTAGTCTCAATAGTGTATCTCCTTCGCCGCTGAATGGCAAGAGCATATGCCAGTTTTGATGAGACAAAATTTGTAAGTAGTGTCCTGCTAGTAGTTTATAATTTTCCCAACGAAAACTTGCAGGTAGTAAAGGTGTTTTTTGAGCTGTGCATATATCTTCGTTCGAAAGATTCTGTAGAGTCCCAAAATTTAATTCTTGTTTGCATGATAAATTTTTAAGATAGCCATGTTGTACTGTTCTTTGGGTGATGAAGATCCTTTTTCTAGCAGGTCTGTATGTATGTCCATCTGCTGCTGGAAAAGAAGAAAAAATTTTGCACCCAATAATTGGACTGACGCTGTGAGATGCGATGTTTCCGGCTGTTAAAATAAAATTTTCTCCTAATTTATTAAGAAGACTCTCTATGCTGCTATTGAGGCAGAATTCTAAGTAACCTATCATTCCATTGTGATAAAATTTAATTATCTGTTCTTCTGGCATATCTGTAGTCTTTAGGTTTATCTATAACAAGAGTATGGGAGTATCTTCTCCTTCATCATTCAATCTTTGGATTACTGTAACTCCTTTATAATTGATTTCTTGAAAAGCAATCTGTACAATCTTCTGTTGTAATTTATATAGAATTGCTGGAAATTCTATACAAATTTTTTGAGACACTATTTGCTCAAATTCTTTGAACTGATCAAGTACTGCTCTCAACGTTTGTCTCCAAGGGAGATCTAAAATGCGAGCTTTAAAGCATTCATAATTTCTATATATTGTTGTTTTTAATTTCTCGTCTTTTTTCTCATTCCTTTGTATAAGTTGTACATTTTTTGCTTCAAGAATTTTTATTTTTTGTCTCAAAATATTGTTTTCAATCTGGCTTTGTATATGCTGTGTATCTTTTCCAGGTTGGATAAGTTGTTGTTGTAACTTTGCAATAATTTCCTACTGAGCTTTGATCATTTGCTCTGGACTAGTTTTTGCTATTTCTGAAAATGTTTTCATCTGTTCGGGTTCTATGAAAAAACTGTTTAACCCAAAATGTTCTTGAGCAATATTCATATCTTCTTGGAAGCTATAACATCCCTTGTAAAGGGGATTTTGACACTGTATATATTTTATGACTGTTGCCCAATTATTAAAAATCCCAAATTTAGTGCCCCTGATGACAACATATTGTGTAAATTTCTTTATTTGTTTTTCAGGAGTCAATGGTGATTGTTTATGAAAGTAAAAACTTAAAGCATTGAGAATTTGAACTTTAAATGATGAAGCCTGTGGAACTGTCTGAATATGCCATAAGTTGTCTGGCAAACATTGTTGGTCTTCTGTCAAGTTTACCCCGACCATGGGCCTAAACTTTTTACGTTCATCAAAGCAAATTGGTAAAGTGCAGTTACCAAATGCAATAACGGCTTTTCTGTTCTGTGTATATTGTGTATTTTTTGAAGGTCCTGTTCAATAATGTGAATGTTGAATGTTTTGAGATTGTGGTTTAGATCCTTGGAAAAGGTTATTATTATGTGTAATACTTGCTATTTCCATATAAGGAATCGAGTTCTGTTGTGTGGGTTTATACAGATATTCTGTTTTTATTGCTGAATCCAATAATTTTTCTGTTGATGTTGTGTTTCTATCTTCTTCTGAGGAAATGCTCATAGAAGAGGAACTCCTTTTTTGTTGTGTAGGCTGTATTAATTTGCTCTTTCCTTTGTTTCGACTATCCATCTGCAAAAAATAATTTGTTAATATTTCGGGATAGCATATCAGCTATTCCATTATTTTCTCCTTTTATGAGCTCAAAATTTATCTTATATCCACTTCCTTGTATTGTATTTTGTAAATTAATCCATCGTGTCCTATTTATTTTCTTACTTTGATCATTTTTAATAAAACAAACTATAGCTTCACAATCTGTTCTAACTGTAAATTCTTTATGTAAAAATATTTTAAATTTTTCTAAAGCATTTATTAAAGCTTGTATTTCGTAGTCTATAGAAGTCCAATTCATTCATGTCTTATTAAAGCTTCCACTAGCATATGCGCATATTTTTCTGTATCTTTTGGGATATATTTATCGGATTTGCAAAGGAGAACGGCTCCCCATCCATCTTTGCATCCATCAACTTCTATTATTATGTAATCAGTAACTAATTGTAATTCTAATGATTTAATATTTTTAACTGCTTCTTTAATTACTTTAACTAATTTAATGTCTTCTTGGTTAAAATGTCTTTGTCCATTTTTTGTTGTTTTACTATATAATGGTCCCACTCATTTTGAAAGATTAGGAATAAACTTTTGCGCATAATTAACCAATCCTAAAAAAGCTTGGATATGTTTTAGATTTTCAAACTTCTCTGAGAATTCTAAAATTTTTGTCGATATATGACTTTGTAATTCAATTTTTCCATTTCCTATTTCTAAACCAAGAAACGATATTTTTCTTTTACACAATTCCATTTTTCTTTTAGAAATAACAATACCATTCTTTTTTATTTCTTCAAATATTTTCTATAAATGCTTCTCATGTTCCTGTACTGTTTCACTGGCAACCAAAATATCATCAATATATACTAAACAAAAATCATATTTCAGAAAGATACTGTCCATAAACCTTTGAAATATAGATGAGGCATTTTTAAGCCCAAAACTTAAAACATTCCATTCATATTGTCTTTCAGAACATGTAAATGCTGTCCATGATTTAAAGTTTTCATCAAACTATAATTGATTGTATCCAGATTTTAAATCAAACTTGCTAAAAACATTTTTCTTTTGTATCAAGTTTATTAAAGAGTCTTTATTAGGTATATTGTCACCATCATCTTCTGTATTATCATTTAGTCTTTTATAATTATAAACTATTCGAGCTTTTCCTCTTTTTATTTCAGAATGATTTCTTATTATAAAAGTTGCTGATCTATGTGGACTTTCCGATTTTCTAATTAATCACTGTTCTATCATTTCTGGTATTTGTTTTTTAAATTCTTCTTTATTTAAAAGACTATATTCTATGTTTGTTGTTCTTATTGTAATATCAGGATTTTTTAATTTAAATTTACTAATATAATTAACTTTTGATTTTGTAATATCTTCTCCTATAAGTCCAATTTTCTCCAAGTGTAAAATTATAGGATGATTAATACTTTTTGTTATATCTTTTCCTTTTTCTAACTCATGTGTTAAAAATTCTGTTAATAACTTAATTGTTTCATTTTCAATGTTTGTCTTAATTTGATTATGTTTTAAAAAGTCTAGTTTACCTTGTCCACCACGCTTTTGCGCAAACTTCGATGTATTGGTATATTTAAGTGTTGGAAAACTATATATATGTTTACTAAGTGTGATAAAATTACGTGTTATTGTGATAGCGTCATTTATGGCAAAACTAAAATTTAGTCCGAGAATAAAATCATTAGATTTTACATATTCTGGATTGATATTAATCTGTGGGATATCATATTTCATACTATAGTTACCTGCAAAGTCTAGAAATTGAATACCTGTTGGTTCTAAGTAATGTGTGATAGTTATTAGTCTGTGTTCGATTGTTCTTGTCATTAATTTATATGATAACTATTTATGATATGATTTTGGTGCTAGATGATAAGATATAACACTTTTAGTTGCTCCTGTATCTACTAATGCTGTTAAATCTAAAAATTGATTATTATCTAACCATAATCTACACTGTAGGTTTATCATGTTGGGTGATCCATCTGTTTGTATTAATATATGTTCATTTGTTATTTGAGACATTTGGTTTATTTCATTTACTTCGTTTTCTTCAATATTGATCTTTTTCTTTTTATCTAACACCTCCTCTAAAATATTTACTCTATTTTCTAAAGTTTGTATTTTTAATTTATGTAATTCAGCTATTATTTCTAATTTTTCTATCTTTTCTGATTGTAATCCGATTTTTACTTCTTTATTTTCTTTTTCTGTTTTTTCTTTATTTATTTCTAAATTATATAGCTTTTTAAGGCATATGTAACAGATTTCTGTAAAACATATATTACATTGTGATCTTTTTTCTATACTAGGGTAATATCCACAATTATAACATTTTATATAGTTATTTCCTCGTTTGTTTATCCAATTATGTTGACATTCTTCTTGTTCTGTATTTACGTATGTATATGTTATTTTGGTTAAATGCTTATCATTATCACTATCACTATATATATTGTATATTGATTCATTATCAGAATTATCAGAATTAAAGAGTTCTATATTATTTTCTTCTATTTGTTCTATTAAATTGCTTTTTTCTATATTTTTATTTTTGTTTGGGCATTTATTAGCTAAATATTTAATATCACCGCAAATAAAATATTTACAATTTCTTGTTTGTGGCCTTTTTACATATTTATTTTTATAGTATGGTTTATTTCCTTTTTTATATGATGTGCTTTTTCGTAATTTCTTTTTTCTTTCATAATGTCCATATGCTTGAGGTGTATAAATTGCTAATTTACAAAAGGCATAAGCATTTTTCTTTAATTGTTCTTGTAAAGCTACTTCTTTACATTTATCTTCTAATACAGCGAATGTATATCTGATCCTAGGTCCTATTCCTATATTTTTCTGTTCTCCATATTGTTGTTTCCATGTTTCATGTATATATCTTCGTAGATCTCCTGGAAGTTTTATAAAATATTTATCACATAAATTATCATCCATTGCTTGCCCAGTTTGTGATAATAATCTAATAAAATCTAATGTGAATTCATTAATATATTTCATATCTGCTATACTTAAATGTTCAACATTTCTAATAGCTGTATCTTGTATTAATGTATTATTTTTTGCAGGGTCTACTCCTAAAATTAATGTTCTTATTTGACTAGTAAAATTATATGGGTTATCACCTAAGGCTTTTAATTTATTAATTTCATCTAGATCTTGTGTTTTTTTACTTTGCCAAATACCCGAAGCTATTGGGCCTAATGTTGTTTCTAAATAAGCAAACATGTCCATACTATCTTTGTTATTTGTTTCCCACATTCTAACAACTACTTGTTCCCATGCCAAAATTTCATCCATCCAAAGCTGTGGTTTTTGATTTTCTAATAATAACATGCTTCCACTATATACATTTCCAATTGGTAATCGGCTACCTTTTCCTTTATAACTAGATTCTCCGGTATATGTAACTGTTGGCTGTGACCATATTTCTCGTCCTATACTATCTTCTGTACTAGTGCCTGGTTCACTCCATTCCATTTTAGGTCTTGTTCTATAATTTGTCATATATGTATCGTTATTCATAAAAACTTGCTCTTTTTTATAAAAATCTGATAACATAGTCTTTCCTTGTAATATATTTTCTACTAGTGACAAATTATAATATTCTTGTAATTTATTATAACTTTCTTCGTATCCTAATCCTAAATCAGTTATGCATTCTATAATCATATCATCTACTTCGTCTTGTACATTTAATTCTGTAAATTTTCTATTTATAATTTGTTCAATAGTTTTATTAATTTCTTCTGTTTTGAAGCTTGTATATGTTTCTTCTTCTATATAATCTATAATACTTAAATCATAATCTATATGTTCTTCTTTTTCAAATTCACTAAATCCTAATTTCATCGGTTCGCTTTCTTTTTCATTATCCGTATCATATATTGGTTCGGTATCGTATTCTATATTCATAAAGCTATACTCTGTATTCTCTTCTTCGTCACTTTGTTTTACTGTTTCTTTTTTAAAATTTAAAAATCTAAAACTTTGTATACCATCACTTCCTGCATATATATAACTTTTCTTTGGAATTAATACTTCATTTTCTTGTTCTTTTAAATCATTTAACGACCATTCTAATCCTGGTAAATCTTGTGGATCTATTTTTATAGGATCTATCATTTTTATGGATTTTGATGCTATTGTATTTACTATACCTTCTATATTAACTTTATATTTCATTCCTGATCTATTACTTGCTTTTCCTAAAACTCCTATACTTATTACTATATTGTTACCTTCATAGTTTTCATATCCTTTAGTTTGTAATGTTATTTTAATATTATGTAAATCTTTTATATCTTTTAATATTCCAGGTGTACAATAAAATAGTGCAGTGTTCTGACTCTAGTCTACCTCAATTCCTGAGATTATTGCATTTTTTAAATCTGTTTTCCATGATTTATCTAATAATAATGCTAATATTTTTGTTCCTAAATTTTTTCTTCCTAAAGGTTTTATTCCTATAATGACTAATCCTAGATGTACGAAATGTTTCTTTGACTGTTTTATCTTTTGTATTGTTTCTGGAGAAAATAGATCAATTGTTACTGTATTATCTACTACCCTTAAACTTTCTTCTCTATTACTTCGTATTAATATTGTATTAACATTTAACATTCCAGTTTGATATAATATTCTGGGGTTTAATATATCCAGCTGATGTTGATTATATAAATTTATATTTCTATCTAAGTCAATTTCTTCTTCTAATTGTACAATCTGTTGATTACTATTAGCTCCTGATCCTCTTCTAATTATTCTATTTACAAATGTGTCCGCTGTAATTATATCTTGTATATTACTAGTTGAATTTCTAGCGTCTTGTAATGTTCTGCTACGTCCTAAGAAACTTCTATTATTATTCTGTATATATATATATATATATATATATATATATATATATATATATATATATATAAGAATAATAATAATAATAATACAAAATTACAAAAATAGAATCCCTTAATTACTTTGTGGAAAATAGCAAAAAAAACTCAAATTACAAAAATAGCTATCAAAATCGCAGAGAGACTCAGTCTATCTGCGATTTTACTTATCGATCTGCGAACGTACAAGTGGCTAAAGCATATATGTGCTTTAGCGACTTGTACGTTCGCTCAGTCCATCTGCGATTTTGCGTCCATCTATGATTTCCCCTTTTTCAGGGGTATAAAAACGTAATTTATTTTTCTTTTTTCATTTGTCATACATTTTTTAGAGAACACTCTCTGGAGACACTACTGACGATTTTATTTTTCAAATATTTTTCGAAGTTTTGTTGGAGAATTCAGTTTATTAGAAATGTTTTACACAAATAGTCTAAAGAAATAGGAACTAAATTGATAAATTTTTGCAAAACTTTATATATAATAAGGTAGTTTCGTAGTTAAACACTATCAATTTTGTAGTCAAAATTGATTAAAAAAAAACAATAAAAATAAATAAATAAATAAACGCAAAATCGCATGTGGGATGAGAGGAAATCGCAGATGAACTTAGTTCATCTGTGATTTTAGTCAAATATGGGGGTATTTATACGGAAAAAAAATTTAAAATAAAAACTAAAAAAAAACACCTGCGAACGTACAAATGGTTAAGCACAACTGTGCTTTACCGACGACTTGTACATTCGCAGATGGAATGCTAAAATCGCAAATGGGCTTAATCCATCCGTGATTTTCATGACTATATTTGTAATTTGGGTTTTTTTTTTGCTATTTTCCACAAAGTAATTAAGGAATTTGGCTATATTTACAATTTTCTCTAATAATAATAATAATAATAATAATTGGTTGTATATGATGGTTTTGATGCACGACAATATCTACGATCATACATTTTTTTCACGGCTCGATATTATCAGGATTTGACGTTGATCGCTCAACTGATATTAAGGTAAGTCAACTCCGTGGTTTTTAAAAGTACATTGTTAGGAGTATCTCATATCTTAGATGGAATGGGATGAACCTAGAAATCTAGGATGTATGTGCCCTTTTGATGATAAGCATTGGGCCATTAATTTTTAAATACCTTATGTGTAATTGTATCTACGATGTTGCATGCTAGACTCCTCTTTGTTTGATGTGAGATGTGAGCTAGGGTCATGCTAGATTGAGTGATATGTATGAACACTATGTGATGTGATCATGTTAATACTTGTTTGAAAATATTTGTTTAAGATGTTTTAGGACTAGCATGCTAGTGTTGTATAATCATTCTTGAAGTGTTGTGAATAGAAGTAGTGTGTGATGTAAAATGTAATAACTTCACAAAATTACATGTTTGCATGAAAGGAACCCTTAAAGAGGTCATATGTTAATAAAAGAAAACTCATAATATTTACATGATTACTTGAGAGGGTAAAAGTGTAACTCCTTATTTAATTAATCATTATTAAATTAAAAAAGGGAAAACACTAGCGGGGCGAAGGGTAGTAACCTAGTCATAGGTATATACCCTATACGAATAATATGATGGCCTTGTGGGTTCAAAGATACCTGTATGATAAGAGCTTAAGCCAACTTTGATGCCGACTGGTTTTTCTAGACAACCACTCGGGACATGGTCATGGTGCACCTTGGTATATCGGGACTGGAGTGATGTTGGTCAAGCGGTAGGACCGGTACAAACATCACGTTGGAACTGGGAGGTGCAACTTATTGTAATTGGCACCGCTCATACTAATCCTTAACAACGATGCATGTATATGTATGTGCAACATTGGAGTAGTGAATGCAGCACACCGGGAGCAATGATTACGGGTGAGAGTCGCACCTAACTTAGTGTATTGGGTCATGTTGGTCACGTTAGTAGCAAACGAGGCCTTATGTGACAACCTGAAGATTTCTAGCTTACATTCTTCATTTCTTATCAAAGTTAAAGCTAAACTCATTTTTTTTGCTATTTTCTAGCAATGTTTGGAGTCAAACAGAGTGTCTAAAGCAAAGTATAAGCAGGGTAGGAGTCGTAGGATAAGTATTGTGGGTGTATCGCCTTGCATTTGAACCAATCACACCAACACAAGGTATGTGCGACCCCACACAAGAGTGTGCGGCCACACACCCATCCCAACCGCACACATTTCCCCTATATATTCAAGACTTGGTCATTTTTGAACACATTCTACACTTCTTCAAAGCTAGGACCCGAAATCCTCTCAAGTATCATCCAAATCTCCTTGAGGATCTTCATAAAAGGTAGCATCTTTAGCCAAGAACACTAGGTGTACGCCCGCACACACCATGTATGGCCGCACACCCAACCGCACACGCCATGTAGGACCGCACACCTGGCCATACACACACATATAGTGTGTATTTTGGCCATACACTCCTTTGTGAAGTCATATACCCCCCTTCACACAATCATATATGGTTGTAACACTTCAATATAAGTGTTTACTAGTCCCTAAGGTGGTCCCAATTCAATAATCAGTTGTTTTAAACACTAATTGGATTCATGTATGTGATATTATATGTTAACTAGGATCCGCGTGTGTGTTCAAGTCTCAGCTTGACACTTAGCAGCCTATCTGACACTTTCATCCAAAACACTCACTACAGGTGCGTTCATACCCCTTAATCAATGGTTTAAATGTTTTTAAATGCTTTTATGGGGGGATACAAGTTAAATACTTATAGTTATTACATCAATCACATGTGATTAATAACTACAACACAATGGTTTTTCTTACTGTTCAAATTGTTTTGCTTCAAACTACTTTACAAACTCTTCTACTTATCAAATACTTTTACTTAAACCCTTTCATATTTATATATTGTCAAATGCATGTCTATGTATGTATAGTTATATAAGAAATGTTTAAAATACTTAGGAAGGCCAGCTCGCTTTAATTCCTTTTCCTTGTTTGGATGTCGCTTTAGGGCATCAGTTATCCGTCTGAAAGTCGTTTAAATATTAGTTGTATATGATGTATACACACATAGTCATAAAAGTTCCTTCAATAAGTTCTATACCTTTGGGTAGCAAGGGTATACAAACATGATCATACATTGATAGTAAACTACTATAGGAGTAGTTTAGGAAGACACTAACACTATTACTAGGACAATGAAACATACAATGAGTCAGTTTATACATGAGTCAAAGGATACAATGCCCTTGGGTAGCAACGGTATACAAACATGTTAACACTATGATGAGAATCAAACGATAGACACTATGATGAGAAACAAACGATAGACACTATGACGAGAAACAAACATACAGGCTAGACAGAGAAAGAACACACAATACAGCTCGCACACATATACAATACATATACATTAACACAGTTATGTGAGCCATTAAATAGGGCATGGCACTACCTGCCATGACTGTTTTTGTATCAGAATCTCCTTAATTGGGGAGCGTATGAGTTTATGTATAGATCTATATTGGATTGACTATCCTACACCTTGTTGCTCGCTACAGTGGGACTTGCAAGTCTACGGGTGCCAAACATCATTTCTACGGAATCTTACATTGTCGTTTTACTATTGAGTCGGCAGCAAGATACAGGCCGATCACATGTTACCTTAAAATTTAAAATTGCTTAAGGTAGCTAGTACAAAAGTAGTTACTTAATACAACACTACAGTACTATAACATTTTCCCATTACATTCACTTCGTGAACATGCACACGATGCACGGTAATGTAAAAAATATATTTTTGGTTAATGATAGTCGGATTGGGAAAATACACACTCTTACATGAGACATACACACAGATACTAGATGCCTTGGTAGAAGGCTACTTTTAGTAGAAAACATAGGGTTTTCTAGGAGAGTTCAAACAAATACAAACTTCACAAAAGTTATACAAACATCTTACAAACATCTTATAAATGCTTTCATACAAACACAGACACTAATATACTTATGATCTCACCAGCTTTAAATCTGATACTCGCTTTCAAAATAACTTGTATTCTCAGGTCACCAGTAGACAGGTACATGTGCCAGGCTTTTGAGAAGAAGGAGCTAGTTCAAGACTCCTCTTTCATTTTGATGTATATTATTTTTGGTGTCTATATAACTTGACAGAACACACTTGTATGAAATTATATTATTAATGCAATGGATGATGTTGTTGCTTGTTTACTATTATTCATTGTTATGATACTATACATGACGTCCTCCACCCCAGAAACGTTTGTGCCGTTCATCGGTTTTGGGGGTGTGACAGATTGGTATCAGAGCGTTGTTTATAGTGAATTAAGTATATCAACCCATAAAAGATATACTAACTATAAATACATTGGGATTAAAATACTTTGACTAAGAGTTTATACTTTAAATATTTAAAATATTTAATTAAGTATACGTTCTTGCATTCATACTAAAATCAGGATCACTAGGACAGAACAAAAGTATTATGATTGTTGGGCAGCACAAGTAGACTTAGAGACATATAGTCAAAAGTAGGAAGATATAGCCTGATCAACTATATTATCGGAGGGTTGACTAGCATGTGCCTAAGTGTGGTTGTGAGGTTGCAACAAGTCTAAAAGCTTACCAACACTACTACAATGAGATCAATAGAATAGAACATTAAACTTAAAATACTATAGGAGTATTTTGTGATACAGTAATTACTTATCTGAGAATTAAAGGTCTTTATTAGTATGTAAATAGTTTTTGAGTGGATACGCTAAGGTTATATGTGTATAGGATGTCATAGACTTAGAATCTGTGATCTTTGCTTTACTTCCTGTTCCTTGTTTGGTTGTGGGCTTAGAGTTAGGTCTATCCTGTCTTGGTTACATATGACGTGTAGGCACTACGCAAATGTTGAAGTAACTGATAAAGATCATCTTATAATTATCTAGTTAGTCTGTCTATTAATTATTTCCTTATCCCTATTCTCGCATAGATTAAATGGTTGGATTCCATATCCCTGGAGACCCGTACTTTCCCAACCACGACAATGCAGGATGGCTAGAAGATGAAAAAGAAGATGAGCACCCAATTCCTTTGGATGATCATGAAGCTGAAGGCTTTTCTGATGGTTCTGACTCAGAGCCAGAAGTCAACAACCTGCCCCCAGCTAATCAAAACCCAAACCCTCGTCCAACATTTCAAGGACCCACACCTCTGTGGTCCACAAACTTGAATATGTGGAGTCAGGAACAAGGTCAACCCATTCCCTACAATGGAGACAGAAGCTTCTACAACCTCACTGAGGGAGGTTCAGCTGACAGAGTCCTACCCATTATGGTTTGTAGGATTGCTCGGAACACCAAGCAAGGTCGAGCAGCTATCAACCGAGTAATGGAGGTTGATGCCAATTCAGTCGTTAACACTATCCACATTCGCCAACTGGAGTCCGCTCATGAAAGGGCTCAAGTCAGCAATGCAATGCTCTAGAGGGAACTCGCTGAAACCCGAGCTGAAGTCAAGGAACTTCAAACTCAGCAAGTTAGGTCAGATAGGCGTGTGAGGGACATTGAATGCCTTCTGTCGGAATCCAGGACTCACTCTGGTAGTTCTCGTCGCCGATAGATTCTCATCAACTTCTCTTTTGGATATAACTTAGTTATGCTAACAACCCTTGTTTAATTTCCTATCCTTGTAAATCTTAGACCTGTTAGGCCTTGATTAGGTCGTAGTTCTGTCAAAATTTTACATATTTGTTGATGTAAGACCTACTTCTAGGTCACTTTTCCCGAACTTATTACATTGGTAATCCCAGTACCTTTGACAGATATCTAATCTAATGGAAATTATTATCCAAATGCTTCCATCTTCATTCAAGTATATTATTCAATCGTAATGTTGGGCTATGGAGAGTTAGTCCATGAGTCATTCGCATCAATTCTTCCATTAATTTCTTATCAATGTTTTCATCTTCTTAAACTATAGATCAAAGATGCCGCCTCGCAGAAACCCAAGAAGAAACCTTAATAACGAAACACTGATACCACCTCCTCAACCACCTACTCCTCAGTTCGACACGACAGCTGTCACACCCCAAAACCAAGAACGGCGGAAATGTTCCGGGGTGGAGGACGTCATGTACAGTATCACAACAGTGTAATGTATTAAACAAGCAACAACATCATCCATTGCATTAAAGTAAAGTTTTAATACATGTGTGTTCTTTCATTGTAGTAAGACACTAAAATATACAATCAAAATAAAAGACGAGTCTTGTCTGTGCTCCGTCTTCTCAAAACCTGGCCGGCGTACCTGTCTACTGGTGACCTGAGAATACAAGTTATTTTGAAAGAGAGTATCAGCCTAAAGCTGGTGAATTCATAAATATTTAAGTTTCATTGTCTTGTTTTGGAAAGTTGTTATGAATGCTATGTAAATCTTTGAATGAAACAGTTGATATAAGTATGAAAACCCTAGAAAATCCCATATTTCCTACTAGTATGAAATGTAGTCTTCTACCAAGACCCGAATGTTTTGCTATAAAAATGATATTTTTTCCATCCTTTTTGACTATTACTAACAGTACTTAGTCTAACTCATCGTTTATGTGAATATATCACAAAATAAAGTAATAGGAAAAATGTAATCATGTAAGTGTTATCCTTTTGTATTAGGATTAACACGACATCGCGATTAGCGAAATGTATAACCTTTGAACATTCGTAGATTGTTCAATTTTCCTCTGTAGCTACAGCAGGTTTAAGGAAGGGTTAGTCCCATAAAGGTACTCCTAATATAAGTATTAACCATAGGCATCCGTAGATGTTTATTTAGCTCTGTAGCGAACAATAGGCTAAAGGAATGGTTAGTCCCGTAAAGGTACCCCTAGTATAAGTAATAATCGTAGGCATCCGTAGATGTTCATTTACCACTGTTGCTAACAGGTGGGTTCCAGAATGGTTAGTCCCGTCTAGATATCCCGTTGAACTGGGATAGGCAGGACAATTTACACATAATGTACTAATAAATCATCCTAGTGAATCAAGGTACAAGTATCCATGTAAGTGTATACAGGTAAATGTATCTATGTAAAGGTATTCATGTAAGCGTATTCATGTAACATGTAATGTATAGTATAGACTCATGAATGAACTGACTCTAATGTGATTCCTTGTAATAGGAATTATGTTTTGTATCTCCTACCTATCCCTATAATAGTTAACTGGAAGGTAATTGATTGCCCAAACAGGTTTATACACCCTTGCTACACAAGAGTGTAGGAAACTAAATGAAGGATGAAAACTATAACATCAATACATATATAAGAACATAAGTGTATTAATATAGTTTTGTTCAAGAAGGTAAAAATGGTTTTGTAAGACATCTAAGAGTTTTGAACAATAATTAACAATGACTTGGTGTCATTTTAATAAACATTTCAAAACAAATACATTTGCTACCAAGGTATTTTAAGATAGAAAAACATTTCATGCATCACATTTTTAAGTATGTGAAATCTACTGGATGAAAACACAGTTATAAAATACATATGAGTGATATAATAACATACTATTTTCTACTTGTATTCCCCACATTAAAGCATTTAAAATCATTTAAAACATTGATTAAGGGGTATGAACTCACTTCCAGCGAGTGGATTGGATTGAAGTGTCGGATACGGTGCTAGGTGACAAATGGGGACTTGTACATGCGCACGAGCCTAGTTATCATATAATGAACATATATATATATATATATATATATATATATATATATATATATATATATATATATATAATTAGCCAATTTATAACTAATAAATTAAGTTGGGACACTCTAGAACATGAAAACACTTTGTTTCAAGTGTTAAAGATCACAAGGGTTGCATCCAAGTGTTTGTAGGGCAAAGCTAGAGTGTTTGGAGTTCAAGGGTAAACTCCTTTGGAGTTTACGGTTGTAATGACCATTACCCAAGGATTTTACGGCAGTAAACTCAAGGGTTTATAGTCGTAAACTCTACACCTTATGACCATATGTTGTTTTGAGGTTTTACAAGTCCTTTGAAGCATTTCTACTTGGTGGTTAGGCCTTAGGAAGGGACTAGGGCAACAAAACACTCCTTTGAGGAGTTTACAGCCTCATGGTCATTTCCCTTTGGGTTTACTACCTTAAACTCATGAGTTTTCTACCTTAAACTCATGAATTTACTACCTCAAACCCATAAGTTTGGTATTTGGGGGTTTTCAAGTCCTTAGCTCAATCATGGCAATAGTCTAGGTTAGATTTAGACATAAGGAATACCCATTGGACTTTTATGGGACTTTTATGCACCTTTTGGGGTGTTTACGGTTTTGGGAGATCCCCAAACCGTAAACACATGAAAATGTAAGGTTTTGGTGCTTTTGTGTAATAAACTCATCAAGGATGAATCTAGACAAGTCCCTAAGGCATTGTGAAGCATCTAGGCACCCTAAGGCACCACTTTGCACCATATTTGGTGTTTACAGTTTTGGGAGCCTCCCAAAACCATGAACACCTTGATATTGGTGTTTTTGGGACTTTTCTTTGATGTTAATATGTATTACAAGCTTATTAAGACTCAAGGATGGAAGTACTTACTATAATGAAGCTTTAAATGAGCTAAAAGTCCAAGAACACTTAGTGTGTGTTCTTGGTGTTTTTGGAAATCTAATCAAAGCACAAAACGGATGGATAAAAAGATGTACAATCACTAGATTAGGTGTTATACCAACTTGGAATGGGTAGAACAATTACAAGTTTGAAGATCTTGATTAAATTCTTGGATGATACTTGAGAGTGTTTTTTAGTTTACTCTTTTGGTAATTGGGGGGTAAACGTAAATGACTAGTTTGGGGAGTAAACTCATGCTTAAGGCATGAGTTTACATTTTTGGGGGTAGTTTACAGCCCAAACATAAAAGTTTGGCCGTGAACTTCTAAGCTACGTGGTATTCGCAGTTTAGAAATTTCGAGACCCGAGACGGCCCATCCGTTCACCCGTTCGTTTAAAGATTAATTGTTAAATAATCAAATGAACCTATTTTTCCCAAAAACAAGTATAAGTGAACTTGACTTATAATATGAAGTGATTGACTTTTAGGGTTTGACCGAATGAAAATTCCGGGTTGTCACATTATCCCCCCGTTAAAGGGAATTTCGTCCGGAAATTAAAGTCTAAACAAATAAAGTAGTTACAAATAACTAAGCAAAAAGATGAGGATATTTCAGTTTCATCTGATCCTCATGCTCCGAAGTGAATTCCGGTCCTCGCTTGGCTTTCCAGCGAACCTTCACAATCGGGATGCGGCTTTGCTTCGTCTGCTTGACCTCGGTTCATGATCTCTACCGGTTATTCCAAAAAGTTGAGGCTCTCGTTGATCTCGATCTCATCAAGTTGGATTACAAGAGTCTCGTCGGACAAACACTTTTTCAAGTTAGAGACGTGGAATGTAGAATGTACGTTACGAAGTTCATCGGGTAGATTGAGTTTGTAAGCTACAGGGCCAATTCTTGCGAGAATCTCGAAAGGCCCTATGTATCTTGGATTGAGCTTCCCATGCTTTCCGAAGCATATCAAGCCCTTCCAGGGTGAGACTTTCAGTAGAACTCAGTCGCCCACCTGGAATTTCAATGGTTTCCTTCGCTTGTCAGCGTAACTTTTCTGTCAGTCTCTAGAGGCTTTCAATCGTTCACGAATTTGAACGATCTTCTCTGTCATTTCCTGAATGATCTCCGGACCCGTGAGAGTGCTTTCGAGAAATCGTCCTTTAGCTAACTGGGTATCACCCACCTCAGCCCAGCACAAAGGGGATCTGCACTTTCAGCCATAGAGGGCCTCGAATGGCGCTGCCTTTACACTCGTGTGACAACTGTTGTTGTAGGAAAATTCGACAAGGGGTAAATGGGTATCCCAAGCTTTCCCAAAGTCAATCACACAGGCTCGCAACATATCTTCTAATGTTTGGATAGTTCTCTCACTTTGTCCGTCGGTCTGTGGATGGTAGGTTGTACTCATGTAAGTTCTACTATCTCTGTTCGAGATAATAGATAAGGGAACACCGTGCAGTCTTACAATCTCCCTAATGTAAGTTCTTGTAAGTTTCTCCATCTTGTCTGTTTCTTTGATTGGCAAGAAGTGTGTAGACTGGGTCAGTCTATCGACGATGACCCATATGGAATCAAGTCCACCTGTCATCTTGGGCAACTTGGTTATGAAGACCATAGTGATCCGCTCCCACTTCCATTCTGGTATCTCCGGTTGTTGTAGAAAATCGGAGGATTTCTGGTATTCGACCTTGACCTTTGCGCAAGTAAGGCATTTACTCACGAAGGCAGCAATATCTGCTTTCATGTTAGGCCACCAGTATAACTTTTTGAGATCCAGATACATCTTCTCTGATCCCGGGTGCACGGAATAACGAGTGTTGTGAGCCTCGGTCATGACCAAGTCTCTGAAGCCACCGTGTTTCGGTGTCCAGATCCGATCCATGAGGTATAAGGCTCCGCCACCTTTGACTTCCAAGTTCTTATCCATCCCTTTAAGGGATTCACCTGCTACGTTTTCCGGTTTCAAAGCATCGAGTTGAGCCTCCTTAATCTGCGTGGACAAGTGTGAATGGATACTTAGAGTCAAAGATTTGACTCTACGACCAGCATATTCTTTCCGACTTAGGGCGTCTGCTACTACATTGGCTTTACTCAGATGATAACGAATTTCGCACTCGTAATCACTGAGTAGCTCGACCCACCGTCGTTGTCTCATGTTGAGCTCCTTCTGGTCGAAAATGTGTTGTAGACTCTTGTGGTCTGTAAAGATCATGCTTTTTGTACCATACAGGTAGTGTCTCCAGATCTTCAGAGCAAACACAACTGCTCCTAGCTCAAGATCATGGGTGGTGTAGTTAACCTCATGTGTCTGCAGGTGTCTCGAGGCATAGGCTATGACTTTACCTCGCTGCATCAGAACACATCCGAGTCCTTGATTTGATGCATCGCAATAGACAACGAAGTCTTCTATCCCTTCGGGGAGGGATAGTATTGGTGTGGTGCACAAGGCTCGTTTGAGTGTTTGGAATGCTCTTTCCTATTTCTCTTCCCAGTCAAAGGCCACGCCTTTCTAGGTCCGGGTTGTAAGAGGTTTCGCTATGCGGGAGAAGTTCTGAATGAACCTGCGATAGTAGCCAGTGCGACCTAGAAATTGCCGAATTTTTGTAGGTGTCTTCGGTGCTGAATAGTTCTCAATGGCCTTGATTTTGGAAGGGTCCACGTGTATTCCTTCTTCGCTAATGACATGGCCCAAGAATTTAACTCGTCGGATCCAAAATTCACACTTGGAGAACTTTTCATAGAGCTTCTCCGCTCGCAATGTTTCTAAGACTCTACGGAGATGTTGACTATGTTCCTCCTTACTTCGAGAGTAGATAAGTATGTCATCAATGAAAACAATGACGAACTGATCCAAGTAAGGACGACACACCCTATTCATCAGATCCATGAATACTGCGGGCATGTTAGTTAATCTGAATGGCATTACCACAAACTCGTAGTGTCCATAACGAGTTCGGAAGGCTGTCTTAGGAACATCCTCCTCTAGCACTCGTAGTTGGTGATATCCGGATCGTAGATCTATCTTCGAGAAGTAGTTGGCTCCTTGAAGTTGATCAAATAAATCGTCAATATGGGGCAAAGGATAACGATTTTTAATGGTAAGCTTGTTGAGTTCTATATAGTCGATGCACATGCGTAACGATTCATTTTTCTTCTTGACGAACAAGACCGGTGCTCCCCATGGTGAGAAGCTCGGCCTAATGAATCCCTTCTTGAGAAGTTCGTTAAGCTGACTGGAAAGTTCTTGCATCTCGGCCGATGCCAGACAATAAGGAGATTTGGCTACGGGAGTAGCTCCTGGCACTAAGTCGATTCTGAACTCGACTTGGCGTTGTGGTGGTAATCCGGGAAGTTCTTCTGGGAAGATGTCGGGAAAGTCGCATACTTCGGGGATTTTCTGAATGTCTTTCACCTCTTGACTCGTATCAACGATTTGTGAGAGGAATGCATGATATTCCTTTCGCAAGCACTTCTGGGCTTGGATGCACGAAATGATGCGAAGGCTCGTACTAGGTTTGTCGCCATAGATAACTAAGGTTTCATTGTTAGGAAGGTTAAGATGAACTGCTTTTTCAAAGCACATGATATCGGCACGAAGAAGACTCAACCAATCCATGTCGATGATAACGTCGAAACATTTTAATTGGGACCGGCATGAGGTCTATCTTGAAAGTATGGCCAACTAAAGTTAAAGTACAACCTAAGTATATGCAGTTAGTGTTGGGTTTTGAGCATTCTAACACTCCTAAGTGTACATGCAACCCTAAATACCTTAGATCTTTGTTTTCTCTATTATACATACAAATATGAACATCCAAGGTATTATCCTAATCTAATCTATAAAACATTGAATATAACAAGATAGAATACATACCTCTTTGATGTAGAATGTCTTCATGAAGCTTGAGTGCCTAGTGCCCCAAGTGTGACACCTCAAATGGTTCACACAACACCAAATACACTTGGAATAACTTGAGATAATTCTACACTTCATGAAAATCGGCTAGCCCTTCTATTACACACACTAGTCGCCGATTTTGGTCAAGAATAAGATGCATATATAGTTAGGGTTACACCATGTAAACCCTAATTGACATGGCCTTACATTTCCATGATCCATGGGTACAAAAATACCATGGAGCATCCATGGAGCATCATATGGGTTTTAGCCCAACTAGATAAGCCATGGAGCATTAGCCCACTATATAAGTATGGATGATTTGCACAATCAACCCATATATTTAATTAGTCTTCTTTTGATCACTTAATTAATCCTAGATTAATTCTTGATCAATACTAATTAAATAATCCTATTATTCTTATTATTAATATACTAGAACTTATAATATATTAATAACCATAAGTGTCTTATTTCTCTCATTATAATCTATCCAAATGCATGATGCCATGCAACCCAAATGGACCATGCCGGGTCGGGTCAAGTCTTACCTATTATAGTTATGGACTTAGACATTAATCCAACAGTCTCCCACTTGGATAAGTCTAAAACTATTATTGCGTATGACTTCAAGCACCGACCGACAATCGTAGCTCTCAAAAGCTTCTGTCGAACTCTGACCTTGTAGATAAACTATGACCTTTGTCAATGACTTGTCCATTAGATAAGGTATCATATATTCCTCCATTCTAGATATCGTATGGACTGAGACATGGATTATAATCATTCTTTCTGTCCATTTGTTGTTTCCTGATTTCCAATTTATGACGACTGACTAATTGAGCAAATCAAATCAGTCCTGGCCCGGCCGAGCACTTCCATTTGTCATCATTAAATCATCGAGGGGCCCACATATATCACTTTTATCCCGAAGGTAAATGGAATAGATAAACTTCAAATCATATGGCTTGTTCTACTACTTGTTGAATTATACACAAAGGAACGTTTTATAACACCGAGTTACCGAATGTGTTTTCGTGCAATCAATGTACAACCAACTCATAGTAACAACTCATATCTCTAGGTTTGAAGAATATAAGATATTATCGTCTCATGATCACTCGTGATAAAATCCATGAAGTGATTCCAATGAGCACGGGTTGAATCCAATACTCAGAACTTATGAGCACTCATGAGTGTTGTAGCCCTTTGTCCAACACCTTAGACCTCTACAAGCCAACCCATGACAGTCTTAATTCATATCTACTTCCAACATATGACCGACTGTGGATGGTTTGAATAACTTAGTCATTCCGGAAGAACGACCTAGTTATTCTGGAAGTCAAAACATGCAAAATGAAACACAAGAATAATTTAATCCAATATGGTATCAAAACCTATGAACATAAATAAAACACCTTTTATTTATCACCATATGATTAGACATTATTCATTGTATACTGTTTCAGCTATCAACTTTATTCTTGAATTTAAAACAATAGTTGTCCCATGCTCTAAGCATGCACACTATGTTTTCTAAACACTAGTCATGCCACACACCAAGTATGCATACTATGTTTGTCTATGATCTTTACTTTGTGAAATAGATCAATTGAACATAACTCCAACAATCCTCTTTCACAGTCCCTATTCCATACTACAAATGTAAGAATTCCAAATTCATGCTATTTACTGAAATATGTTAGATTCTAAACTTATATGCATTGATCCTCTTGTAATGATTATGCAAAAAGTCAGAAAGACTTGACAACAAACATTACAGAGCATTCCAAAGGAGATCAACTCCTTGGAAACATCCTTCTTGCATTAAGTTTCTAATCTTACACAAATTGAATAATTTGAAACACTTCCATATTCCATTTTGACTACCACTTATGAACAAGAGTTGCCTCCTTACAGATTATGTCAATATGGTCCTTCCAGAATTATCACTATACTTCCAATTGTCCTTGAGCAACCAATCTTTGGTAAACCTTAGATTATCCTCGACAATTGTTTAATCCTTTTCGTCGTATCCAATTCTAGACCTTTTCCCTTCTTAATACCCCAGGCATTTGGAAAATTTTAGAAAGGATGAATATATAGCACATGTAATCGATCCTATATCCGAAGCATATGGGACATGATTCATGATGTCTCACATAAAGACTAAACCAGTCTTTTGTTATACTATTTCCATTTCAATTTGCCAAGTTCTCATAATTCAGATTATGAAAAGGGATGTCGTAATCATTATCAAATTTTAGAACGCAAATAATGGAACCATATACTGAATTTCCTTATGTTTAGCCATTCCAACATGAAATTCATATATACATCCTTGACTAAATATGATTAAAACCTCAATCTAAGCTTTTAGATTTGAGATGAAGTATAATTTCCTCTCCGTTAATTATAGAAAAACAACTCTTTCCTAATTGAAACTTTTGTTTTCTATAATTAACATTGCTAACTTGCAATACTTATCATAATTATCATGCTCCCACTAACATGATGATTATTAGCATGACACTTATGCTCCCACTAGCTTTGACATGTACTCAGAAATTAGCTGACTTTCTTACCAAAGTTCAAATTTCTTATACTAGATTGTTTTGATAAAACTTTATCATAATCATACACCTTCTCTTAGATAGCTCATAGGTGTGTCTAAACAATTTCAAGAACTATGAAAAGGGATGTCGTAATCATAGTCTTGATTATTTTGACCTTTGCCACTTCTCACAAGTCCAAGTCAGTGTGCCGGTAAACCACACACGCTCCACTAACGACTTTGAGAAGGCAAATATCACAATTGCTATCTAACTAAAATCTACTTAGTGAAAGTGTTTCCTCACCAACATTTTCATGAATCTGAGAGAAACCTTATGACACTTAGATTTAATGGTGTATGTGTTCTTATCCATGTGAATTGTCAAACCCATAGTCACAAGAAAAGTTTAATGACAAATCCAAACTCATATGGATTTAACTCAATCTTAATTTCTTGCCACCTGGCATCTCAAGGGCCTGCCATTGCTTCCAAGTTGTTGTGCAACCAATTGAGAACTCTAATAACTCATATGCAAAACCATCTTTAATTGGAATGAGCACAGAATATGTCAACACGATAGGTTATAAACCTCAAGTCGTGTGCTAGTGAAGAACTTCAGGTTTTATTCTTGATTAGTTCTTGAGACTTTCAAGTACCTTTAATACTCCCACTGTCCTCTTGACCTATAAGACGCCCTTGTCAAACATCCGAGAGATAGTGCGGATTCTAATCAAGACAAACACTTCACACAATTGGCCTTAGTTGGTCTTTGTTTTATCCAAAACATCACAACTTTGCAATTTCAAATGTACAAGAGTAGAAAACTTTTACTCTTACATTTGACAAGTGTTTTAAACCTTCTTTAGGACATGTCACTTAAGTTACAATCTTGGAGTATGACTCTAAGACTTATATTGGAACAAAGTATGACTCATCTTCTTGATTTAACCATTTCAACAATTCAAGATTCCTCTTCTTATTCATAAGAATTCACTAAGATTCCCTTAGAGAAATAATTGTGCTATGGTTTCTTAATCATTAAGATGATCACAAAACTGATACTAAAGTACTCTCCCATCTTTTTAGATTTGAGAAACTTTTATCTTTCTGCCTAAGTTGATTCTTCTTATTCGTTCTGTCATACATTGAAACCTTTTTCCAATGTCTCAGAATTACACTTAAGCTTGTAAGTATAACCATATTTACTGAGCTTTAGTAAATTATGAAGAATAATCTTATCGATCTTTTGTGGTGGACTTAATCAGTACACAAGAATGTGTACTCGATCCCTTAGTCCTTTACATGACTCACACATCCATGTGAACAAGTAATTAGTCGTAATTTTCCAATACTTGAAAGTTCTCATTCATCATGCATGATTCCAAGTTCCGGTCCAATTGAAACTTGGGTGATGAAGATCTTTCCTTATTTGGTAAATTTAGACATTACCACAAATGACAGAATCAATTTCATATTCCCACTCTAGTTATTAATGGAATTCCAAGTTGCGGTCCAATTGAAACTTTGGTGATGAGGATCTTTCCTTATTTGGTAAATTTAGACATTACCACAAATGACAGAATCAATTTCATATTTCCACTCTTGTTATTAATGGAATCATATAAGCAACAATTTTTCCTCATATGCCATTGTAAGGATATTTTAAAATAAATAAAATCATCATTTTTCCTTTTATTTTAAAAACTTTGCGGAAAAACTGTCCTTACAATGAAAAAGAGCATGAAAACTTTGTTGTTATCTATTCCTAAGAAATCTCTCATAACTCCTAAGAAGTAGCTCAAGAATCTGATCTTCAAACTATGCAACAGAATTCCATCTACGCGATCAGATTCAGCATATTCTTTCTTTAAGTTTCTTCACTTTTCATTGATTCTTAAAACATCAACATGTGACCCAGTCACATCATGTATCAAGAATCTCAGAATAGAAACTTAGCAGAGTTAGATAGTGGATTTTTACCTGAAGTAGAGTCAAACATCCTTAGGGAAAATTGGCAGCTTCGCAACCAATGCCCGTTCCTTTGGCAATATAAACATATGGACCCTTTGGTAATGGTACACGGGACTATCACAGACTTAGCTTTTCTCTTTACCATTTTGTCAACCGAGTTGACTATGGCCGATCCCTTTCCACTGGGAAGAGAGAGCTTTATTGGATATCCGGTGTCACCATTGTCAATGTCCATCAAGTTTTAGGAAGTTGATCTTAGTAAATAGATAAGATCATTAAGGGTCTTGTCATAGTCTGTTTCATAGGAGTCCCAAAGGAGCTCACTATGTGATTTAGAAAGTGATTGAACCACCAACTTTCTCAAGACTTTGACACCCAACTCTCCCGGCTTGTCAATATGTGACTACATCTCCAAGATGTGATCACACCTAGACCTTGCCTTGTCAATAGGGCTTGAGTGACCTTGAACTTGTGGGTTAAGGAGAATAATTGGAGGAGGTGAAAGAAGTATGATTTCCATGGGACATCATCTTCATTTAGGAAAGCTTGTTTCAAGAGATTTGGGACGATCATATATGTCTAAACCAGACATCTTTTGGGAGATATTCAATATAGTTGATCTAAAGTCCTTAATATGACACCCAATATGAAATATTAAGGCTAGGACCCAACAAACTATTTTATAACTTAGAAGAGGTATGCCGTAATCCAAACTATAAAATATTTGAAGGTAGGTGAATGACGATTCACCAATTTCCACCAAGATAAATGAAATGTATTATTAGGTTTTAATTGGTTTTGAAACTCCTAGATCTTTGAGATTCATTGAACTGTTCAATGGCATGTTTCAATCTCGAGTGTGCCCTTCAGGTTTTGTGACTGGGATGCCGAGGATCACAAAACAAGGTGTGAAGTAACCATGCAAATTACTTGGTAACCTTAAGTGTTTACCCCTCAATCGATGTGCCGGTTAACCACACCGCGCTCCATCGATACTATGATAAACATTAAGTTACCCTTTGCCTACCTTGTTAAATACGAGTTAGTGTGCCGGTTAACCACACACGCTCCACTAACCGACTTAAACAAAGTGCAAAGTGTAATTTCATGGATTAACACCGTATTCACATTTTCCTAAGTAACTAAGATTGGGTATTAGTATAAGGTTTAGTTACTTAGTATTTATCATTAATACTTTTAATGAAGGGAGAACTCTAGTCCTTGTCCTACCCGTTCGGCTAACGACCCTCCACCGGTCAAGGAAGCGGTGGGTGAGACTGGACACCCATTAAACTGCCATTTTATAGGCAGTAACCTGATACCCCCTTTATAGATCGGCTTCGTGAATGAGGCCTACTAACGGTAAGACTGACTTTGTATATATATATATATATATATATATATATATATATATATATATATATATATATATATATATATATATATATATATTAACTTATAATATTATAAAGTATAAGGGTTGAATTTTAAGGCTAACTTGGAATTAAAGTATTCATAAGTGAAAACTTTTCAAATTCCAAAACTTGAGGGCAAGTTTTGAAATTATTCAAAACTAATTAATTCCATAACTTATGTTTTTAAAGTAGTTTTAATCCAAAAACTCTTCAAGTTTCATAACTTGAGGACAAGTTATGGAAGACTTTAAATTAACAAAAGAATTAATTTTTCTTTATTTTATAACTTATGGAATTAATTAAGGTTACACTTTTTTTATTTATTGATTATTTAATGAAAAGACTCTTGGTCCTCCATAACTTGAGGACCAGTTATGGAGTCATAAAACCATTTAATTAGAACTAGACTCTTCATTTTGTAACATTTTCCAACTTTTATGAGTTTTATGAAACTTAAATGTGACTTTTCATATAACTTGAGGACAAGTTACAAAAACACATTTTAGAATCAACTCTTAGATTAATTTGGATTGAAAACAACTATTTCACTCAACTTTTCTATTAATCTAAGCAACTCATAAGAACAAGATAATTCAAATCAAACTTTTTCATGTAATTAGTCTAAGCCTTAGACTAATACAAAACATGAATCTATTGACAATTATCTTTGAAATTGGATTAGCTTGAACATTACCACATCAAAAACAAGTTTATAAGTCCAAAAACATCTTAGGGTAATGTTCCAAGTCCAATTCCAGCCAAAAAAGTTGAATTTATGCTGTCTGGGGGTCCAACTCGTCGAGTGCAGGAACCAACTTGGCGAGTTGGATGCATTTTGCCTTGGACTCGGCAAGTCTGCTGGGCAGACAACATCAAAACTCGATTTTTCAGCTACTTTTGCAAGTATAACAAGAAAACAAGCCTAGTCTCTGATACCACTGTTGGGTTTTGAGCATTCTAACACTCCTAAGTCTACATGCAACCCTAAATACCTTGGACCTATGTTTTCTCTATTATACATGCAAATATGAACATCCAAGGTATTATCCTAATCTAAGCTATAAAACATTGAATATAACAAGATAGAATACATACCTCTTTGATGTAGAATGTCTTCATGAAGCTTGAGTGCCTAGTAACCCAAGTGTGACACCTCAAGTGGTTCACACAACACCAAATACACTTGTAATAACTTGAAAGAATTCTACACTTCATGAAAATCGGCTAGCCCTTCTATTATACACACTAGTCGCTCATTTCGGTCAAGAATAAGATGTATATATAGTTAGGGTTACACCATGTAAACCCTAATTGACATGGCCTTTCATTTCCATGCTCCATGGGTACAAAAACACCATGGATCATCCATGGAGCATAATATGGGTTTTAGCCCAACTAGATAATCCATGGAGCATTAGCCCACTATATAAGTATGGATGATTTGCACAATCAACCCATATACTTAATTAGTCTTCTTTTGATCACTTAATTAATCCTAGATTAATTCTTGATCAATACTAATTAAATAATCTTATTATTCTTATTATTAATATACTAGAACATATAATATATTAATAACCATAAGTGTCTTATTTCTCTCATTATAGTCTATCCAAATGCATGATGCCATGCAACCCAAACGGACCATGCCGGGTCGGGTCAAGTCTTACCAATTATAGTTATGGACTTAGACATTAATTCAACAGTTAGTACTCTCCGTTTTCCCATTAGCCATTTCTACCGTGAATGAATTATCTAATGCACATGGTTTTTGTTTAAGCAGGTGTGCAAATTTATGACTTACGAAACTTTTCTCTGCTCCACTGTCAAAAAGTATGCAAGCATATGAGTTATCGAGGAGAAACGTACCAGTAACTATCGTAGGATCAGCTACTGCTTCCTCGTGGCCCAAGGCCATAACTCTTCCTACTCCTCCAGCCATCCCCGCTTCAGGGCAGTTTCTCTTGTAGTGGCCCACTTCGCCACAACCATAGCAATCTTAGCCCATACCGGCGTTAGCAAACTGAGCGGCCTGAGCTTTTGGAGTCTTGTAGAAACGGGCTGTATGCCCTTTCCTATTGTAGTTAGAGCAGTGCATCTCCTTGCAAGGTCCGTGGTGGTGGAAGCTGCATTTGTTGCACTCTGGGAGAGTTCCAGTATAAGTTTTTGCTGGTAAGGGGTTCGCAGGGACAACGGGAGTTACCGTGGTAGCATTGATTGCCACAAGTTATTGTCTCTTGGAGGATTCTTGCGAAGCCCCTCTCTTCCTCTTGTTCCACCCCTTCTTCTTGTTGTTGTCCTTTTGTGGTCCGAGTGCAGGGATTGTTGGGTTATGAGGTTTCATGTGATCTATGAGAGATTGTGCCAGCTCCTTGGCACTATCGAAAGTGACAGGCTTGGAAGCTAACATGCTTGACTGGATCTGGCGAGACAGTCCCCAGATATATCTCTCTATCTTCTTGCTCTCAAGAACAACCATATCAAGGCATAGGATTGCCAGATCACAGAACCTATTTGTGTAGGTTGATATGTCGGATCCAACCATTTGTAGACCCCAGAGTTCCTGCTCGAGTTTTTGTATTTCACCTCGGGGGCAGTACTCTCTCATCAGCATGTCCTTCAAGTGTTCCCAGCTGATGGAATATGCCACCACTATAGTTAGATACTTAACATGGCCGTTCCACCATGTTATTGCTCTGTCAGAGAAGGTACAACCTGCAAACTTGACCTTGTTGCCCTCCTGGCAAGCATAGATTTCAAAGACTGATTCCATCTTTTCAATCCATTGTCTTAACACCATAACCCCACCAGTTCCATTGAAGCTTCGGGGTTTGGCGTTTGTGAAGTCCTTGTAGGTGCATTCCCGGGGATGTCCATGGCTTTCGTCGTGGTTTGAGGGAGGTGCGCCTGTTCCCGATCCACTAGGGACAGGAGCATTGATGGCTAACACAGCAGCTGCCACTGCTGTTGTGAAGGCTGCATGGAACATAGTGGCATCGAAAGGAGAAGATGGTTGAGGAGCTTGAGGTGGTGGTGGAGGTGGTGGTATCGGTGTTTCGTTATTTGAGTTACGCTTGGGATTCCTGCGTGGCGGCATATTTAACTATACGTTTAAAAGATGACAACATGGATACGAATAAATAAATAATGAGTGTGTCTCATGGACTAACTCTCCATAGTCCAACAACAAAATGAATAGTATAGCTAAATGAGGATGATAGCATTTGGATAATAATTTCCATATGATTAGATATCTGTCAATAATACTGGGATTACAGATGTAACAAGTTCGGGAAAAATGGCCTAGAAGTAGGCCTTACATCAACCAAGATTGGAAAATTTTGACAAAACTATGACTAGATCAAGACCTAACGGTCTAAGATTTACAAAGATAGGAAATTAGACCAAAGTTTCTACATAAACTAGGTTATATCCAAAAGATGATTCGTCGAGATTCTATCGGCGACGAGAACTTCTAGCATAAGTTCTTGATCCCGACAATAGACGTTCTATGTCCCTCATATGCCTGTCAGTTCTCACTTGCTGAGCTCGAAGTTCCCTAACTTTAGCTTGAGTTTCAGCAAGTTCCCTCTGCAGAGCTGCATTGCGGACCAGAGTCCTTTCATGAGCAGACTCTAGTTGGCGAATACAGACGGTGTTAACACCAGAGTTGGCATCAATCTCCAAGACTCGATTGATAGTTGATTGACCCAGTATCGTGTTCCTAGAAATCCTACGAACCATGATGGGTAGGACCCTGTCAGCAGAACCTCCCTCAGTGAGGTTGTAGAAACTTCTGTCTCCGTTGTAGGGAATGGGTTGACCCTATTCCTGACTCCATCTATTCAAGTTAGTCGCCCACAGAGGTGTGGGTCCTTGAAATGTGGGACGGGGGTTCAAGTTTGGGTCTTGAGCAGCTGGGGGTAGGTTGTTGACTTCGGGCTCCGAGTCAGAACTATCAGGAAAACCCTCAACATGGTGATCATCCAAAGGGATTGGGTGATCGTCTTCTGGTTCTTCTTCTAGCCATCCAACGTTGCCTTGGTTTGGGAAGTATGGATCGCCATGGTGAAATCCATCCATTAAAATCTACGCGAGAAAAGGGATATAAGAAATAGCTAAATAGACAAACTGACTAAGATAATTACAGTAAGACTAAATACCCCTATGGTATTACTTTATGGTTGTGTTGGTAAGTTTTTTGAGACTTGTTGCCACATCACAACCATTCTTGGGAATATGCTAATCACTCCTTAGACCAGCATAGTTGATCAGGCTATGCCATTCCCAAGACTGACCATATATCCCCAGGCTTACTTGTGATATTCAACAATCGTAATACTTTTGTTGTTGTCATTGTGACACTGATTTTAGTATGAATGCAGGCACGTATACTTACTTAAATATTTTATTATTTAGAAGTATATACTCTTAGACAGAGTGTTTTAATCCCAATGTATTTATCGTTAGTATATCTTTTATGGGTTGATATACTATATTAACTATAAACAATGCTCTGATAGCAATCTGTCACACCCCAAAACCAAGAACAGCGGAAACGTTCCGGGGTGGAGGACGTCATGTACAGTATCACAAAAGTGTAAAGTAGTAAACAAGCAACAACATCATCCATTACATTAAAGTAATGTTTTAATACATGTGTGTTCTTTCATTGTAGTAAGACACCAAAATATACAATCAAAATAAAAGACGAGTCTTGTATGTGCTCCGTCTTCTCAAAACCTGGCCATCGTACCTGTCTACTGGTGACCTGAGAATACAAGTTATTTTGAAAGAGAGTATCAGCCTAAAGCTGGTGAATTCATAAGTATTTAAGTGTCATTGTCTTGTTTTGGAAAGCTATTATGAATGCTATGTAAACCTTTGAATGAAACACTTGATATAAGTATGAAAACCCTAGAAAATCCCATATTTCCTACTAGTATGAAATGTAGTCTTCTACCAACACCCGAAAGTTTTGCTAGAAAAATGATAGTTTTTCCTTCCTTTTTGACTACTACTAATATTACTTAGTCTAACTCATCGTTTATGTGAATGTATCACAAAATAAAGTAATAGGAAAAATGTAATCATGTAAGTGTTATCCTTTTGTATTAGGATTAACACGACATCGCGATTAGCGAAATGTATAACCTTTGAACATCCGTAGATTGTTCAATTTTCCTCTGTAGCTACAGCAGGTTTAAGGAAGGGTTAGTCCCGTAAAGGTACTCCTAATATAAGTATTAACCGTAGGCATCCGTAGATGTTCATTTACCTCTGTAGCGAACAGTAGGCTAAAGGAATGGTTAGTCCCGTAAAGGTACCCCTAGTATAAGTAATAACCGTAGGCATCCGTAGATGTTCATCTACCACTGTTACTAATAGGTTGGTTCCGGAATGGTTAGTCTCGTCTAGATATCCCGTTGAACTGGGATAGGCAGGACAATTTACACATAATGTACTAATAAATCATGCTAGTGAATGGAGGTACAAGCATCCATGTAAGTGTATTCAGGTAAATGTATCTATGTAAAGGTATTCATGTAAGCGTATTCATGTAACATGTAATGTATAGTATAGATTCATGAAGGAACTGACTCTGATGTGATTCCTTGTAATAGGAATTATGTTTTGTATCTCCTAACTATCCCTATAATAGTTAACTAGAAGGTAATTGATTGCCCAAACAGGTTTACACACCCTTGCTACACAAGAGTGTGGGAAACTGAATGAAGGATGAAAACTATAACATCAATACATATATAAGAACATAAGTGTATACATATAGGTTTGTTCAAGAAGGTAAAAATCGGTTTGTAAGACATCTAGGAGTTTTGAACAATAATTAACAATGACTTGATGTCATTTTAATAAACATTTCAAAACAAATACATTTGCTACTGATATGATTAAAACTTAATCATGAAGATCGATTAGATCTTAAATAGGTAAATAAAGATTAAACAGCAAGAACACGAAAATAATGAACAACTCAAGAATGAATCAAACGTGTCGAATGATTATAAAACAACCCTCAGAAGAGCTCGATCAAGAACATCAATTGTAGAGGGTTAGACGGTTTACAGGAACGATGAAGAAAAACAAAGCTATCGCAATTCTCTCTATTGTATTCTAGATCGTTATTTTTGAATCATTTTCCTAATATGCATGCAAGCATATTCTTATATAGTAAACCTAACAGGCTCACGGTTTGACAGGCCCAAACTGGAGTACAAAACAATCGGACAAATAGCCAAGCCCAATGACGCAATACTTAAACGAATCTTCAACCCAACAATCTCCCCCTTTGCGTCAATTGGAGCGAGATCTTCACTTGTTACTTGGGCCAGCAGCTGCGGCAAGTACCTTCTTCTTTACAGTCTGAAACAGACGAGAGATAAGAGCAAGTATCGTCTGTCTGAATCTGATGTACCATTGGATCATATCGTTGAAGTATTTGACATCGTCCGCTGCGTTCTCTTTACACCGACGGATGATCGACAGCACATGCTCAAGACAAGCATTGGTATAAAGATGTTTATCCGCTAAAGCAAAGAGACATTTCTGTCCTTCTGCTCTAATGAACATGACCGAATTACGCTTCGGGTCAATCTTGCCCATCTTCATTTGATTGAGATCACTGGCCGATCCAACAGGAGATATCTTCGGTTTCTTCTTGAAGACTGTGGCTATCTCCTGATCCATCAAGGCAACCTCCATGATGTAACAAACTATCATCCTTTTGAGATGGTCAATAATTGGACCATATTCAGCTTCATTCGTCAAAAGGATGTTATGAAAAACGATCCAATCATGGGGGTTGAGGTTCGGTAGATCTGCTAAGGATATAAGATGTTCGGTTCTTGCAGACCCTTTGATCACCCTGAACCGAACGTTGATGAATCTCCCTTCGGTATACGGCTTTAGAACCCGAACATTAACAATCTTCTGAGCGCTCCATGTTTGGTACTGTGGTTGAGCGGCCTTCAGATAGAATTCGATTAACTCCCTATCAACCTCAGGATTAGGATGAGGGACTTCAAAAATGTTGGAGAAGGCGTGGAAGATAAACGCCTTTCGGGTCAAGGGCATATCGAACTGCGAATCGACAGAATTGTTGCAGTCGAAGGAGATCACCGGTTCGAGCCATAGGATGCTAGGAGTATCTATGGCCTCCTTAATCATTCTCTCCCGAGTCCAAGCAGGGAAAAGAGTTTCCTGCTCTCAAGGAGATCGTGGGCTTCTTTCTTCTTGCGTTCGGATTCTTCAGCTTCTCGCGCCACACGAACATTATCATTTTCAACATTGCGACTGCTTTTGCATTTAAGCAAGTCAGCAATGGTTTCTTTATCATCTTCATCTTCTTCCTCAGCTATCTTCTTTCCTTTATCCTTCACACTCGAACCCGAAGTTTGACCAGTCGGAGGTGGTTCGGTTGTGTGAGCAGCTGTTGAGGAAGGAGGTGGTTTCGATCCGGACTTCACTTCTCCCCCTTGTTTCGGATCGGACACGAAACTTGGTAGCCCTTCAATTTTGCTAAGGAGGTCCAGGGCAGGAGCAAGTTTTTCAGTAAGGGTTCGCCTCACCGAATGATTGAGAATCGGATCGTGTGCTTCCAGGATGTTGGATAGGGCAGAGTGTACATCTGAAACACATGTTTTGATAACCTCCCGTTCGGATCGAAGAGCTTCAATCTGTTGCTGATAGTTTGAAAGCTGAGTGCTCTTGACCTTGAGGGCGGTGGTTTTACTTGCCAGAACGTCCATTAACGAGTTTTCGGCAGCGAGATCCTCTTGAAGTTTAGCGAGGCGCTCGTCAATGGAGGCACGAAGGGCCGAGTTGTCGTCGCTGATGGATTGGCGAAGGGTAGCGAACGACTGCAACTCCGTTGAGACGAACGTGGCCAATTGGTGAACGATTGGTTCCAACGTTGTCTTTGTAGCATCAGCGCTCTCCTGTAAGGACTTCAACAGGGAAGAGGCTTCAGAGAATAGTTTATCGACTTTTGCGGTCGCAACCTCACAAGCTTTTGTGGAGGCGTCTATTGCGGCAGTGGCTGAAGCGACGGAATCATGCTGAGCCCTGGAGAAGGCATCAACAATCTTCTGAAGAGCAGCTTCAAAGAGAGAGGACTGAGTGTTGGAGGATGAAGCAAGAAGCAAGTCAACCTTCTCGTTTAGCTCCTTAAAATGCTTCTTTGTTACTGGAGCATCGTCCTCGTCGTCGCTTTGAACCTGAAACGAACTAAAGTAGACCGAATCGAAGGTCATATTTTCCCTTCCAAGGAAAGGGTTATCTCCATCAGAGGCATGATCTGGAGATGTTGGGGGTGGGGAAGCTGGGGGTGTGGTGGTTTGTGTAGGTTCAGGTTGAGTGTTGGTGGGGGTAGTTTCGGGTGGTGGTTGAGTGTGGGTAGGTTCGGTTGTATGCTGGGTTTCGGTTGTATGAGGATGTTCGGTTACAGGTGGTGTTTCGGTTTCATCGGTATGAACCCCCGTATTAGATACGTTGGTTGTAACCTTTGCAGTTGTTGTAGTTGTATCTGTGAAAATGGGTGGTGGTATAGGGAAAGAGGTTTTAGGAATGGTGGTACTGGAATTTATGGTGGGAATGGAAGTAGGGATTGTTTGAGAAGGTGAGGGAATTGGTGAGACATGGATTTCCATGTCTGGGGTACGAGATCGGGGTGGGGTGTTGCCTCTGGGAGGGGTTTCGCCTCTTTGAGAGCCGTCCGAACCCGGACTCTCGCCTTCTGAGTCACTCGAAGAGTAAGCGATGACAAGCTTTCGCTTCGGTTGAGTCTTCCGTCTCTTCGGCTGCGGGGACTGTGTAGCTTTGGTTGGTTTCCTCTTCCTGGGAGAAGGACCTTTAGCAGCTTTGGTCACTTGCTTCCCTTTATCCGCCTTTTTGCCCCTATTAACAGGCTTGTCAGCATCAATGATGGACTTGATCATTTACTGTGTGAGTTCCCTCGGTCCAGACGTCTTGAACTCCTTAATCGTTCGGATGAGCCTGCTGTCAGATGGAACATCGCCGTACATTGTCTCCGGAATGGAGCCAATGAAAGAAAACTTGGATGCATCAGAGACGATGATCTTCGTGGTATGAAAAGTACCGATCGAAGACATCGATGCACCGGCAGCAGTGGGAACATCAAATTTATCCATCGCCCATTTTGTGATGAGAGTCCAGAACCGGGCATACGACACCTCAGAATGTCGTGAAGAAGAAGAGAGGCTCTGGATGAGTTGTTGCCAGAGAACAAACCCATAGTCAAGATTGACACCGTTGTAGACGCCATACATAATCGACAAGAACAGTCGACTAGAACCATCGGATCCCAAGCTTCGTTCAGATAAGCCCTTGAATAGGACTGTAAACATGCCGTTCCATTGTGGCGGCAAGCAGGATTTTTTAAACTTCGCGACGGAGGTGAGCGCCTCCGTGTACCCCATATTATAAAACATGTTGTAAAGATGCCCAATCGGAATCGTCTCCGGATTAATTCTTGAAGGGTCAGCAGCCAACCCTAGTAGTGTGCCAAATCGTTGTCTAGAAATGGAGGTCTTGTGATCAGAAACCTCGAAGAACACCCTATCGACTGCTTTATCGTAATGTACAGTCGCATACACCTGCGATAGGAGCTCCATGGGCACAGACTCAACCCTAGAAAGTGCAGGAGCGATTTGTGAGTACTTCAGGCACTCGATGATCGGAGACATATAAGAATCGTACGCCAGAGGGGTTAGGTCAATCACCAAACACTGTTGAGGGCGAATGGGAAGGATGTGGGAGGTGGCATGGACTGAGGATGATTCTGCCATTGTTGAAGGTAGGAAGAAGAAGATGAACAGGAAAGCTGTAGGGAATTTTTGCTCTCTCGGAAATTCGGATGCAGTAAAGAGGTAAATGGGAGTGTAGACTGCCTTTTATAGTGGGTGAAAGGAGAGAGAAAAATCGGTTCAAATCTTCTATGGAAATACGAAAAGGTTTTCCGGAATGACAGATGCGTGACAGTTAAGGCATGCGATGATCACATAGGAGAGAGAGTGTCCGATTCCTAGGAACACGCCGCCCAACAAGCGCCGTTTCAGAACAAACCGTTTCAAATCCACACACGCCTTTAAGTGCCAGAGAGGAATCGCTTGAAATTCGCACACGCGTCCATTATGTCAGTAAAAGAATGGGCGTTTCAAATTCACACGCGTCCCTTTTTAACCGTCGTTTGAAATTTAATCCTTTGATCTCCCGCCTGAGTCAGCAACCCTTAATCTTATCTTTTAAATGCCATCTTTTGAGTTAATTTCCCACGTGGATGTTTATTGACCATAACTCAATAATTAACCACCAAAGCAATAATACAGCCTGTAATTATTAGTACCAGAATTGTGGAAAATCAAATATTTTCGTGCTAAGAGTGTAAAAAAGAAAGAAATAAAGCAACTCTTTTTAGGAATAAATGTGATGTCAATAATGACACGAAACAAATGATCCCAGGCACGAATCTCTTCCTTCAAGATCAAGAGACACCTTAAAGTGTTTATGTGGTTTCCCGTTGAATGACGATCAAACACTTATTAATAAATGTTGAAAGGCTTCTTTTAATTAGGCTACGTGAGGGTGGCTTTCGCTTTGATGCAACAATTCTAATCTTGAAATAAGAAAGAAAGTGAACAAAGTACTTGTGAGACCGGTGTAGTCTGTTGAACAAGTAGGTAGGAATTAATTTTAAATTGGCTTGGAAAATAGAAAATCTCAACAAAAAAAGAAAAACTGGATCCCAAGGGAAGAAATGTTATGGTGTTTAACAATTTCATAGGAACCACACAAAATAAAAATTTGATATTTCATCAAGATACATCCGTCAATTCTTTGGTGAAAACTTGAGCAAATTTATTGTTCACCGTCAATTCAGATTTGGTGTTGAATTTTGGGTTTCACTCAGCTCGTAGTGGCACGAAACTGAGATCATAAACACAGTTGTTGTGTAACCATAAACCTCAGTGGTAATTTCTGAGAGTCTCAAGGGTTACGTTGATGAAACGAATGTAATGGAGAAATGTAATGGAGATGGTGTAAGAAATTAAAGTACCTCTGCTGCGAAAATAAGGACCAAGCAGAAAACTCTTATCTCATGTGAGAAGAGAGTGAGGTAGCTCATGATTAGAATAAATGGGAAAGCCTAATTGGGAAGACAAGGTTTGTTTATACCAAGTCATTAAGGCGATTATTCAGAATCTTATGAGGCTTGGGACACATACAGCAGCATGCTTCTAGGGACACTTAAGTAATCCAACAATTATATCCCCATAAACGAACGAACACATAAATTAAATAAGACAATATTTTTGGAGTTTTTGATATATAAATAATAAATAAGAAAAAATTAAGCAAGAGAAAAAAAACTTAGAAAGAGAAATAAACTTTGAAAAAATTTGGAAAACCGAACCCGAACGTTCGGTTGGTTTCGGTTGAGAGAAATTTGAAAAACTGAACCCGAGCGTTCGGTTGGTTTCGGTTTAAGAAAATTTTGAAAAACCGAACCCGAGCGTTCGGTTTGTTTCGGTTTAAGAAGATTTTGGAAAACCAAACCTGAGCGTTCGGTTGGTTTCGGTTAAAGAAAATTTTGGAAAACCGAACCCGAGCGTTCGGTTGGTTTCGGTTTTGGAAAATTTTGAGAAACCGAACCCGAACCTTCGGTAGGTTTCGGTTTTGAAAAATTTTAGAAAACCAAGGAATTGAGGCATGCAATCAGAAAATACTTTTGACAATAAGATAAACAACTTTGTACAAGAAATTTACAACCAAGAAATCTACCTTTGTAGTGATGAGCGAGTCAGATGATTTAACCGAACCTGAACGTTCGGTCAATTTCGCTTCTTACGTTTGAGGTTGAGAGGTAGTTTGAGGCACTGACTCTGATTCCATCATACCTAGCCCATGTAAAATTCTGTTGAATGATGCTTCAGGAAGAGCTTTGGAAAAGACGTCAGCCAGTTGATCAGTGGTTCGAACAAAGTGTACTTCAACGTTTCCATCTTCCACATGATCTTTGATGAAGTAATACCTCAGTGCTATGTGTTTGGTTTTAGAGTGTTGCACCGGGTTATGACAGATCCTAATTGCACTTTCAGAGTCACGATATAGTGAGATCTTCTTCATATTGAGTCCATAGTCTCGAAGTTGACTCTGGATCCAAATCACTTGGGAGGTGCAGGATGCAGCGGCTATGTATTCAGCTTCGGTAGTAGACAACGACACGCACGTTTGTTTCTTTGATTGCCAGCTAACCAACTTCCCGTCAAGGAATTGACACCCGCCAGTGGTGCTTTTTCTGTCGAGTCCAAATCCTCCAAGGTCTGCATTTGAGTAGGCTTGAACGAAGAAGCCTGAGTTGGAAGGATACCATAGACCTAAGGAGGCAGTTCGCTTGAGATATCATAAAATGTTTTTCACTGCAAGCATGTGAGGTTCGCGTGGGTTTGCCTGAAATCTAGCACAGTATCACACATAAAACATGATGTCAGGCATGCTAGCAGTAAGATACATCAGTGAGCCTATCATTTGACGACAGAGCGTGATATCAACAGCCGGTTTGTCTAGGGATGGAGTTAGCTTGGTGCCGAATGCCATTGGGACTTTGACTTTTGAATCTCCCATCATACCAAACTTTGCTAGGAGAGTCTTCGTGTAAGCTTCCTGATTGATAAAGATGCCTTCGAGTCCCTGTCTAATATTTAAACCAAGGAAAAAGTTAATAGGACCCATTGAGCTCATTTCAAATTTAGTCTCCATCAGCTTTCTTAATTCAGCTGTTAGGCTGGGATTCGTTGAGCCAAAGATGATATCATCGACGTAAATTTGAACGATCATAAGGTGGTTACCTTCCTTTTTGCGAAAGAAGGTTGGGTCAACCGAACCTTGTTTGAATTTGGACATCTTTAAGAATTTAGTTAGTGTTTCATACCAGGCCCTCGGAGCTTGTTTGAGTCCATACACGGTTTTATCCAGAATATAGCAATGATTGGGATACTTTTCGTTCACGAAACCAGGAGGTTGCTCCACGTACACTGTTTCTTCGAGTTCTCCATTAAGAAATGCACACTTGACGTCCATTTGGAAAACTTCAAAGTTTTTGTGGGCAGCATAAGCAAGAAATATTCTCACAGATTCCAGCCTAGCTACAGGAGCGAAAGTCTCTTCATAATCAATCCCTTCCTCCTGACAATATCCTTTTACAACCAGACGAGCTTTGTTCCTTATAACGTTCCCTTCCTTGTCCATTTCATTCCTAAAGACCCATTTGAGACCAACAACCGAGGCATCTGGAGGAGTTGCAATGAGGCGCCTGACTTTGTTCCTTTCAAATTCGTTCAGTTCGTCTTGCATCGCTTGAACCTAATCGGAGTGATCGAGAGCAGTGTTAACTGTCTTCGGTTCAACTTTTGATACGAATGAGTTAAACATGCAAAATTCAACTTTGGAAAATAAGGACGTCTGTTTTGCCTTGAGTTGTGATCGGGTTAGAACCTTTTCAGAAACATCACCAACAACTTGAGAAATAGGATGATCTCTGGTCCATTTGGTAAAAGGAGGGTAGTTTGGATCAAAGGTTGGGTCCAGTTCAACATTGATCATTTCTTCTGGATCGGATTGGCTTTCGTAGTCGAATGACATATCAGCTTGCTCCCCCTCGATAGATGAGCTTTCTGGAATGCTTTGAGAAACATGAGGTTCAGAGGTTTCTTGTGGTGCTGGGTATTCAGGCGTTGATGCATCTTCGGATGGTGAAGCACTTTCGGTTGAAGAAGTACTTTCGGTTGGAGAAGTACTTTCAGGAGCAGTTGGAGAGCTTGGATCCCCCTCCACATGTGAGGTCGGCTGAGTTGATGATGGTTGATCCTCCCCCTCGACTGAAACATCGTTTGATGGAGATTCGTCAGAATTCGATCCCCCTTCATTCATTCTCCTGGCAGCTTCTTCGACAATTTGCTTCATGTGGTCTACCTTGTTGTCTGTTGCGCCTGCTTCTGAGAGAGTAGCTTTCTCTGGTTCGTCAAATAGCTCCATAAACTTCTCGAATAGATTGGCGATCGAGACTGTGACTTGGCCAGTTTGAGGAAAAATTTCCCTAGATGTGTCTTCTTTGGCCTGAAGCTTTTTGACATAACTATCATCAAAAGTCACGTAATAAGTATCTTCGATTTTCCTCGAACGCTTGTTTAGAACTCTATATGCTTTGGAAGTGAGAGAGTAACCCAGAAAGATTCCCTCGTCGGCTTTGACATCGAACTTGTTGCAGTGTTCTTTAGAGTTAAAGATGAAACACCGTGAGCCGAACACGTGGAAAAATTTCACATTGGGCTTCCTGTTGTTGAGAATCTCATAAGGTGTGAGCGTGAATCGCTTGTTGAGATATGACCTGTTCTGTGTAAAACAAGCAGCATAAATAGCATCAGCCCAAAAATAAAGAGGTAAGGAAGCGAAACTTAGCATGGTTCGGGCAGCTTCACACAAAGATCGGTTTCGTCTTTCGACAATTCCGTTCTGTTGAGGTGTGTAGGGAGCTGAGAAGTTGTGACTTATTCCCTTTTCTGCCAAGAATTCTTCGAATTCTCTGTTTTTGAATTCCAGACCATTGTCGCTCCTGATGTTGCGAACGACCTTCTTGAGCTGTACTTCAATCTGCTTGATGAACACTTTCAGCTTATGAGTCGCTTCAGATTTGAGCTTTAGAAAGAACACCCATGTAAATCGTGAAAAGTCATCAACAATAACAAGAATATACTTGCTACCACCGATGCTTTCGATAGATGATGGACCACACAAATCAATATGAAGTAATTCGAGTGGTTCAACAACTTTAGTGTTAATTATAGATGGATGACTTTGACGACTCTGCTTCCCCATTTCGCATGCAGCACACAGATGATCTTTATCGAACTTGAGCAATGGAAGACCTCGAACATGACCTCCAGTGACAAGTTTGTTGATATCTTTAAAGTTGAGATGAGAGAGTCTTCGGTGCCACAACCAGCTTTCGTCAGATTGTGCTTTTGATAACAGGCATATAGCTGGGTTTCCTTTGATGGGTTTGAGGTTTAGAGGAAACATTTCACCCTTACGCTCTGATTTGAGAATTACTTTCTTCGTCTTCTTCTCAATAATTTCAGAACCTTCATCGTTGAATGAGACTTTGAGACCTGTACCTCCAACAAGCTGAGATAGACTGATGAGGTTGTGTTGTAGTCCTTCCACGTATGCCACCTTCCTTATAGTGAATCACCATTGGTAATCATTCTGTATCCCTTTATGGTGCCGAAGGAGTTATTTCCAAACTTGACGTTGCCACCATTTGAAAGAGACCTGTATTCCCTGAGCTCTTCTTTCCTCCCTGTCATGTGACGCGAGCAGCCACTATCGATGTACCATTCTTCGACAAACTGCTCGTCACTTATAACCTGCAAAAATTAAGCAGATTTAGGAACCCAAAGTTTCTTGGGTCCTCGTGAGCCTTTCACAGGTACATGAATAGTAAGAGAGATGTCAACAAGATATGTTCATTTTATTAGTGTTGTTTCATCTTTCCTTTTGATGGTAAAAACTTTGATTTTATTAGGATTAGGTGCTTTTGGTTTAGACTCTGGTTTGGATGCAGAAACCTTCTGTTTGCCCTTTTGTTCAGCTGACGAATGAGATTTTTGAGAATGAACTGAGTGAACTTTAGAGTGAGATGGAGATGAATTGGAAGAATTAGAAGAATTAGATGAATTAGATGAGTGAGAAGGAGAGGGCTTAGATGACTTCTTGTCTGGAGACTCTAGGTGACCCTTTTGCTTTTTATCATTGGTGGGACTAACCTTAGAGTTTTGATCTCTTTTGATTTCGGAACCGAACCTTTGCTTTCGGTTGTTGTGGCTCTCGTGTTTTTTAACAGGATTATTCTCAAACTTCAGATTCTTGTCTTGATGTGAGAAATATGCATTCTGGGATTGCCAGAATTGTTTCCTTTCAGAGAGATTCTTCCTGTATCTCTGGTTCCTTTGACGTTTCTGATTCCTCATCTGCTTCGGTTGATGATGGATATTGGCTTTCATTTTCGGTTTCTCTTTGGCTGGTTCTCTTTGAACTGTGGAAGTTTCACTTTGAACTGAGGAACTAGAGGGAATGTCTTCTTTTGCCGAACATCCATTTTCTTGAGGAATGTCTTTCGTACCACTGGTACTTGGCACATCGAAATTATCTGGCTTGTTCAAGGGTTCTGGTATGTATCTACCTTTACTTATCCATGAGGTCCTTTCTGATAAGCCTACCGTTTCATCTGCATTATCGATTGGAGCTGACCAGAAGAACTCATCGCAGCCATCAGCATTGTCTTCGTTTACAATAGCTGTGAGTTCAGCAGTCTGATGTTCGGTTACTCCTGTGACCTTGTACACTTGATTTGGAGTGGTCCTAACCTTTTGATATACAACGGCTTTCTCTGCTAAGATCGGGGACTTTTGTTGGGACAATCGAGCGAACTCCACTGAATTTTCTGAAATTAGATTCTTGTGGTTTTCAGGTTCGCTTTTCACAAATTCTGAGCAGTCAACCGTGTCCTCTACCGAAATTTCACTCATATTGTCATCCTCATTAACCTCAGATGCATTTTCAACATCAATTTTGTTTTCTGAGCTCAAGTTGGCGTTTAAAGAATCAAATTTTTGTATGGTTTCGGTTCTCAGTTTAAGTCTATCATTTTCATCCAAAAGGTTTTTAAGCATGTCCTTATGGTCCTTGGATTTAATGAAAGATTCTATTTTGTCCAGTCCATACATATAGGTCGGATTGACGTCATCAGATGATATCACACTCTCACAATTATAAGCTTCAGCATCAATTTCATCCTCCTTAAACTCAAGGAAGGGCAAAATCATGCGATGAATCTTTTGTCCTATTTCACAGTCCAAGTGAAGCTGAGTAATATTAGTGTAAAGACGTTTTGCAATCAAACAAAAAACATTTCGCTGTTTTAACAGCTTTAAATTGTCTCTTTGTAAATAAATGTTTTCATCTTTTATTTTAACTAATTCTGACTCCTTCAACTCGATCCACATGCGCCGTTCCTCACTCTTCGAAGACACCCTGGTTAATTGATCAGTTAGGTTAGAATTGGTGACTCGAGTTTGAGTTAAACTACTATCTAGATGAGAGATTCGAGAATTAACACTTTTTAGTTCTTTTTCCTATGAGCATTGTGGTACTTTAAATGAAACAAAAACCGATTGTACCTTTTTGATCAGTTCATCGAGCTCGTTGAACTGCACGCTAAGCGGTTTGGCCGTAAAGCACATATCCTGCTGCTCCTTCGGTTCATTGCTTCCACCATCAGTGTTGTATCCCCTCATCTGAGATACTTCCGACACCATCAAGCACCTTCCTCCACTGCTCTCCTCTTTTGCCACACAAGCCTTTCCATGAGAAGGCTTCCTCACTTCATCGTCTTCAGAGTCGATTGACCAAACTTCCACGCCACCGAACTCGTCATCAGCAACCGAACCCTGCATAATTAGAGCATTCATGGAAGGGTTAGCGGTAGATTTCTTCTTCCTCATCTCATCAAGCTTTTTCTGCAGCAAAGCTTCCTCATCCTTTTCAGCCATCTTTTTGAGGACACAATCCTTAGCATAGTGGTTTTTCCCTCCACAGTAGTAACAGCTTACTCCAGAATCACCTTCTGCCTTCGGTTCCTTCTTAGACTCTTCAACCTTCGGTTCATTGTTAACCTTTTCTGAACTATAACTCCCCTGCCAGTTTCAGTTTTTGTTGCTGGGGAATCTCTTCATAATGAAGCTCTTGGGGTTAGACACCATCATAGCATAATCCTCAGCCGTGAGGTCATACTCCTCCAAGTTGAGGTCTTCGACCACCATCACGGCTTTACTTTTTGACAGGAGGGCCAGCGAACCTAGGCTTGAGACAACATTCTTTTCCTGCAGCACAATTTTCTCCTGAGACTTGAGAATACCCACCAGTTTCGCCAAAGAATATGATTTAAACTGCTCATGGGCTTTAACTGTAGACACCACTGCTCTCCACTCTGATCTTAGACCATTTAAAAACGTAACCTTCTGCTCGATAAGCTTCCTTTCGATGTCATGTTTGATCATCTTGCTGAGAAGATGATTGAAGCGATCGAACGTTTGGGTCACAGTTTCTTCGGCTCCTTGCCTGAATTCTCCAAACTCAGATAAGAGTAAGGTTTGGATAGAGTGTTCAAGATCCTCGTCTGTAGAGTACAGTTCACGAAGTCTATCCCAAACTTCCTTTTCCGTCGTGCATGAACTTACTAACCTGAAAGTGTCGGACTGAAGGGCGAATCTGATCAATCTTAACGCCTTGATATTGCACTGGAATTTATCCTTTTCATCTTACGCAATATCTTTAACATCCTTCAGTAGATCATTATACTCCTTTTGAGTTTTAATAGTCCTTGACGTTGCAGAGTGAGAAAACGGTCCATTAATAATTGCTTTCCAGATGAGGTATCCATTATCCTCAGATCCTATAACATAGTCTTCAAAGTGATGCGCCCAGACTTCATAATCATGGGTGTATAGGATGGGAATCTTCGTGGTTGATCCAATGTTGTTGGAAATATTGATGGGATTCGATTGCGACTCGTCCATAATGATCGAATAACCTGTTCAAAGATCAAACTTGTAATAAATCAGATTAGGGAAAAACAATAAATATCAAGATACGTCAATAATGAGATGACGGCTCAATAAATATCAGTAATTGCAGAAAAAACCCTAATTGAAACCTTTTCACAGAAAAGAAGTGTATCGATTACACAGCCTCCCGCTCTGATACCAATCGATATGATTAAAACTTAATCTTGAAGATCGATTAGATCTTAAACAGGTAAATAAAGATTAAACAGCAAGAACACAAAAATAATGAACAACTCAAGAATGAATCAAACGTGTCGAATGATTATAAAACAACCCTCAGAAGAGCTCGATCAAGAACATCAACTGTAGAGGGTTAGACGGTTTACAAGAACGATGAAGAAAAACAAAGCTATCGTAATTCTCTCTATTGTATTCTAGATCATTATTTCTGAATCATTTTCCTAATATGCATGCAAGCATATTCTTATATAGTACACCTAATAGGCTCACGGTTGGACAGGCCCAAACCGGAGTACAAAACAATTGGACAAATAGCCGAGCCCAATGACGCAATACTTAAACAAATCTTCAACCCAACAGCTACCAAGGTATTTTAAGATAGAAAACCATTTCATGCATCACATTTTGAAGTATGTGAAATCTGCTGGATGAAAACACAGTTAAAAAATACATATGAGTGATTTAATAACATATTGTTTTCTACTTGTATCCCCCCCCCCATTAAAGCATTTAAAATCATTTAAAATATTGATTAATGGGTATGAGCTCACTTGCAGCGAGTGGATTGGATTAAAGTGTCGGATACGGTGCTAGGTGACAAATGGGGACTTGTACACGCACACGAGCCTAGTTATCATATAATGAACATATATATAACTAATTAGCCAATTTATAACTAATAAATTAAGTTGGGACACTCTAGAAAATGAAAACACTTTGTTTCAAGTGTTAAAGATCACAAGGGTTGCATCCAAGTGTTTGTAGGGCAAAGCTAGATTGTTTGGAGTTCAAGGGTAAACTCCTTTGGAATTTACGGTTTTAATGTCCATTACCTAAGGAGTTTATGGTCGTAAACTCTACACCTTATGAGCATATGTTGTTTTGAGGTTTTACAAGTCCTTTGAAGCATTTCTACTTGGTGGTTAGGCCTTAGGAAGGGACTAGGGCAACAAAACACTCCTTTGAGGAGTTTACGGCCTCATGGTCATTTCCCTTTGGGTTTACTACCTTAAACTAATGATTTTACTACCTTAAACCCATAAGTTTGGTATTTGGGGATTTTCAAGTCCTTAGCTCAATCATGGCAATAGTCTAGGTTAGATTTAGACATAAGGAATAACCATTGGACTTTTATGGGACTTTTATGCACCTTTTGGGGTGCTTACGGTTTTGGGAGATCCCCAAACAATAAACACATGAAAATGTAAGGTTTTGGTGCTTTCTGTGTGATAAACTCATCAAGGATGAATCTAGACAAGTCCCTAAGGCATGGTGAAGCATCTAGGCACCACTTTGCACCATATTTGGTGTTTACGGTTTTGGGAGCCTCCCAAAACCATGAACACCTTGATCTTGGTGTTCTTGGGACTTTTCTTTGATGTTAATATGTAATACAAGCTTATTAAGACTCAAGGATGGAAATACTTACTATAATGAAGCTTGAAATGAGCTAAAAGTCCAAGAACACTTAGTGTGTGTTCTTGGTGTTTTTGGAAATCTAATCAAAACACAAAAAAGGATGGATGAAAAGATGTACAATCACTAGATTAGGTGTTATACCAACTTGGAATGGGTAGAACACTTACAAGTTTGAAGATCTTGATTAAATTCTTGGATGATACTTGAGAGTGTTTTTTAGTTTACTCTTTTGGTAATTGGGGGGTAAACATAAATGACTAGTTTGGGGAGTAAACTCATGCTTAAGGCATGAGTTTACGTTTTTGGGGGTAGTTTACAGCCCAAATATAAAAGTTTGGCCGCGAACTTCTAAGCTACGTGGTATTGCGGTTTAGAAATTTCGAGACCCGAGACAGCCCATCCGTTCAAATGTTTGTTTAAAGATTAATTGTTAAAATAATCAAATGAATTTGTTTTTCCCAAAAACAAGTAAAAGTCAACTTGACTTATAATATGAAGTGATTGACTTTTAGGGTTTGACCGAATGAGAATTCTGGGTTGTCACAACAGCCTTAAATGTTGTTGTAGCTGCAGCTGTGGCAACAGCCATGGCTCAGTATCATTCATTTGGTTCCACCGGAGGAGGAACCCCTGTTCAGTCTATATAGGTTTAAGCTCCTGTGCGCTCGAGAGAGTGCTCCTGTAAGGACTTCACGAACTGCAAGCCATTGTCCTTCAAGGGGACTGGCGGAGTCATTGCCCTCTCGCAATGGTACGAGAAAACCGAATCGGTTTTTGAAATTTTCTCCTATTCAGAGGAGAGCATGGTCAAGTTTGCTACTTGCACCTTTGAAACGAAGGCCCTAACATGGTGGAATAGCCATGTTAAGTCACTATCTCTTGTAGTGGCTAATGCTATAGGTTGGGATACTTTGAAAAACCTCATGATTGAGGAGTATTTCCTGAGGGGCGAGATCCAAAAACTAGAGGAAGAGCTATGGAGCCTAACCATGAAGGTCTCTAACGTAACCGCTTATACCGCCAGATTCTGCGAGCTGGTGGCCCTATGTCCCAACATGGTTTATATAGAGGGAAAGAAGATTTAGAGATACATATGGGGGCTAGTGCCGCCATACCAGGGAAATATATTGGCATCACACCCCACTACATTTGATAGTGCCAAGCGATTGGCACAGCGGCTTATAGACCATGGGGTTTGTACCCCGGCCGCAACAACAAACTACCTAGGCCATCTCAGAACCTGCAAGAACCGCCAACTCCAAGCAGAAGTTTTGGGATGACAAGAAGAAGGCTAAGGCTGACAAAAAGCAGCAGGTCGTAGCAGTACATGCTGCGATAGCACCTGCCGCTGCTGCTCCAGTAACGCAGTACGCTGGAAGCTTGCCTAAGTGCAACAAGTGCAACTTCCATCACGTCGGCGCCTGCCGAGAGATGCAGTGTCTGAACTGCAATGGGAAGGGGCACACAGCCCGTTTCTGCAAATCTCTGGCGAGGCCAATCACCTAGGTCCCCGGCGCTGGAGTGGGCCAAACTTGCTACAACTGCGGCGAGGTGGGCAATTCAAGAGGAACTGCCCGAAGGCAGGAAATGCCAGTGGAGTAGGAAGAGTTTTGGCCATAGGCCATGAGGAAGCGGTTGCCGACCCCATAGTGGTCACAGGTACGTTCCTCCTCGATAACTCTTATGCATGCATTTTATTTGATAGTGCAGTGGAGAGAAGTTTCGTGAACCAAAAATTTGCTCATTTACTTAAGCATAAATCACGAGCACTTAAAGAACCGTTCACTGTAGAAGTGGGTAATGGAAAGACAGAAAGCACTAGCAATATATTCATAGGGTATACCCTAACTCTAGATAGCCATTCATTTTCTATCGATCTCATGCCTGTCTCTATAAAAAGTTTCGACGTCATTATCGACATGGATTGGTTGAGTTTACATCGTGCCGATATCATGTGTTACGAAAAGGCGGTTCGCCTTAATCTGATGTCTGGCGAAACCATAGTAGTTTATGGCGACAAACCCGGCATGAACCTTCGTATCATCTCGAGCATCCAAGCTCAAAAATTCTTATGAAAGGAATGTCGTGCATTCCTTGCTCATGTTGTCGATGTGAGCCAAGAAACGAAGGAGATTCAGAACATTCCAGTAGTACGCGATTTTCCCGACATCTTTCTAGAAGAACTCCCAGGATTACCTTCGCAACGTCAAGTCAAGTTCCGAATCGACTTAGTTCTAGGGGCTACCCCCGTAGCCAAATCGCCCTATCATCTAGCACCTGCAGAGATGCAAGAATTGTCCTATCAACTTGACGAACTGCTCTGCAAGGGCTTTATAAGACCAAGCTTCTCACCCTGGGGAGCTCCAGTCTTGTTCGTCAAGATGAGAGACGGATCGTTTCAAATGTGCATCGACTACAGGGAGCTCAACAAGCTGACAGTCAAAAATCGTTATCCTTTGCCTCGGATCGACGATTTGTTTGAACAACTTCAAGGGGCGAACTTCTTTTCAAAAATCGACTTGAGATCCGGATATCACCAACTACGAGTGCTAGGGGAGGATGTTCCAAAGACAGCCTTCCGAACTCGTTATGGGCACTATGAATTCGTAGTGATGCCGTTCGGATTGATGAACGCACCTGCTGTATTCATGGACTTAATGAATAGGGTGTGTCGTCCTTACTTTGATCAGTTCGTCATCATCTTCATCTATGACATACTTATCTACTCTCGAAGTAAGGAGGAGCATAGTCAACATCTACAACAAGTCCTCGAAACATTACGTTCGGAGAAGCTCTACGCGGAGTTCTCGAAATATGAATTTTGGATTCGACGAGTCAAATTCTTAGGGCACGTGGTTAGCGAAGAAGGTATACACGTGGACCCTTCCAAAATCAAAGCCATTAAGAACTAGTTAGCACCGAAGACGCCTACGGAAATTCGTCACTTTCTAGGCCTCGCTGGCTACTATCGTAGGTTCATTCAGAACTTCTCTCGCATAGCGAAACCTCTTACAACACTGACCCAGAAGGACGGGGCCTTTGACTGGGAAGAGAAATAGGAGAGAGCGTTCCAAACGCTCAAACGAGCCTTGTGCACCGCACCAATACTATCCCTTCCTGATGGGATAGAGGACTTCGTTGTCTATTGCGATGCGTCAAATCAAGGGCTCGGATGTGTGCTAACGCAGAGAGGAAAGGTCATCGACTATGCCTCGAGACAGCTGAAGACACATGAGGTCAGTTACACCGCTAACGATCTTGAATTAGGAGCAGTTGTGTTTGCTCTGAAGATCTGGATACATTACTTGTACGGAACGAAAAGCACTATCTTTACTGACCACAAGAGCTTACAACACATATTCGACCAGAAGGAGCTCAACATGAGACAACGACGGTGGGTCGAGCTACTCAATGATTACGAATGTGAAATTCGATATCATCCGGGTAAAGCCAACGTAGTAGCTGATGCCCTGAGTTAGAAGGAATATTCTAGTCGTCGAGTTAAATCATTCACTATGACTATCCATTCACAGTTGTCCACACAAATTAAGGCAGATTAGCTTGACGCTTTGAAGCCTGAAAATGTGGCGGGTGAATTCCTGAGAGGGATGGATAAGAACTTGGAGGTTAAGGGTGGCGAAGCTTATTATTTCATGGACCGGATCTGGACCCCGAAACTCGGTGGTTTCAAAGACTTGGTCATGAACGAGGCGAACAACACTCGTTATTCCGTGCACCCGGGATCAGATAAGATGTATCTAGATCTTAAAAAGTTATACTGGTGGCCTAACATGAAAGCAGAGATTGCTACCTTCGTGAGTAAGTGCCTTACTTGCGCAAAGGTCAAGGTTGAATACCAAAAACCCTCAGGTCTACTACAACAGCCTAAGATCCCGGAATGGAAGTGGGAGCGGATCACTATGGACTTCATAACCAAGTTGCCTAAGACAACGGGTGGACTTGATACCATATGGGTCATCGTCGACAGGTTGACCAAATCCGCACACTTCCTGCCAATCAAAGAAACAGACAAGATGGAGAAACTTACAAGAACTTACATTAGGTAGATTGTACGACTGCACGGTGTTCCCTTATCCATTATCTTAGACAGAGATAGTAGATTCACTTCGAGGTTCTGGCAGTCGCTACAAAGTTTCTTAGGAACTAGGCTAGACATGAGCACAGCCTACCAGCCACAAACCGACGGTCAAAGTGAGAGAACTATCCAAACCTTGGAAGATATGTTGCGAGCCTGTGTAATAGACTTTGGGAAAGCATAGGATACTCATTTATCCCTTGTCGAATTTTCCTACAACAACAGTTATCACACGAGCATAAAGGCTGCTCCATTTGAAGCCCTCTATGGCAGAAAGTGCAGATCCCCTCTAGGCTAGGATGAGGTGGGTGATACCCAGTTAGCTAAAGGGCGAGTCCCTAATAGCACTCTCCTAGGTCTGGAGATCATATCGGAAACGACAGAGAAGATCGTTTAGATCTGTGAACGATTGAAAGCCTCCAGAGACCGAAAGAAAAGCTACACTGATAAACGAAGGAAACTGTTGGAATTCCAGGTGGGCGACCGTGTTTTATTGAAGGTCTCACCCTGGAAGGGCTTAATACGCTTTGGAAAGTGTGGAAAGCTAAATCCAAGGTACATTGGGCCTTTTGAGATTCTCACAAGAATCGACCCTGTAGCTTACAAATTTAACTTACTGAACGAACTCAGTAACATACATTTTACTTTCCACGTCTTGAACTTGAAAAAGTGTCTGTCCGATGAGACTCTTGTAATCCCACTCGACGAGATCGAGATCAACAAGAGCCTCAACTTTGTGGAAGAACCAGTAGAGATCATGGACCGAGAGATCAAGCAAACGAAACAAAGCCGTATCCCGATAGTGAAGGTTCGCTGGAACGCCAAGCGAGGACGTGAATTCACTTGGGAGCGAGAGACTCAGATGAAACTGAAATATCCTCATCTTTTTACTTAGTTATTTGTAATAACTAGTTGCTTAAACTCTAATTTCGTGACAAAATTCCCTCTATCAGGGGGATGATGTGACAACCCGAAGATTTCTAGCTTACATTCTTCATTTCTTATCAAAGTTAAAGTTAAACTCATTTTTTTTTTGCTATTTTCTAGCAATGTTTGGAGTCAAACAGAGTGTCTAAAGCAATGTATAAGCAGGGTGGGAGTCGTGGGATAAGTATTGTGGGTGTATCACCTTGCATTTGAGCCAATCACACCAACACAAGGTGTGTGCGGCCACACACCCATCCCAACCGCACACACTCCCCCTATATATTCAAGACTTAGTCATTTTTGAACACATTCTACACTTCTTCAAAGCTAGGACCCTAAATCCTCTCAAGTATCATCCAAATCTCCTTGAGGATCTTCATAAATGGTAGCATCTTTAGCCAAGAACACCAAGAACACTAGGTGTACGGTCGCACACACCATGTATCGCCGCACACCCAACCGCACACGCCATGTAGGGCCGCACACCTAGCTGCACACACACATATAGTGTGTATTTTGGCCATACACTACTTTGTGAAGCCATATACCCCCCTTCATACAATTATATATGGTTGTAACACTTCAATATAAGTGTTTACTAGTCCCTAAGGTGGTCCCAATTCAATAATCAGTTGTTTTAAACACTAATTGGATCATATATGTGATATTATATGCTAACTAGGATCCGCGTGTGTGTTCAAGTTTCAGCTTGACACGTAGCAGCCTATCCGACACTTTCATCCAAATCACTTACTACAGGTGAGTTCATACCCCTTAATCAATGGTTTAAATGTTTTTAAATGCTTTTATGGGGGGGATACAAGTTAAATACTTATAGTTATTACATCAATCACATGTAATTAATAACTACAACACCAGTGGTTTTTCTTACTGTTCAAACTGTTTTGCTTCAAACTACTTTACAAACTCTTCTACTTATCAAATACTTTTACTTAAACTCTTTCATATTTATATATTGTCAAATGCATGTCTATGTATGTATAGTTATATAAGAAATGTTTAAAAGACTTAGGAAGGCCAGCTCGCTTTAATTCCTTTTCCTTGTTTGGATGTGGCTTTAGGGCATCAGTTATCCGTCCGAAAGTCGTTTAAATATTAGTTGTATATCATGTATACACACATAGTCATAAAAGTTCCTTCAATAAGTTCTATACCTTTGGGTAGCAAGGGTATACAAACATGATCATACATTGCTAGTAAACTACTATAGGAGTAGTTTAGGAAGACACTAACACTATTACTAGGACAATGAAACATACAATGAGTCAGTTCATACATGAGTCAAAGGATACAATGCCCTTGGGTAGCAAGGGTATACAAAATGTTAACACTATGATGAGAAACAAACGATAGACAATCTGATGAGAAACAAACGATAGACACTATGACGAGAAACAAACATACAGGCTAGACAGAGAAAGAACACACAATACAGCTCGCACACATATACAATACATATACATTAACATAGTTATGTGTGCCATTAATAGGGCATGGCACTACCTGCCATGACTGTTTTTGTATCAGAATATCCTTAATTGGGGAGCGTATAAGTTTGTGTATAGATCTATATTGGATTGACTATCCTACACCTTGTTGCTCGCTACAGTGGGACTTGCAAGTCTACGGGTGCCAAACGTCATTTCTACGGCATCTTACATTGTCGTTTTACTATTGAGTCGGCAGCAAGATACAGGCCGATCACATGTTACCTTAAAATTTAAAATTGCTTAAGGTAGCTAGTACAAAAGTAGTTACTTAATACAACACTATAGTACTATAATATTTTCCCATTACATTCACTTCTTGAACATGCACACGATGCACGGTAATGTAAAAACTATATTTTTGGTTAATGATAGTCGGATTGGGAAAATACACACTCTTACATGAGACATACACACAGATACTAGATGCCTTGGTAGAAGGCTACTTTTAGTAGAAAACATAGGGTTTTCTAGGAGAGTTCAAACAAATACAAACTTCACAAAACTTATACAAACATCTTACAAATGCTTTTATAAAAACACAGACTCTAATATACTTATGATCTCACCAGCTTTAAAGCTAATACTCGCTTACAAAATCACTTGTATTCTCAGGTCACCAGTAGATAGGTACAGGTGCCAGGCTTTTGAGAAGAAGGAGCTAGTTCAAGACTCCTCTTTCATTTTGATGTATATTATTTTTGGTGTCTATATAACTTGACAGAACACACTTGTATGAAATTATATTATTAATGCAATGGATTATGTTATTGCTTGTTTACTATTATTCATTGTTATGATACTATACATGACGTCCTCAACCCCAGAATGTTTCCGCCGTTCATTGGTTTTGGGGGTGTGACACCTTCCCTTGGGGGTTTTGCGGTGAATAATAGAGTCTAACTAGGAGGTATTACTTTAATAATTACAATGATTGTGAGTGGTGAGTAATTATTAATGTAAAGCGGAGAAACAATATTATAAATTAATATTTAAGCGGCGAATTGATAAAATTAGTTACAACGGTGTTGAGGAGAGTAACTAATAAGCTCTGAAAAAAGAACTAAAATAAATTAAACTAAATCTGTGTTTGTTATGTGGTGTGATGTTTCATGTATTGATTGTGAGTCGTTGACTGTGTGTGGATGTTTTGTGTGAATCCATCTATGATATGTGTGTTCTCTTAACATTGTACTGTAATCGTCTCACTTAGCTTATGCTAACACTTGTTCTTTGCGTTTTGGTTGTTATGTATTGGAACAGGTAGCTTGACATGAAGCCTTGGTGAGGATGGGAATCTTTGGGTAGTTTAATTTAGTATCTTTAGTTATGATACCATTTGGACATATTGAGTTTCCATTATTATGTTTTTGTGAAGTTTAAATTTTGATGGGTTTGTTTTGACAAGAAAGTAACATTGGTGATGTTTTTTTTAAAATAATCATAATAAGTCTTCCGCAACGTATTATGTTAAATAAATTTTAAAAATAAACATAAAATTTTGGTGAAAATCGCGATGTTACAGGAAGTTTGGAAGTCTCCCTTAGATATCCAGAGTCTCTTGGGTTTAGCGGGACATTATCGGAGATTTATTCATGATTTATCCAAGATTACAGTACCCCTCACTCGTCTGATGAGGAAGGGCGTGGATTTTTGGTGGGACCCTGAGCAGTAGGTGGCATTTGAGACCCTAAAACAAATATTATGTGAGGCCCTAGTGTTGACCCTCCCCAAAGGCATTGAGGATTTCATCGTATTTTGTGATGCATCCATCATGGGTTTAAGCGAAGTGCTTATGCAGCGTGGGAGATGATGGGTTTTAAGCATTCTAACACTCCTATGGCATACATGCAACCCTAGATACTTTGGATCTATGTTTTCTCTATTATATATGCATACATTCAATATTCCAAAGTATCATCCTAACTAGCATACAATGAAGTATAAACAACATGAAATACAAGTTAGATGACATACCTTTTAGTGTAGTTTGAAGCCTTGGACCTTTAATAACTTAGTGCCCCAAGTGTTGCACCTCAAATGGAATCACACAACACCACCAACAAATAGAGGAACTTGAGAAGATGTCACTTGCACTCATAAAATTGGCTTGCCTTCTTGTGCTTCCACTAGTGCCAATTTCATGAGCTAGAGGGGTTCTTATAGAGTGTGGCTTAATTAGGGTTACACCAAGTAAACCCTAATGTGCATGACTTTCCATATTCCTCATGCTCCATGGGCTTAAACCTCCATGGGTCACCACATAGGTTTAGCCCAACATAAGGAATTATGGATCACAAGCCCACATTATAAGAATGAATGATTTACATAATCAACCCCCATATATTTAATTAGTCTCTTTTGATGACAAAATTAATTCCAAACCAATTCTTTATCAGTACTAATTAAATAATATGATTTCATATTAATATATTAGAACTTATAATATATTAATAAATCATAGATAACCTCTTCTCAATTATCCACCCTTCAGATTGTTCCGGTGTCATGCAACCCAAATGGACCATGCTACTCTCGGGTCAAGTTTATACAAAATATAGTTATGGACTTAGACATTAATCCAACAGTCTCCCACTTGGATAAGTCTAATAACTATTATTGCAAGTACGAATCCACAACCCGACTAGTAATCGTAGCTCTTAAAAGTCGTTGTTGAAATCTGACCTAGTCAATGACGCGCCCATTAGATAAGGGATCATATATTCCTCCATTCTAGATATTGTATGGACTGGGACATGGATTATAATCATTCTCTTTGTCCATCTATTGTTTCCCGATTTCTGATTTATGACGACCGACAAATTGAACAAATCAAATCAGTCTAGGCTTGGCCAAGCACTTAGGGGTGTCATCACTAAATCATCGAGGGGCCCACAGATATCGCTTTTATCCACATGGGGTAAAAAGAATGGATAAACTCCGACCCAAATGTTTGCTTGTACTTACTCACCAAATTACACATAATAATATGTTTTATAACACCAAGTTACTGGTGCATTTACATACATCAATGTGCAACCAACTCGCAAATACAATTAACATGTCTCCATCTCAAGAATATAAGATATTATCGTCTCACAATCACTCGTGATAAAATCCATGAAGTGATTCAGATGAGCATGGGTTGAATCCAATACTCGATTCTTATTCCAAGAGTACTCATGAACACTGCAACCACTTTGTCCTAGACAAACTACAGACCCATTGATAACGTCTATTTTATGCATATATTTATGATGTTTTCTTATTATTTTATACTATGTTTTTATGTTATTTAGAACTAAAAGATACTTAATATGCTTTGAAATATTCAATTACAGTAAAAATGGGAGCTGGAATGCAAAAGGAAGAGAATGGAGCTGAAAAGATGCAAAAAGGATATTGCTGGCAGATTGACCCCTCTTCAGTGTTTCGGGTATATCTGATGACTCGCAAGTCCAATTGACAAGATTCAAATTGTTCTGAAAACTAGACGATATTTCCTACGAGTTATGTGAGAGGCAATCTTATCCAAAATCGGCCTTGAAGATGAAGCATAAAAGTTGGACGAAAATTCCCTCCAAGTTACTTATTCCCCAAGCACCACTTATCTTATTTTTATATGCTTAATCCCTAAGCCACCATTAGTTTCCTTATTCCAATCCAACTCTAATATTCCATATAAATTTCATCTCCATCAACTATAAATACCCCATATCATTCCACCATTTTTCATAATCTATGATATTCCACTTCGACTTGTGCAACAAGAAAACTTCATAGTTGCCGTTTTGAGAGTCTAGGAGGCGGCCGGAAGGCCGTTAAGCTAACGGGAGCAGAGATCGGAAGGATTGGACAGCGGATACATGTCGGTAATCATATGGGTTGTTAACGTGACCATGTTTAGCATTCCATTGTGATACTATTATGTGTGTAGTTTCTGATTTAGGTGTAAAAACCTTTTACTTTTTGTTTATGATTTAATGAAACCTTGATTATTGGACTAATTGCTATATTGAATTGTTTGTTTATGTTTAATTTGTCTTGCCAAGCTTGTTAAAAAAACCTTATGTGTTAATGATAATTATTTGCTGTTAATTGTCAAGTAAATTATGTTGTATGAGCATCTGCTTGATTGCTTGTGTCTTATGACTTTGATGACCATCAAGATTATAAGTCTACAAAAATAGCGAATGTGAAACTAGAATTAACTTGGAAATAAGTAAGTTAATGTGTGAGCCTTGTTTGATGACCATCAACAAGAGGTTAATTGAACGACCAATTTGATTAACTATTATTACAAGTCTTGCTCGATACGAACTGAACACTAGGAAGCATGTTAGTTTAATCAACTGATCACTGTTTGAATTGACTTCTTTGCTAAAGGATTAGTTATAGTGAACGCGAATCTAATCAGTTTAGGAATCAGTGAACATGAATAAATGAATTTGTGTAGGCAATTGTCTATGCTTTTAAGGTGTAATTTATCTAAACCAAAGTACCTGAAGAGATTTGTTCTCCTGTTAGTTTATCGAGAATTGTTATTAGTTATTCGTTTGAGATTTAATAAACATTTCTGTATTCCTTTCGTGTGTTTTGTAACATAGAATCAAATATTTTAAATTAATTCACTACCGTTCCCCTTGTGTTCGACACCCTTGTTTATCAAAGCTATACTATACTCGATCGGGTTCATTGCCTGTAAGGTGTGGTTTAGATGCCATAAATTAGGACATATAAATAAAAAACTAGTGCATTAAAAATACACACCAAGTTTTTGGCGCCGTTGCCGGGGAACGGCTTTCAATTAATTTAGTTTATTTGATTATTCGTTATTTGTTTTTAGTTAGTTTTTTATTTTATTTTTTTTGTTTTATTTTCGTTGATATCATTTCACTTGTCGGGAAGGTTCTTGTTGTTATTTGCAGGAATTTGTGATCATACACATCGATTGGCTTTACCTTTTGGATGGGTTTCGAGATTGCAAGCGATTAGGGAATTCTTGACTTGTTTAGTCTACTATTTTGGTGATTTGTCCAACTCAATCCACGAGGCGTAGTATAGCAAGGCGTATCGAGGTGGGTAAGCGGAAGACTGAACTCTTGCTACTCTTGACTAGTTGGGTCAACTCTTGTTCTACTTATTAGTTAATGGTGCAAAGAAAACAAAGGAAATAGTCTGACAGGTCCCGAAAGTTTTTTGTTTTCACAAACCACCTCTTGCATGCAAGGGATTTAATCAACAATTGTAGCTTGATTTCGACGAAGACGAGTGATTGTGATATCATTTTTAGTTATTTTGGTTTGCTATTTTTTAGTTATTTTAGTGAGTTTTTATTTTTATTTTTATTTTTTGTTTGTTTAAAATTTTGTTTTCTATGTTGATGCTCTTGATGTTTCAGATCTTTGCATAATTTTTACGCTTCGGACACTTCCAAAATTTCAAAAATTGGGGTCTAATGTTGATTTGTCATGCGAAAAAAGCCGTGAGAGAGTTTGAAGTTGGCAATTGAGAGCCATGACTTCCATTAAGTGTGGGTTTGCAATCTTTTGCACCACATTTTAGAAGTCAACGTTCTTGATTCTATTTACCGGCACATTCAAAAGTAGCAGTTCCAATTTCCAGTCTTCCAGCAATTTATGGAGCAACTTTTAGCAGCCTCATTCGATCTCTCCATTACTACCCCAGGGGAGTCTGTTCCTTTTCTTCCTTTTTACCGCTTTTATTTGTTTAATTAGTTTTATCATACAATGAGGACATTGTATGAAAGAAGTGTGGGGTAGGAGGTTGAAAAAAAAAATTTAATTGGAAAATTAAAATTGCTAGATTAGGAAATTTAAAAATTTATAAACTTGAAATAATAGGTTAATTTAGGAAAATCTAGTGATAACTTTAAATTTTGCTAATATTGTTTGGGATGATCCGATGAGAACTCAAATGTTTACCTGAGCCTACACATGTTATAGTGTATTTGTGGCTTCCCATTTCCTAGTGAAAAGTCATGAGATATGAAAAGTAATCTGGTAGTTTATATGACATAATATGTTTTGCAGCCTAAACCTGAAATCTATCCAGGAAAGCTTATTTAGTCATTGCACATAGACTAATATCTTAACCAATAAGGATTGAAGTTAAGTGCCCCTGCTTAAGCATGTAGGTATTGAGTGAAAAAAAAAGTGAGTTACATGTAAAAAAAAGAGAGAGAAATTACCAAAAAGTGAAAGAAATTTGGAGCTATCAAGTTGAAGATCAAAAGATCAAAATTCTAAAGAAATCCAAAAAGTTAAAGATACCAAAAATCAAACAAAAAGTGGTGAATTCAAAGAAAGCAAATATCAAATATTCAAAGAAGTGAAGGATTCAAAGAGTTCAATTGTGGTATCAAAGTTGTAATTTCTATAATTTATGTATGCTTGGTTGTTTAGCCAAAAATATATTGAGGTTAAGGAAGATTTATGAGGATTGATTCAGAGGGTTGCAGAAATGAATGTTGTATAAACTAACGGGTGAATGTTCATAAGGATTGTGAGTATTTAGGAGTGGGAAGTTTCTTAGAAATTATAGACACAAATACGTGCATTGCGGTCTTGGGATAATGGCTGGGTTTGAAATGGATTATTCTATGCGATATTTGTGAGATAATAAAATCAGATTTGCTTGAGGGCAAGCAAAAGGCTAGTGTGGGGTAGTTTGATAACGTCTATTTTATGCATATATTTATGATGTTTTTTTATTATTTTATACTATGTTTTTATGTTATTTAGAACTAAAAGATACTTAATATGCTTTGAAATATTCAATTACAGTAAAAATAGGAGCTGGAATGCAAAAGGAAGAGAATGGAGCTGAAAAGATGCAAAAAGGATATTGCTGGCAGATTGACCCCTCTTCAGTGTTTCGGGTATATCTGATGACTCGCAAGTCCAATTGAAGAGATTCAAATTGTTCTGAAAACTAGACGATATTTCCTACGAGTTATGTGAGAGGCAATCTTATCCAAAATCGGCCTTGAAGATGAAGCATAAAAGTTGGACGAAAATTCCCTCCAAGTTACTTATTCCCCAAGCACCACTTATCTTATTTTTATTTGCTTAATCCCTAAGCCACCATTAGTTTCCTTATTCCAATCCAACTCTAATATCCATATAAATTTCATCACCATCAACTATAAATACCCCATATCATTCCTCCATTTTTCACAATCTATGATATTCCACTTCGACTTGTGCTACAAAAAAAACTTCATAGTTGCCATTTTGAGGGTCTAGGATGCGGCCGGAAGGCCGTTAAGCTAACGGGAGAAGAGATCGGAAGGATTGGAGAGCGGATACATGTCGGTAATCATATGGGTTGTTAACGTGACCATGTTTAGCATTCCATTGTGATACTATTATGTGTGTAGTTTCTGATTTAGGTGTAAAAACCTTTTACTTTTTGTTTATGATTGAATGAAACCTTGATTATTGGACTAATTGCTATATTGAATTGTTTGTTTATGTTTAATTTATCTTGCCAAGCTTGTTAAAATAACCTTATGTGTTAATGATAATTATTTGCTGTTAATTGTCAAGTAAATTAAGTTGTATGAACATCTGCTTGATTGCTTGTGTCTTATGACTTTGATGACCATCAAGATTATAAGTCTACAAAAATCACGAATGCGAAACTAGAATTAACTTGGAAATATGTAAGTTAATGTGTGAGCCTTGTTTGATGACCATCAACAAGAGGTTAATTGAACGACCAATTTGATTAACTATTATTACAAGTCTTGCTCGATACGAACTGCACACTAGGAAGCATGTTAGTTTAATCAACTGATCACTGTTTGAATTGACTTCTTTGCTAAAGGATTAGTTATAGTGAACGCGAATCTAATCATTTTAGGAATCAGTGAACATGAATAAATGAATTTGTGTATGCAATTGTCTATGCTTTTAATGTGTAATTTATCTAAACCAAAGTACCTAAAGAGATTTGTTCTCCTGTTAGTTTATCGAGAATTGTTATTAGTTATTCGTTTGAGATTTAATAAACATTTCTGTATTCCTTTCGTGTGTTTTGTAACATATAATCAAATATTTTAAATTAATTCACTACCGTTCCCCTTGTGTTCGACACCCTTGCTTATCAAAGTTCTACTATACTCGATCGGGTTCATTGCATGTAAGGTGTGGTTTAGATGCGATAAATTAGGATATATAAATAAAAAACTAGTGCATTAAAAATACACACCAAGTTTTTGGCGCCGTTTCCGGGGAACGGCTTTCAATTAATTTAGTTTATTTGATTATTCGTTATTTGTTTTTAGTTAGTTTTTTATTTTCTTTTTTTTGTTTTATTTTCGTTGATATCATTTCACTTGTCGGGAAGATTCTTGTTGTTATTTGCAGGAATTTGTGATCATACACATCGATTGGCTTTACCTTTTGCATGGGTTTCGAGATTGCAAACGATTAGGGAATTCTTGACTTGTTTAGTCTACTACTTTGGTGATTTGTCCAACTCAATCCACGAGGCGTAGTATAGCAAGGCGTATCGAGGTGGTTAAGCGGAAGACTGAACTCTTGCTACTCTTGACTAGTTGGGTCAACTCTTGTTCTACTTATTAGTTAATGGTGAAAAAAAATAAAGGAAATAGTCTGACAGGTCCCGAAAGTTTTTGTTTTCACAAACCACCTCTTGCATGCAAGGGATTTAATCAACAATTGTAGCTTGATTTCGACGAAGACGAGTGATTGTGATATCATTTTTAGTTATTTTGGTTTGCTATTTTTTAGTTATTTTAGTGAGTTTTTATTTTTATTTTTTGTTTGTTTAAAATTTTGTTTTCTATGTTGATGCTCTTGATGTTTCAGATCTTTGCATAATTTTTACCCTTCGGACACTTCCAAAATTTCAAAAATTGGGGTCTAATGCTGATTTGTCATGCGAAAAAAGCCGTGAGAGAGTTTGAAGTTGGCAATTGAGAGCCATGAATTCCATTAAGTGTGGGTTTGCAATCTTTTGCACCACATTTTAGAAGTCGACGTTCTTGATTCTATTTATCGGCACATTCAAAAGTAGCAGTTCCAATTTCCAGTCTTCCAGCAATTTATGGAGCAACTTTTAGCAGCCTCATTCGATCTCTCCATTACTACCCCAGGGGAGTCTGTTCCTTTTCTTCCTTTTTACCGCTTTTATTTGTTTAATTAGTTTTAGCAAACAATGAGGACATTGTATGAAAGAAGTGTGGGGTAGGAGGTTGAAGAAGAAATTTTAAATGGAAAATTAAAATTGCTAGATTAGGAAATTTAAAAATTTATAAACTTGAAATAATAGGTTAATTTAGGAAAATCTAGTGATAACTTTAAATTTTGCTAATATTGTTTGGGATGATCCGATGTGAACTCAAATTTTTACCTGAGCCTACACATGTTATAGTGTATTTGTGGCTTCCCATTTCCTAATGAAAAGTCATGAGATATGAAAGGTAATCTGGTAGTTTATATGACATAATATGTTTTGCAGCCTAAACCTGAAATCTATCCAGGAAAGCTTATTTAGTCATTGCACATAGACTAATATCTTAACCAATAAGGATTGAAGTTAAGTGCCCCTGCTTAAGCATGTAGGTATTGAGTGAAAAAAAAAGTGAGTTACATGTAAAAAAAAAGAGAGAGAAATTACCAAAAAGTGAAAGAAATTTGGAGCTATCAAGTTGAAGATCAAAAGGTCAAAATTCTAAAGAAATCCAAAAAGTTGAAGATACCAAAAATCAAACAAAAAGTGGTGAATTCAAAGAAAGCAAATATCAAATATTCAAAGAAGTGAAGAATTTAAAGAGCTCCATTGTGGTATCAAAGTTGTAATTTATAGAATTTATGTATGTTTGGTTGTTTAGCCAAAAATATCTTGAGGTTAAGGAAGATTTCTGAGGATTGATTCAGAGGGTTGCAGAAATGAATGTTGTATAAACGAAGGGGTGAATGTTCATAAGGATTGTGAGTATTTAGGAGTGGGAAGTTTCTTAGGAATTATAGACACAAATACATGCATTGCGGTCTTGGGATGATGGCTGGGTTTGAAATTGATTATTCTATGCGATATTTGTGAGATAATAAAATCAGATTTGCTTGAGGGCAAGCAAAAGGCTAGTGTGGGGTAGTTTGATAACGTCTATTTTATGCATATATTTATGATGTTTTCTTATTATTTTATACTATGTTTTTATGTTATTTAGAACTAAAAGATACTTAATATGATTTGAAATATTCAATTACAGTAAAAATGGGAGCTGTAATGCAAAAGAAAGAGAATGGAGCTGAAAAGATGCAAAAAGGATATTGTTGGCAGATTGACCCCTCTTCAGTGTTTCGGGTATATCTGATGACTCGCAAGTCCAATTGACGAGATTCAAATTGTTCTGAAAACGACACGAGATTTCCTACGAGTTATGTGAGAGGGAGTTTTGGCAAATTTGGAACTTATCTTATCCAAAATCGGCCTTGAAGATAAAGCATAAAAGTTGGACGAAAATTCCCTCCAAGTTACTTATTCCCCAAGCACCACTTATCTTATTTTTATTTGCTTAATCCCTAAGCCACCATTATTTTCCTTATTCCAATCCAACTCTAGTATTCCATATAAATTTCATCTCCATCAACTATAAATACCCCATATCATTTCACCATTTTTCATAATCTATGATATTCCACTTCGACTTGTGCAACAAGAAAACTTCATAGTTGCCGTTTTGAGGGTCTAGGAGGCGGCCGGAAGGCCGTTAAGCTAACGGGAGCGGAGATCGGAAGGATTGGAGAGCGGATACATGTCGGTAATCATATGGGTTGTTAACGTGACCATGTTTAGCATTCCATTGTGATACTATTATGTGTGTAGTTTCTAATTTAGGTGTAAAAACCTTTTACTTTTTGTTTATGATTGAATGAAACCTTGATTATTGGACTAATTGCTATATTGAATTGTTTGTTTATGTTTAATTTATCTTGCCAAGCTTGTTAAAAAAACCTTATGTGTTAATGATAATTATTTGCTGTTAATTGTCAAGTAAATTAAGTTGTATGAACATCTGCTTGATTGCTTGTGTCTTATGACTTTGATGACCATCAAGATTATAAGTCTACAAAAATAGCGAATGCAAAACTAGGATTAACTTGGAAATAAGTAAGTTAATGTGTGAGCCTTGTTTGATGACCATCAACAAGAGGTTAATTGAACGACCAATTTGATTAACTATTATTACAAGTCTTGGTCGATACGAACTGAACACTAGAAAGCATGTTAGTTTAATCAACTGATCACTGTTTGAATTGACTTGTTTGCTAAAGGATTAGTTATAATGAATGCGAATCTAATCATTTTAGGAATCGGTGAACATGAATAAATGAATTTGTGTATGCAATTGACTATGCTTTTAAGGTGTTATTTATCTAAACCAAAGTACCTTAAGAGATTTGTTCTCCTGTTAGTTTATCGAGAATTGTTATTAGTTATTCGTTTGAGATTTAATAAACATTTCTTTATTCCTTTCGTGTGTTTTGTAACATATAATCAAATATTTTAAATTAATTCTCTACCATTCCCCTTGTGTTCGACACCCTTGCTTATCAAAGCTATACTATACTCAATCGGGTTCACTGCCTGTAAGGTGTGGTTTAGATGCGATAAATTGGGACTTATAAATAAAAAACTAGTGCATTAAAAATACACACCACCCATTCATGACAGTCTTGCCTCAATACCTACTTCCAAAGTATGATCGAATGTGGATGGTTTGAATAACCTAGTTATTCGGGAAGCCAAAACATTCAAAGTGAAACACAAGAATAATACTAATCCTATATGGACCAAAAACTTTTTGAGTCATATTGATTACTCATTATTCATTGTATAATGTTTCGAATAATCAACTTAATACTTGAATTAAAACAATAGTTATGCCATGCTCCAAGCATGCACACTATGATTGTCTAAACAATAGTTATGCCATGCTCCAAGCATGCACACTATGTTTGTCTATGGTCCTTACTCTATGAAATAGATAAATTGAAAAACATTTCAATGATGCTTACTTCACAAATCCAAATCCTTATTGCAAGTGTAAGAAGTCCAAATTCTTATTGAAAAACATTTCAATGATGCTTACTTCACAAATCCAAATCCTTATTGCAAGTGTAAGAAGTCCAAATTCTTGTCACTGCTAGAAAGTGTTAGATTCTAAACTATCATGCAATGATTGTTTTGTAATGTCTAGGTACAAAAGTCACAAAGACTTGACCAATGATATTACTAAATATTCCTTTGGAGATTTTTACTGGACAATTCCATGGAAATTAAGTCTCAAATTCAAAATACATTCCTGTGAACATCCTTCTTGCATAAAATTTTCTAACTTTCACATCTCCCAATATGGAAACATTCCATATTTTCCATACAACAACTCATTATTAATACTCTTATCTATTCATAATAATGTCAATATGATCCATCCATTACAATACTTCCAACTGTCCTTGAGCGACCAATCCTTGACGAACCTTAGATTGTCCTTAACAGTTGCTCAACCACTTTAGTCATAACCGGTTCTAGTTATTTTTCCCTCTTAATGCCGTAGGCATTTGGAAAAATTGAGAACACGAGAATATTATAGCATATGCAATCGATCCTATACCCGAAGCATATGGGACACGATTCATAATGTCTAACATAAAGTCATGATACTTGATCAGTCTTTTGCTATAATATTTCTATTTGCCATGTTCATTATAATTTTGATTATGAAGAGGGATGCCGTAATCATAATCAGGTTTTGAGAATGCAATTAACATTTCCATATACATAATTTCCTTATGTTGAACCATTCCAACGTAACATTCATATATATATATATATATATATATATATATATATATATATATATATATATATATTTGACTAAACGTGATTAAAAACTCAATCTAAGCTTATAGAATTGAAATGAAGTATAATTTCCTCTCCCTTAATTACAGCAAAACAACTTTTCAAACCCTACAACTTCCGATTTGAAACTTTTATTTTCTATAATTAACATTGCTAATGCGCAACGTTTACCATAATCAATTATGCTCCCACTAGCATAATAATTATTAGCTTACTAGCATAGCACTTATGCTCCCACTAGCTTTGACATATACCCATAAATCAGTTGGACTTCTAGAAATCAATATTTCATTGGCCTTCTTACCAAAGTTTAGATTTCTGATATGAGATGCTTCGATAATACTTTATCTATGCCTCTCAAACTCATACACCTTTTCTTAGATAGGTCACATGTGTGTCTAAACAATTTAAGAACTTACAACAATAAGTCTCAAATGTCCAGACCTTTTTTGCCATTTCTCACAATTCAAATTATGAAAAGGGATTTTGTAATCATAATAAAAGTTTGAGAATGCAAATGTCACAATTGCTATATCCTTAAAATCTACTTAGTGAAAGCGTTTCCTCACCATCATTTTCATGAGTCGAAGAAAAACCTTATGACACTTAGATTTTATGGTGTATGTGTTCCTATCCATGTGAATTTGTCAAACCATAATCAAAAGACAAGGTTAGTGACAAATCCAAAGTCATATGGACTGAACCTATTCAATCTTAATTGCTTGCCACTTGGCAGCACAAGGGCCTACCATGTCTTCCAAGTTGTTATGCAGCTCACCTTCAGTGATCAATGAAACTTTCATTGATCCATATGCTTTGCTTTATGCAAGCAATTGAGAACTCATAGAACTCACATACATAGCCAAATTTTAATTCAAATTAAGCATAGAAATAAGAATATGTCAACACGATAGGTTACAAACCTCAAGTCGTGTGCTAGTGATAAACAATAGGTTTTCTTCTTGATTAGTTCTTGAAACTTGTCAAGATCTTTAAGACTCCTACTAACCTCTTGACATATAAGATTCTCTTGTCAATAATCATTCCTTGACAAACAAATATTCAAGAGTTAGTGCAGATTCTTATCAAGATAAACACTTCACACAATTGGTCTTAGTTGGTCATTGTTTTAACCAAGACATCACAACTTACCAATTTCAAATGTACAAGCGAAAAAATATTTTACTCTACATTTGATGAGTGTTTCAAACCTTCTCAAGATTATGTCACTCAAATTACAATCCTGGAGTATGACTCTAAGATTTGTTTTTTGAATGAAGTATGACTCATCTTTTTGATTTAACCATTTCAACAATTTATGATTCCTCTTTTTAGCTATAAGAATGCACCAAGATGTCCTTAGAGAACCAATTATGATATGGTTTCCCATAATCATTGAGATGATCATAAAACACGATACTAAAGTACTCTCCCATCTTTTGAGATCGAAGGAACTTTTATCTTTCTGCCTAATTTGATTCTTTTCATTCATTCTGCCATACATTGAAACTTTTCCAATGTTTAGAATTATACTTAATCTTTTAAGTATAACCATATTTCCTAAACTTTAGTAAATCATAACGAATAGTCCTATCAATCTTTGTGCTGGACCTTGAGCAGTGCACAAGGACGTGTACTCGATCCCTTAGTCCTTTACTTGACTCACATATAGATGTGAACAAGGAATTAGTCTTAATTTACCAAAGATGAAAATTCTCATTCATCATACAATACAACTTGCATGATTCCAAGTTTCTGTCCAATTGAAACTTGGGTGATGAGAGTCTTTCCTTATTTGGAAAATACTCGACCCTACCACAAACAAAAGAATCAAATTCATATTGCTAACATTGAAACATACAAACATCAATTTTTCACAAATGCCACTGTAAGGAGATATAAGATAAAAATAAAAAATATATATTTATTCGTAAAATGCGGAAAAATTTTCCTTATAATGAAATTATAAATGAAAACTATGTTATTACATATTTCCTAGCAATCTATCATAACTCCTAAGAAGCAGCTAAAAAATCTGATACTTGAACCACGCGATTGAAATCCATCTTCGCGACCAGATTCAACATACTCTTCATTTAAGCTTCCTTCCCTTTGCATGATCCTACAAAACATCAAAATGCAACCTAGTCACATCATGTATTAAGAATCATCGATTAGGAACTTAACAGAGTTAGATAGTAGACTTATCTGAAGCAGAGACAGACTTTTTGATTTTGATTCTATCTTCTCTCAGATCTTTCAGGTATTCAGGGCTACTTCGCAACCAGTTCCCCTTCTCTTGGCAATAGAAGCATATAGACTCTTTGGGAATGATACACAGGACTATTTCAAACTTAGCCTTTCTCTTTTCCTTTTGGTCAACCAGGTTGACTATGGCCGATCCCTTTCCGTTGGGAAGAGAAATATTTTCTGGACTTCCAATGTTTCCATTGTCAATTTCCATGGAAGTTTGAGAAGTAGATCTTCCAATCAAATTTGCTATTCCAGTGTGCCAAATCATTGCTGATTGAGCAACAACAAGCAAATAGGTAAGATCAATAAGGGTCATGTTGTGGTCTATAATATAGTATTCCTTAATGAGCTCACTATATGACTCAGGAAGTGACTGAAGAACCCAGTCAACAGCCAACTTCCTCGAGACAACGACACCCAGTACTCTCAACCTGTCAATATGTGACTTCATCTTCAAGATTTCAGTACACACAGGCCTTCCATCTTCATGTTTCATTGCAAGTAAGGCTTGAGTGACCTTGAACTTTTCAAGTCTTTGAGCTTGTAGGTGAGGCAGAATAGTTCGAGGAAGTGGAGGAAGTGAATCATGATATTGTAGGACATCATATTCAAGAGGAAAGCTTGTTCCAAGAGATTTGGGAATACCATAGTTGTCCGAACCAAACATCTACAGTGGGAGAAATTCAAGTAAGTTGTTTTAAGTCCTAAATATAACACCCAAATGAAATATTAAGGCTAGGACCCAACACGATAATTTACATTTCAGAAGAGGGATGTCGTAATCCGATTGTAAGGTATTTGAAGGTAGGTAAATGACGATTTACCAATTTCCACCACGAAAAACAAAAAATAATTTTAGGTTTTAAGTGAATTGAAATTCCTAGATCCTTTGAGATTCACTGAAACTTTCAATGGCATGTTTAAATCTCGATTGTGCCCTTCAAGTTTGTGATTGGGATGTCGAGGATCACAAACAACTACAAGGTGTGAATAACCATGCAAATTAGCTTGGTACACTCAATGTTACAACCACCTAATCAATGTGCCGGTTAACCACACACGCTCCATTGATCTATGATTAACATCAAGCTACCCTTTGTCACGCACTGTCAGTCCCAGATTAGTGTGCAAGTTAACCGCACGCGCTCCACTAACGACTTAATCAGGTGCAAAGTGCAATTTCATGGGTTAGCACCAACTTCACATTTTTCCTTAGTAACTAAGATTGGGAATTTATAATTGTTTACTTACTTAGTAGTTCACTATACTCTTTATGAAATTAATGTCCTATCAAACCCGTTCGGCTAACGACCCTCCACCAGTTAAGGAAGTGGTGGGTGAGAGTGGACACCCATTAAACTGCCATTTTATAGGCGGTAACCTTATACCCCCCCCCCCCCCTTATAAACCGGCTTCGTGAATGAGGCCTACTAACGGTAAGACTGACTTTACTCTTATATATATATATATATATATATATATATATATATATATATATATATATATATATATATATATATATGTATGTATATATTAAACTTATAATATTATAATAGTATAAGGGTTGAATTTTAAACTTTTAAAATTCTAGGGATTGTGTTGGGCTGAAGTTCTGTTTTGTATTGCGTCTTTTGGGCTCGTAGATTAGCCTTGTATTCTCCGGTTTGGGCCTGTCCTACCGAGAGCCTTTTATGTATTGTATATAAGTTATCGCTTGCATGCATATTAGGTTAAGATTCAAGATTTCTGTTTTAGTGTTCCAGAGTTTACGATATTGCTCTCTTGTAATCTTCCAATCCTTTACAGTTGATGTTCTTAATCGAGCTCTTCTAAGGATTTTGTTTAATCATTCGACACGTTTGATTCAAGCTGTTTGTTCTTATTATTTCGTTCTGCCTTGTTATTTATATTGTGTTCTTGCAGTTTCATATTCATATACTTGTTCACGATCTAATCGATCTTTATAGATTAAAAGTTATTATTTTAATCTCATCAATTGGTATCAGAGCAGGAGGCTGTGTAATCGATACACTTCTTTTCTGTGAAAAAGATTTTCATTAGGGTTTTCCGCAATCATCGATATTTATTGAGCCGTCATCTTAATTGACGTATCTTAGTATTTATTGTTTTGCCCTAATCTGCTTTATTACAAGTCTGATCTTTGAAAAGGTTATAACGATCATTATGGACGCAACGCAATCAAACCCTATTAATATTTCCAACAGCATTGGTTCGACGACAAAGATTCCAATCTTATACACCCATGACTATGAAGTATGGGCACATCATTTTGAAGATTACGTGATTGGATCGGAGGACAATGGTTTTCTCATATGGGAAGCCATTATCAATGGACCATTTTCTCATTCCGCGACATCCAGAGTTATTAAGACGCAAAAAGAATACAACGATTTGCTCAAGGACGTGACGAATATTGCGCAGGATGAGAAAGATAAATTCCAGTGCAATATTAAGGCACTAAGGTTGATCAGATTCGCCCTTCAGTCCGACACATTCAGACTAGTTAGCTCATGCACTACGGCGAAGGAAGTGTGGGATAGACTTCGCGAACTGTATTCAACAGACGAAGATCTTGAACACTCCATCCAAACCTTGCTTCTATCTGAGTTTGGAGAATTCAGGCAAGGGGCCGAAGAAACCGTGACCCAGACGTTTGATCGCTTCAATCATCTTCTCAGCAAGATGATCAAACACGACATTGAAAGGAAGCTCATCGAACAAAAGGTTACTTTCTTGAACGGACTGAGATCGGAATGGAGAGCAGTAGTTTCTACAGTCAAAGCCCATGAACAGTTTAAATCATACTCTTTGGCGAAACTGGTGGGTATTCTAAAGTCCCAAGAGAAGATTGTTGTTCAAGAGAAGAACGTTGTGTCCAGTCTTGGTTCGTTGGCCCTCCTATCTAAAAGTAAAGCCGTGATGGAGGATGAAGAGCTCAACTTGGAAGAATATGACCTCACAACTGAGGATTATGCCATGATGGTATCCAATCCTAAGAGGTTCATAAAGAAGAGATTCCCCAGCAACAAAAACCGAAACTGGCAGGGGAGTTATAGCTCTGAAAAGGCAAACAATGAACCGAAGGCTGAGGAGTCCAAGAAGGAACCGAAGGCAGATGGCGATTCCGGAGTAAGTTGTTTTTACTGTGGTGGCAAGAACTACTATGCTAAGGACTGTGTTCTTAAAAAGATGGCTGAAAAGGATGACGGAAAGGATGAGGAAGCCGTACTGCAGAAGAGGTTGGATGAGTTGAGGAAGAAAAAGTCTACCGCTAACCCTTCTATTAATGCTCTTATTGTGCAGGGTTCGGTTAATAACGATGAGTTCGGTAGCACCAAAGTTTGGTCTACTGACTCAGAAGACGAAGAAGTGAGGAAGCCTACTCATGGAAAGGCTTATATGGCTAAGGAGGAAAGCAGTGGTGGAAAATGCTTCATGGTGTCAAGCACATCTCAAATGAGGGGATACAATACCGATGGAGGAAGCAATGGACCGAAAGTGCAAGAAGATATGTGCTTCACAGCCAAACCACTCAGCCAACAGTTCAATGAGCTTGATGAACTGATAAAGAAGGTACAATCTGTTTTTATTTCATCTAAAGTACCATCATCCTCATATGAGAAAGAACTAAAAAATGTTAGCACAAGAATTTCTCATTTAGACAGTAGCTTAACTCAAACTAGAGTCACCAATTCTAACCTGACTGATCAATTAAGCAGGGTGGCGTCGAAGAGTGAGGAGCGGCGTATGTGGATTGAGTTAAAAGAGTCGGAATTAATTAAAGTCAAAGACGAAAACATTTATTTGCAGAGAGACAATTTGAAATTGTTAAAACAACGAAATGTTTTTTGTTTAATAGCTAAACGTTTATATTCCAATATTACTCAGCTGCACTTGGACTGTGAGATAGGCAAAAAGATCCACCGTATGATTTTACCATTCCTAGAATTTAAGGAGGATGAAATCGATGCTGAAGCTTACAATTGTGAGAGTGTGATTTCGTCTGATGATGTCAACCCAACTTATCAAATTGGACTGGACAAAATTGAGTCCTTCATTAAATCCAAAGACCATAAGGACATGCTTAAAAATCTGTTGGACGAAAATGATAGACTTAAACTGAGAACCGAAACCATACAAAAGTTTGACTCTCTAAATGCCAAAGTAAGCTCAGAAAATAAAATTGATGTTGAAAATGCATCTGAGCTTAACAAGGACGAAAACATGAGTGAAATTTCTGTAGAGGATACGGTTGACTGCTCAGAATTTGTGAAAAGCGAAACTGAAAACCACAAAAATCTTGTTTCTGAAAATTCTGTGGAATTCGCTAGATTGTCCCAACAAAAGTCCCCGAAATTAGTAGAAAAGGCTGTTGTCTATCAAAAGGTCAGAACCACTCCGAATCAGGTATACAAAGTGACTGGAGTAACCGAACATCAGACAGCTGAACTCACGGCTATTGTTAACGAAGACAATGCTGATGGCTGTGATGAGTTCTTCTGGGAAGCTCCTATTGACAATGGAAACGAAACCGTTGGCCTATCTGAAAGAACCTCTTGGATGAAGAAAGGGAGATACATACCTGAACCCTTGAACAAGCCTGATAATTTCAGTGAACCAAGCACAAGTGGTACAAAAGACACTCCTCAAGAGGTTGATCATTCAGTAAAAGAAGACATTCCTTCAACGCCAACAGCTCGAAGTGAAACTTCATCAGATACTCCTTCCACTTCCTCAGGACAAACTGAATCTTCTTCAGATATTCCCTCTGCTCCCTCGTTTCAAAGAAAAACTCCTAAAGTTCAAAAGGAATCAGCAAAGGTTACATCAAAAGCGAAAGCGAACGTTCATCATCAACCTAAACAGATGAGGGATAAAAAGATAGAAAGGAACCTAAGATACAGGAAAAACCTTTCTGAAAGGAAACAATTCTGGCACTCCCAGAATGCATACTATTCACACAAGGACAAGAATCTGAAGTATGAAAATAATCTCGTAAGAAAGCACGATAATTCCAACAACCGAAAGCCAAGGTTCGGTTCGCAAGAAGATACCAACCGAAAGCCAAGGTTCGGTTCGCAAGAAAATTCTAACCGAAAGCAAAGGTTCGGTTCTGAAAAGGATTTCAACCGAAACCAAAGGTTCGATTCCAAGAACAACTCCAACCGAACTCAGAGGTTCAGTTCTGAAGTCAGAAGAGAACAAGACTCAAAAGTTAAACCCACCAACGATCAAAAGCAAAAGGGTCACCTACAGTCATCAGCAAGGAAGACACCTCCATCCAAATCCAAATCCTCTCTTCCTAATTCTTCTTGTTCATCTCCATCTTGCTCTAACACTAATTCCATGGGTTCTCAAAAACCACGTCCATCTGCTGAACAGAAGGAAAAGCAGAAAGTCGGTGAATTCAAACCTGAGTCTAAAGCGAACAAATCCAATCCTAACAAAATAAAAGTTTTCACCATTAAAAGGAAAGATGAAACAACTTTAATTAAAAGAACATATCTTGTTGATATCTCTCTAACTATTCCTGTTCCCATGAAAACCTCACATGGACCCAAGAAACTTTGGGTTCCTAAATCTGCTTAATTTTTGCAGGTTATAAGTGACGAGCAGTTTGACGAAGAATGGTACATCGACAGTGGCTGCTCGCGTCACATGACAGGAAGGAAGGAGGAACTCAGGGAATACAGATCTCTTGCAAATTGTGGCAACGTTAAGTTTGGAAATAACTCTTACGGCACCATAAAGGGATATGGGATGATAACGAATGGTGATTTTACCATAAGAAAGGTGGCTTATGTGGAAGGACTTCAACACAACCTCATCAGTGTATCTCAGCTTGTTGGAGGTACAGGTCTTAAAGTTTCATTCGATGATGAAGGTTCTGAAATCATAGAGAAAACAACAAAGAAAGTGATTCTGAAGTCAGAGCGAAAGGGTGAAATGTTTCCGCTGAACATGAAACCCATCAAAGGAAACCCAACAATTTGTCTGCTATCAAAAGCTCAATACGAAGAAAGCTGGTTGTGGCACAGAAGACTCTCTCATCTCAATTTCAAAGATATCAACCGACTTGTCACTGGAGGTCATGTTAGGGGTCTTCCATTGCTCAAGTTTGACAGAGAGCATTTATGTGCTGCATGTGAAATGGGAAAGCAGAGTCGTCAAAGTCACCCATCCATAGTTAACACAAAAGTTGTTGAACCACTCGAATTGCTTCATATCGATTTATGTGGTCCTTCATCTATTGAAAGCATCGGTGGTAGCAAGTACATTCTTGTTGTCGTTGATGACTTCTCTAGATTTACATGGGTGTTCTTTCTAAAGCTCAAATCTGAAGCGACTCAAAAGCTGAAAGTGTTTATCAAGCAAATTGAATTCCAGCTCAAGAAGGTCGTTCGCAACATCAGGAGCGACAATGGTCTCGAATTCAAGAACAGGGAGTTTGAAGCGTTTCTTGCAGAAAAGGGAATTAGCCATAATTTCTCAGCTCCCTACACACCACAGCAGAATGGAATAGTCGAAAGACGAAACCGATCTCTGTGTGAAGCTGCCCGAACTATGTTAAGTTTCGCTTCCTTACCTCTATATTTTTGGGCTGATGCTATTTCTGCTGCTTGTTATACACAAAACAGGTCCTATCTCAACAAGCGATTCACGCTCACACCATATGAGATACTAAACAACAGGAAGCCCAATGTGAAATTTTTCCACGTTTTTGGCTCAAGGTGTTTCATCTTTAACTCTAAAGAACACCGCAACAAGTTTGATGTCAAAGCCGACGAGGGAATCTTTCTGGGATACTCACTCACTTCAAAGGCGTACAGGGTCCTAAACAAACGATCAAGAAGGATTGAAGAAACATACTATGTGACCTTCGACGATAGCTATGTCAAGAAGCTACAGGCCATAGATGACACTGCCAGGGAAATCTTCCCTCAAACTGGTCAAGTCACAATCTCAATCGCCAATATGTACGAGAATTTTCTGGATCTCTTTGATGAACCGGAAAAAGCTTCTCTCTCAGAAGCAGGGGCAGCCGACAACAAAATAGATCATATGAAGAAGATTGTCGAAGATGCTGCAAGAAGAATACATGAAGGAGAATCGCCTACTGATGAATCTCCAACCAACAATGCTTCAGTCGAGGGGGAGCCAAATTCTCTTGTCGAGGGGGAGCCTAGCTCACAAGTCCAGGGGGAGCCAAGCTCTACTACTTCAACCGAAGGTCCTTCATCAACCGAAGATGCACCTCCTCACGAAAGTCCTTCAATGTCTGAAAATCCAGCACCACAAGAAACCCCTGAACCTTACGTTTGTCAAGACTCATCAATTGAGGGGGAGCATGATGATATGACGCTTGATTTTGATAGCCAATCCGAGCCTGAAGAGATGATCAACGCTGAACTAGATCCATCCTTTGATCTGAATTACCCTCCTCTTACAAAATGGACCAGAGATCATCCTATCTCTCAAGTAGTTGGTGATGTATCTGAAAAGGTTCTGACCCGATCTCAACTGAAGGCAAAACAGACATCCTTATTCTCAAAAGTTGAGTTCTGTATGTTTAACTCATTTGTATCAAAAGTTGAACCGAAGACAGTGAACACTGCCCTCGACCACTCTGATTGGGTTCAAGCGATGCAAGACGAACTGAATGAGTTTGAAAGGAACAAAGTCTGGCGCCTCATTCCAACTCCTCCAGATGCTTCGGTTGTTGGTCTTAAATGGGTCTTTAGAAACAAAATGGACAAGGAAGGTAATGTCATAAGGAACAAGGCTCGTCTGGTTGTCAAGGGATACTGTCAGGAGGAAGGGATAGATTACGAAGAAACGTTCGCTCCAGTAGCTAGGCTAGAATCGGTTAGAATATTTCTGGCCTATGCTGCTCACAAAAACTTTGAGGTCTTCCAAATGTACGTCAAGTGCGCATTTCTCAATGGAGAACTTGAAGAAACGGTGTATGTGGAGCAACCTCCTGGGTTCGTGAATGAAAAATATCCAAATCATTGCTACATTCTGGATAAAGCTGTGTACGGCCTCAAACAAGCTCCGAGAGCCTGGTATGAAACGCTTACAAAATTTTTAAAGATGTCCAAATTCAAACAAGGTTCGGTTGACCCAACCTTCTTTCGCAAAAAGGAAGGTAACCACCTTATGATAGTTCAAATTTATGTCGATGACATCATCTTTGGCTCTACGAATCCCAGCTTAACAGCTGAATTCAGAAAGTTGATGGAGACTAAGTTTGAAATGAGCTCAATGGGTCCTATTAATTTTTTCCTTGGTTTAAATATAAGACAGGGACCCGAAGGCATCTTTATCAATCAGGAAGCTTACACAAAGACTCTCCTAGCAAAGTTTGGCATGATGGGAGACTCAAAAGTCAAAGTCCCTATGGCATTCGGCACCAAACTTACCCCTTCACTGGATAAACCGGCTGTCGACATCACGCTCTATCGTCAAATGATAGGCTCACTGATGTATCTAACTGCTAGCAGGCCTGATATCATGTTTTCTGTATGTTATTGTGCTCGATTTCAGGCTAACCCACGCGAACCTCACATGCTGGCAGTGAAGAACATCCTACGCTATCTCAAGCGAACCGCCTCCTTGGGTCTATGGTATCCATCCAACTCTGGCTTCTTCGTTCAAGCCTATTCTGATGCAGACCTTGGAGGATGTGGACTCGACCGCAAAAGCACAACTGGTGGCTGTCAATTTCTTGATGGGAAGTTGGTCAGCTGGCAATCCAAGAAACAAACATGTGTGTCGCTGTCTACTGCTGAAGCGGAATACATTGCCGCTGCATCCTGCACATCACAAGTGATTTGGATCCAGAGTCAACTTCGAGACTATGGACTCAATATGAAGAAGATCCCTCTATATTGCGACTCTGAAAGTGCAATTAGGATCTGTCATAACCCGGTGCAACACTCTAAAACCAAACACATAGCACTGAGGTATCACTTCATCAAAGATCATGTGGAAGATGGAAATGTCGAAGTTCACTTCGTAAGAACCACTGATCAACTGGCTGACGTCTTCACCAAAGCTCTTCCAGAAGCCTCATTCAATAAAATTTTGCAAGGACTAGGTATGATGGAATCAGAGTCAGTACCTCACACTACCTCTCAATCTCAAACGTAAGAAGCGAAACCAACCGAACGTTCGGGTTCGGTTCAACCATTTCACTCGCTCATTACTTCAAAGGTAGTTTTTCTAGGTTGTATATTTCTTGTGCAAAATTTGTTTTTCTTTATGTAAAAAGATTTTTTTTATTGCATATCTAAACTCCTTGGTTTCTTAAAATTTTCCAAAAACCGAAACCTCCAGAAGGTTCGGGTTCGGTTATTCAAAATTTTCAAGAACCGAAACCAACCGAAGGTTCGGGTTCGGTTTTTCAAAATTTTCCTGAACCGAAACCAACCGAAGGTTCGGGTTCGGTTTTTCAAAATTTTCCTGAACCGAAACCAACCGAAGGTTCGGGTTCGGTTTTTCAACTTTTTCCAACCGAAAACAACCGAACGTTCGGGTTCGGTTTTCCATTTTTTTTGAATCAAAAGTTTTTTTTTCTTGTCTTATTTTTTAATCTTTTCTATTCTTGTCTTATTTTTTTATCTTTTCTATTTTTTTTATTTTTTAATTTTATTTTCATTTTTTTATATATAAATTTCAAACACTCCAAAAATATGTTTTTATTTTTTTTTTGTATGTTCGTTTACTTATGGGGATATATTTGCTGAATTACTTAAGTGTCCCTAGAAGCATGCTGCTGTATGTGTCCCAAGCCTCATAAGATTTTGAATAATTGCCTTCACGACTTGGTATACACAAACCTTGTCTTCCCAATAAGGCTAACTTATTTATTTTAATCGTGAGCTACCTCACACTCTTCTCACATGAGTTAAGAGTCTCCTGCTTGGTCCTTTCTTTCACAGCAGAGGTACTATGTCTTCTTTCACCATCCCCATTACACTTCTCCATAACATTCGTTTCATCACTGTAACCCTAGAGACTCTCAGAAACTACCACTGAGGTTTATGGTTACGCAACATCTGTGTTTATGATCTTAGTTTCGTGCCACTACGAGCTGAGTGAAACCCAAAATTCAACACCAAAAAATTGACGGTGACAAATTAATTTGATCAAGTTTTCAACAATGAATTGACGAATGTACCTTCATGAAATCTCAATTTTTTTTTTACGATTCCAATGAAATTGTTACACACCATAACATTTCTTCCCATGGGATCCTGTTATAATTTTAATCTGAGATTTTATACTTATCCAAGTCACTTAAAAATCAACTCCAACCTACTTGTTCAACAGACTACACTGGTCTCACAAGTACTTTGTTCACATTCGTTCTTATATCAAGAATTGAATTGATGAATCAAAGCGAAACCACCCTTATTTTATCTTATTAAAAGAAGCCTTTCAACATTTATTAATAAATGTTTGATCGTAATTCAACGGGATTCCACACTAACACTTTAAGGTCTCTCTTGATCTTGAAGGAAGAGATTCGTGCCCGGGATCATCAGTTTCATGTCATAATTGACATCACAGATTATTCCAAAAAGAGTTGCTTTATTTCCTTATCTTTTACACTCTTAGCACGAAAATCCTAGATTTTCCAAAATTCTGTTACTAATTATTTTACAGGCTGGATAATTAATGGATGGTTCATAATGAAGTTGTGGTTACCAATAATCCACGTGGGCGTTTTATTCAAAAGACAGCAGGTTAAAAAGGGGAAGAGACAAAAGATGCTGACGCGGCGGAAGTTCAAAGGATAGAAATTCAAACGACGGTAAAAAGGCGGGCGCGTGAATTTGAAGAGGCCGCGCTTTTTTTCTGACACTATTGGACGCGTGTGCAAGTATTGAAGCGTCATCCATCTAGCATTAATGGCGCGTGTGGAAATGGAAACGGTTCCTCTCTATGAACCGGCGCTTATTGGGCGGCGTAATCCTAGGAATCTGACACTCTCTCTCCTACGTGATCATCGCACGTCCCAACTGTCACCAATCAGTCACTCAAATACCCTTCCATATTTCCATAAAAGATTTGAATCGATCTTTCTCTCTCCTATCACCTACTATAAAAACCCATCCAGACCACCTTTTACCTCTTTACTGCCCCATAATTTCCAAAGCAAAAATACTTCCAAACTCTCTCCCGGTTATCTTCTTCTCCAACCTGCAACAATGGCTGAATCCTCTTCCGTCCATGCTACTTCTCAGATTCTTCCAATCCGTCCTCAGCAATGCCTTGTCATTGATCTGAACCCACTAGCCTATGATCCCTACATGTCGCCGATTATTGAATGCCTCAAGTACTCCCAACTTGCTCCGGCATTGTCCAGGATTGAAACGGTGCCAATGGTGGCTCTATCTCAGGTCTATGCGACGGCCTACTACGACAAGGGTGTCGACAGAATCTTTTTCGAAGTGGCGGAACACAAGACGTCGATTTCTCGTTCCCGCTTCTGCTCTATGCTTGGGTTTGCTGCTGACCCATCGCGTGTTCACCCGGAGACAATTCCGGTTGGTATGCTCTACAGCATGTTCTACAACATGGGCTACACGGAAGTTCTCACCTCCGTCGCCAGATTCAAGAAGTCATGCCTACCGCCCCAATGGAATGGGTTATTCACAGTTCTCTTCAAGGGACTGTCAGAACGAAGCTCAGGATCGGACGGGGCCAGTCGTCTTTTCCTGTCAATCATGTATGGGGTCTACAACGGGATCAACCTCGATTACGCGTCTGTCCTTTGGCAACAGCTGATTCAGAGCCTTTCTTCCACTTCTCGACACTCTGAAGTGTCGCTGGCCCGGTTCTGGATCTTGATCACAAGATGGGCCATGGACAGGTTTGACGTCCAAACTGCTGACGGTGCACCGATGTCTTCGATTGGTACGTTCCACACCACGAAGATCATCGTATCCGCTGCATCGAAATTCTCCTTCATTGGCTCTATCCCGGAGTCGATGTATGGTAGTGTGCCATCAGACAGCAGTATGATCAAGGCGATCAAGGAGTTAGGGCCATCTGGTCCGAGGGAACTGACACCGGACATGCTGCGATCAATTCATGATGCTGACAAACCGGTGGCAAGGGGTAAGAAGGCAGACAAGGGGAAGAAACCATCAAAAGCCCCAAAACCCACTCCCAAGAAACGCAAACAACCAAAGGCTGCTTCCTCTCCAAAACCGAAAAGGAGGAAGACCCAACCGAAACGGACGCTCGTCCTTTCCTCAACCTCCAGTGAATCAGAAGGTAGGAGTTCGGACTCTGAGGGGTCACAAGGAGACGAATCTCCACAAAGAGGCAACACACCCCCTCGGTCCCCAACCCCGGAGATGGAACTTCACCAATCCCCAGTTCCTTCCCCTCCACCCACAATACCTATTTCCATTCCCACCATAACTCCTACTATACCACCAACCTCATTCCCTATACCTCCACCCATATTCACCACCTCAACCGAAACACCACCTGTAACCGAAACCCCTCCCGTAACCGAACCTCCACAAACCGAAACCCATACACAACCACCACCCGAAACTAACCCCCCACCTACTCAACCTGAACCAATCAAACCCATAACACCCCCAGCTTCACCACCACCTCAATCTCCAGAAGACGCCTCCGATGGCGATGATCAATACCTAGGTGGTGATCACCTGAACTTTGATTCGGTCTACTATAGTCCGTTTCAAGTTCAAAGTGATGAGGAGGATGATGCTCCTGTAACCAAGAAGCATCTCCGCGAGCTGAACGAGAAGGTTGATCAACTTCTCGCCTCCTCTTCCAATCAGCAGTCATCCTTATCTGAAGCTGCCCTTCAGAGGATAGTTGATGCCTTCTCTAGGGCTCAACATGACTCAGTGGCCTCTGCTACTGCTGCAATAGACGACTCCACCCGAGCTTGTGAGGCAGCGACCGAAAAAGTCGATAAACTATTCCATGACGCTACAATCCTGCTGCAGTCTATGCAGGAACGCGCCGATGCCACCAAAACAACTCTGGAACCACTTGTTAATCAATTGGCCCAGTTTGTAAAGACGGAGTTATCCTCGTTCGCTACCCTCAGACAAAACCTTAGCGACGACAACTCGGCACTCCGTGCCTCCATTGAAGCCCGCTTGGCAAAGCTACAAGAGGATCTTGCGGCTGAAAATAAACTGATGGACGTCCTGGCGAGTAAGACTACTGCCCTCAAGGTCAAGAGCACCCAACTTTCCAACTCCGAACAACAATTGGAGGCTCTTCGATCCGAAAGGGAAATCATCAAGACGTGTGTTTCGGATGTCCACGTCGCTCTATCCAACATCCTGGAAGCACACGACCCCATTCTGAATCACTCGGTGAGGCGTACCCTCGCTGAGAAACTCTCTCCGGCCATGGCTCTCTTGAGTAAAATTGAAGGCCTACCCAGTTTCGTGTCCATTCCGAAACAAGGGGGAGATGAGAAGAAAGGATCGAAACCACCTCCTACCTCAAAAGCAACTCACACAACCGAACCACCCCCAACTGGTCATGCCTCGGGTTCGGGTGTGAAGGACAAGGGCAAAAACATTGCAGAGGGAGGAGATGAAGATGAAGATGAAGATGAAGACAAGGAGACTATTGCGGACATGTTAAAGAGAAAGAACAGTCGCAATACTGATGACGATGTCAGTCGTGTGGCACGTGAAGCTGAAGAAGCCGAACGTAAACAAAAAGAAGCCAACGATCTCCTTGAGAGCCGAAAGCTGCTCTTCCCTGCCTGGACCAGGGATCGACTGATAAAAGAGGCCATAGAGACTCCAAGCATACTATGGCTCGAGCCGGTGATATCGTTCGACTGCATCAACTCGGTCGATTCGCAATTTGATATGCCGCTGACTCGAAAGGCGTTCATCTTCCACGCCTTCTCCAACATTTTCGAAGTCCCGCATCCGAACGATGAGCTTGACAGGGAGCTCATTGACTTTTATCTGGAGGCCGCTCGCCCTCAATACCTTACATGGAGCGCCCAGAAGATTGTCAGTGTTCGGGTGATGAAGCCGTTTGCCGTGGGGAGATTCACAAACGTCAAGTTCAAGCTTATCCGAGGATCTGCAAGAACTGCTCACATGATCTCTCTGGCGGATCTGCCCAATCTGAACCCTCATGATTGGATAGTCTTGTACAACATCTTGCTGACAAACGAAGCCGAATATGGTCCCATCTTAGACCATGTCAAAAGGATGCTGGCATGCTATATCATGGAGGTGGCCCTAATGGATCAGGAGGTTGCCACAGTGTTTAAGAAGAAACCGAAAGTCAAGCCTGTGGGATCGGCCAGTGATCTAAACATGATGAAAATGGGCAAGATAGATTCGAGGTGAAACTCTGTGATGTTCACCAGAGCCGAAGGACAGAAATGTCTGTTCGCGTTAGCTGACAAGCACCTCTACACCACTACCTGCTTGGAACACGTCCTATCTATCGTCAAGCAGTGTAAGGACAATTCGGCTGATGACATCAAATATTTTGAAGATATGATTAATTGGTACATCCGGTTTAGACAGACCATCCTTTCCATAACCAAGTGTCTATTTAGTACCGTGAAGAAGAAGGTACCAGCTTCAGCCGCCGGCCCAAGTAAGAAGTGATGGTCTCGCTCCAAATTGACGCAAAGGGGGAGATTGTTGGGCTGAAGTTCTGTTTTGTATTGCGTCTTTTGGGCTCGTAGATTAGCCTTGTATTCTCCGGTTTGGGCCTGTCCTACCGAGAGCCTTTTATGTATTGTATATAAGTTATCGCTTGCATGCATATTAGGTTAAGATTCAAGATTTCTGTTTTAGTGTTCCAGAGTTTACGATATTGCTCTCTTGTAATCTTCCAATCCTTTACAGTTGATGTTCTTAATCGAGCTCTTCTAAGGATTTTGTTTAATCATTCGACACGTTTGATTCAAGCTGTTTGTTCTTATTATTTCGTTCTGCCTTGTTATTTATATTGTGTTCTTGCAGTTTCATATTCATATACTTGTTCACGATCTAATCGATCTTTATAGATTAAAAGTTATTATTTTAATCTCATCAGATTGTAACTAAATGTGTCAAGAGTAGACTCTACATTTACAAATTCCAAAACTTGAGGGCAAGTTTTGAACTATTCAAAAACTTTTGGAGCCTATAACATATGAGTTTAATATAGGCTTTAATGAAAAGACTCTTGAGAATCCATAACTTGAGGACAAGTTAGGGAGTTCATAAAAGCATTTATGGAAAATGAATCTTCATGTTCATAACCTATAAGTTTAAGGATTTCTTTAAAAGAAAAAATTTTCATTTTCCATAACTTGAGGAAAAGTTATAGAATTCATCAAAACATTTAGATCAACTATTGTAACTTACAAAATCAAAGAATTTATTTATGATCTAAATCAAGCTCGTAAGAACAAGACGATTCATGTCAAACAAATTTCGTGTAATTAGCCTAACCATATAAACTAATACAAAACACGAAACTTTAACAATTATCTTTTAAATTGGATAAGCATGATCATTACCACATAAAAAAAACAGTTTATAAGTTCAAAAACAACTTAGGGTAATGATCATAGTCCAAATCTAGCCAAAAACCTCAAAAATATGCATTTTGGAGCACCAACTCAACGAGTTGGTCGGATTTCTGCTTGGACTCGGCAAGTCCACCAGTGGACTCGATGAGTACACTGTCCAGAACAGCAGAAAATTGATTTTTCAAGCTTAAACAACAAGTACCATCAAGTATAATTGAAAACAATCCTAGGCTCTAATACCAGTGATGGGTTTTGAGCATTCTAACACTCCTATGGTGTACATGCAACCCTAGATGCTTTGGATCTATGTTTTCTCTATTGTACATGCATATATTCAATATTCCAAAGCATCATCCTATCTAGCACACAATGAAGTATAAACAACATGAAATACAAGTTAGATGACATACCTTTTAGTGTAGTTGGAAGCCTTGGAACTTTAAGAACTCAGTGCCCCAAGTGTTGCACCTCAAATGGAATCACACAACACCACCAACAAATGGAGGAACTTTATAAGATGTCACTTGCACCCATAAAATCGGTCTACCCTCTTGTGCTTCCACTAGTGCCAATTTCATGAACTAGAGGGGTTCTTATATAGTATGGCTTGATTAGGGTTATACCATGCAAACCCTAATGTGCATGACTTTCCATATTCCTCATGCTCCATGGGTTTAAACCTCCATGGGTCACCACATGGGTTTAGCCCAACACAAGGAATTATGGATCACAAGCCCACATTATAAGAATGAAGGATTTACATAATCAATCCCCATATATTTAATTAGTCTCTTCTGATCACAAAATTAATTCCAAACTAATTCTTGATCAATACTAATTAAATAATATTATTTCATTTTAATATATTAGAACTTTTAATTATTAATAAATCATAGATAACCTCTTCTTAATTATCTATCCTTCAGATTGTTCTGGTGCCATGCAACCCAAATGGACCATACTACTTTTGGGTCAAGTAAATACCAAATATAGTTATGGACATAGACACTAATCCAACAGGAGAGTTATTGCTTATGCTCCATGGCAGCTGAAGTCGTATGAGGTCTATTTTCTGACTCATGATCTGGAGTTAGGGACAATAGTGTTTTCCCTTAAGATTTTGAGACATTATCTATATGGGGTCCGGTGTACTGTTTACACAGATCACAAGAGTTTGAGGTATCTCATGGACCAGCAAAACCTGAACATACGGCAACGTAGGTGGCTTGATGTGGTCAAGGATTATGACTGTGAGATCCTTTACCATCTAGGTAAAGTGAATATGGTAACAGATGCTTTGAGTCGCAAGTCGGTTGGATCTTTGGCTGGGGGTATGTGTATGAGGATATCCATTGATTCTCCACTTTGAGATTTGATCTGAGGGGTACATGCAGAAGGTGTCAAGAAGGAGAACTAGAAACAGGAGAGGATCAGGTGTGAGATTGAGAGATTTGTCACTGATAGTTAGGGATCGTTGACCATGTGTAGTCGGGTTTGGGTTTTAGTTTCTGGAGGGTTCGGGCATATAGTATTTTAAGAGGCACATAAGTCTCTCTTTTCAATACACCCGGGAGCTACCAAAATGTATCGAGATTTGAGACTAGGTTACTGGTAGCCTTGTATAATTATGGAGATAGCTTGGTACGTTGAGAGGTACTTGACCTGTAGGATGGCCAAGGCCGAGCACCAGAGCATACATGGCAAGCTGCAGCCTTTAGAAGTTCCCATGTGGAAGTGGGAACAAATCACCATGTATTTTATCACTAAGCTACCGAGGACTGCCAAGCGTTTTGATGCTATATGGCTCATCGTGGATCGGTTAACCAATAATGCCCACTTTTTAGCCATCCGGCAGAGCTCCACGGTCGAGAAATTGGCCGATGTGTATGTTCGTGATATTTTTGCTCATCATGGGGTTCCGGTTACCATTATATTAAATCGAGATGTTCGGTTTACTTCACGATTCTGGCAGAGGTTCCACAAGGAACTGGATACAAGACTGCATTTCAACACTGCTTATCATCCATAGAGTGAGCGGACCATCTAGATACTTGAGGATGTTGGATTAGATGTCTAAGCCCATAACTATAATTGGTATGTACTTGACCCGATAGTAGCATGGTCCTTTTGGGTTGCCTTCACCATAGCAATTTGAAAGGCTGAATTATGGAGAAAGAGGTTAATTATGATTTATTAATATATTATAAGAATAATATATTAGTTGAGAAATCATATTATTTAATTAGTATTGATCAAAAATTATTTTGGAATTAATTTAGTGATCAAATTAATTAACGGGGACTGATTATGTAAATCAATAATAGTTGTAGTTTGGGCTAATAGATCCTATTGGCGTAGGATGGATGAAAATCTATGGGGAGCCCATAGAATTCCATCCAAGGCATACCATATAGGGATCCATGTGTTGCTTAGGGCCTAAGCAAGGGAATTAGGGTTTCCAAGTTGTAAATCCTAGGAGCCTCAACTATAAAAGGAACCCCATGGCTCACAAAATCAGAACCTATGATCTCATAAGAAATCCTAGCCGATTTTAAAGCCTCTCATCTCTCTCTCTCTCTCTCTCTCTCTCTCTCATAATCTTCCAATTGCCACTTGGTGTTTGTGACTCATTAGCGGTGCAACAATTGAGGCACTAAGCTCTTGAAGGTCAAGATCAACTAGCTATATGGAAAAGGTATTCATCTAACTTTGTTTTAGTTGTCAATTTCAAAAATTATATGCTAGAATTACGGTTTATGCTTTGGATATTTATTTGCATGTATAAATTGAGAAAAACCTAGATCCAAAGCATTAGGGTTGCATGTACACCATAGGAATGTTGTAGTGCACAAAACCCAATAGTTGTATTAGAGACTAGGTTGTTTTTCTGTTATATTTGATGTCATGGTTAATTGTTCAAAGCTGAAAGCAATTGAAATCTGGACTCTACCAGTTGAACTCGACAAGTCCGTAGTGGGACTCGACGAGTTGGGGCAACTCGACGAGTCCATGCACCGACTCAACGAGTTGTCTCATCTGTTAGTAGATTTTTCGGATTTCTAGCTTAAATTAGATAAGGATAATTACCATAAGTTGTTTTTACTGAATAAAATCGTTTTTTCTGCTACGGTAATGAATATCATCATCTAATTGAAGGATAATTGCCAAATTTTAAGATAATTACAAGATTATATGATATATTAGTTATTTGTAAAATTTAATTTGAATTATCTTGCCAAATAAAATTGGATTATGTCAAATTTTTGATAAAGATAAAATTATAGGATTATTTTAATTATTTTAAATTTGATCTGAAAGGTTTTGAAAAGTTTCAAAATTTTGCGCTCAAGTTTTGGAATTTAAATTTAATTAAAACTTTTAATTTTGAAATATTAAATTCTTAAACCCTAATATTTTGAAATGTTTCAAAAGGTGCACCTCATGGTTTTGTAATTTAAAATATGATTAAATAGTTTTAATTTTAGAATCCTAAATTTAGAACATTGATATTTTGAATAGTTTAAATTACACTCTCTTGGATTTTATTAATAAGATTAATTAAGTGTTTAATTAAAAGAAAGAATTAATAAATCCAAAACATGGTTTAAATTTAATTGAAATAAAAGTCTAATTTATTAAAAGATTAAACCAATTAGTATTTTAAAAGTTTAAAATACACCCTTATATTATATAAAATTAAAGGTCTAATATATTATATGTATAAGTAAAAGTTCAGTCTTACCGTCAGTTGGCCTCATTCACGAAGCTAGTCTATTAGGGGTGTTTAAGGAAGCGGGTTGTAAAATGACCGTCATTAGGTATCCACTCTTACCCACCGCACCCTTGACTAGTGGAGGGTCGTTAGTCGAACGGATAGGATAGGACACAAACTCTCATTAATAAGTATAATGAAATACAAATTAACTAAACGCTTTTATAAATTCCCAAATCTTAGTTACTTTAGGAAAAATGTGAATTTGATGCTAACCCATGAAATTGCACATTGCACCCTATTGGTCCTTAGAGGAGCGTGTGTGGTTAATCGGCACACTAATATGGGACTAATGTAGGATGGAAATGGGTAGCTCATAGATTATCATAGATCAATGGAGCGTGTGTGGCTACCCGGCACATTGATTAGGTGATAAATAACTTCGAGAGTACCAAGCTAATTTGCATGGTTATTCACACCTTGTTTGTGATCCTCGATATCCCAGTCACAAACTTGTAGGGCATAATCGAGATTAAACATGCCATTGAAAATTTCAATGTATCTCAAAAGATTTAGGAGTTTCATTTAAAAACCTAATTCGTTTAAAATTTTGTTTTCGTGGTGGAATGGTAAATCGTCATTTACCTACTGACAAATAATTTACAATTAGATTACGGCATCCTTCTTTGAATTGTGAATTATTGTGTTGGGTCCCAGCCTTAATATTTCATTTGGGTGTTATATTAAGGACTAAATCAACTAACTTGAATTTCTCCCTTGTAGATGTCTAGTTCTGACAACTATGGTCTTCTTTATCCATTTGTAAAAAAAAAACTCCCCTCATAAAGATGATGTTGGGCTGAAGATTATTTTGAAGATTGCGTCTTTTGGGCTCGATAGTATAAGTTTCTTTGTATTCCGGTTTGGGCCTGTCCAACCGAGAGCCTTTTATGTTTTGTATATAAGTTTACGCTTGCATGCATATTAGGTTAACGATTTAGAGATTAACGAAATAGCGATTCATCTAGAGCATAACAGGTTTCTTTAATCGTTCTTGTAACCTACCAATCCTCTACAGTTGATGTTCTTAATCGAGCTCTTCTGAGGATTTTGTTTAATCATTCGACACGTTTGATTCAATCTTGTCTTGTTCTTATTATTGCGTTCATACAGTTTTATATTTACATACTTGTTCAAGATCTAATCGATCTTCATAGATTAAAGGTTGTTTTAATCGCATCAATTGGTATCAGAGCAGGAGGCTGTGTAATCGATACACATCTTTTCTGTGAAAAAGATTTCCATTAGGGTTTTTCCGCAACTATCGATATTTATTGAGCCGTCATCTCTTTATTGACGTATCTTGATATTTATTGTTTTGCCCTAATCTGCTTTATTACAAGTCTGATCTTTGAACAGGTTTTTACGATCATAATGGATGCGACGCAATCAAACCCTATTAATATTTCCAACAGCATCGGTTCGACGACAAAGATTCCAATCTTATACACCCATGACTATGAAGTATGGGCGCATCACTTTGAAGACTACGTGATTGGATCGGAGGATAATGGGTACCTCATATGGGAAGCCATCATCAATGGACCGTTTTCTCATTCTGCAACGTCCAGAATCATTAAGACACAAAAGGAGTACAATGATCTGCTAAAGGACGTGAAGGATATTGCACAAGATGAAAAGGACAAATTCCAGTGCAATATTAAGGCGTTAAGGTTGATCAGATTCGCCCTTCAGTCCGACACATTCAGATTGGTCAGCTCATGCACAACGGCAAAGGAAGTTTGGGATAGACTTCGTGAACTGTATTCTACAGACGAGGATCTTGAACATTCTATCCAAACTTTGCTTTTATCTGAGTTTGGAGAATTCAGGCAAGGGGCCGAAGAAACGGTGACCCAGACGTTTGGTCGCTTCAATCATCTTCTCAGCAAGATGATCAAACACGATATTGAAAGGAAGCTTATCGAACAGAAGGTTACTTTCTTAAATGGACTAAGGTCCGAATGGAGAGCAGTGGTTTCCACAGTCAAAGCCCATGAGCAGTTTAAATCATACTCTTTGGCGAAACTGGTGGGCATTCTCATGTCCCAAGAGAAGATTGTGCTGCAAGAGAAGAACGTCGTTTCTAGTCTTGGTTCGTTGGCCCACCTATCTAAAAGTAAAGCTGTGATGGAGGATGAAGACCTCAACTTGGAGGAATATGACCTCACGTCTGAGGATTATGCCATGATGGTGTCTAATCCCAAGAGGTTCATAAAGAAGAGATTCCCTAGCAACAAAAACCGAAACTGGCAGGGGAGTTACAACTCTGAAAAGGTGAACAATGAACCGAAGGCTGAGGAGCCCAAGAAGGAACCGAAGGTGGATGGCGATTCCGGAGTAAGCTTTTTCTACTGTGGTGGGAAAAACCACTATGCTAAGGACTGTGTCCTTAAGAAGATGGCTGAAAAGGATGATGGAAATGATGAGGAAGCTGTGTTGCAAAAGAGACTGGATGAGTTGAGAAAGAAGAAGTCTACCGCTAACCCTTCTGTTAATGCTCTTATTGTGCAGGGTTCGGTTAATGATGACGAGTTCGGTAGCACGGAAGTTTGGTCTACCGACTCAGAAGACGATGAAGTGAGGAAGCCTACCTATGGAAAGGCTTATGTGGCTAAGGAGGAAAGCAGTAGAGGAAGATGCTTCATGGTGACTGACGTATCTCAAATAAGGGGATACAACACCGATGGAGGAAGCGATGGACCGAAGGTACAGGAGGACATGTGCTTTACGGCCAAACCACTCAGCCAGCAGTTCAATGAGCTCGATGAACTGATAAAGAAGGTACAATCTGTTTTTATTTCATCTAAAGTACCACAATCCTCCTATGAGAAAGAACTAAAAAACGTTAATACAAGAATTTCTCATCTAGATAGTAGCTTAACTCAAACTCGAGTCACCAATTCTAACCTAACTGATCAATTAAGCAGGGTGGCGTCGAAGAGTGAGGAGCGGAGAATGTGGATCGATTTAAAGGAGTCGGAATTAGTTAAAGTTAAAGACGAAAACATTTATTTGCAAAGAGACAATTTAAAATTGTTAAAACAGCGGAATGTGTTTTGTTTAATTGCTAAACGTTTATATTCTAATATTACTCAGCTGCACTTGGATTGTGAAATAGGCCAAAAGATCCATCGCATGATTTTGCCCTTCCTAGAGTTTAAGGAGGATGAAATCGATGCCGAAGCCTACAATTGTGAGAGTGTGATATCGTCTGATGATGTCAATCCGACCTACATGTATGGACTGGACAAAATTGAGTCCTTCATTAAATCCAAAGACCACAAGGACATGCTTAAAAACCTTTTGGATGAAAATGACAGACTTAAACTAAGAACCGAAACCATGCAAAAATTTGACTCTCTAAACGCCAACGTAAGCTCAGAAAACAAAATTGATGTTGAAAATGCATCTGAGCTTAACGAGGACGAAAACATGAGTGAAATTTCTGTAGAGGACACGGTTGACTGCTCAGAATTTATTAAAAGCGAACCTGAAAACCACAAGAATCTTATTTCTGAAAATTCAGTGGAGTTCGCTCGATTGTCCCAACAAAAGTCCCTGATATTAGTTGAGAAAGCAGATGTGTATCAAAAGGTCAGGACCACTCCGAATCAAGTTTACAAGGTGACTGGAGTAACTGAACATCAAACAGCCGAACTCACAGCTATTGTAAACGAAGACAATGCTGATGGCTGCGATGAGTACTTCTGGGAAGCTCCAATAGATAATGCAAACGAAACTGTTGGCTTATCTGAAAGAACCTCCTGGATGAGTAAAGGAAGATACATACCTGAACCCTTGAATAAGCCGGATAATTTCGATGAGCCAAGCACCAGTGGTACGAAAGATATTCCTCAGGGTGATGATCGTTCGGCAGAAGGAGACATTCCCTCTACTCCCTCAGCTCAAAGTGGAACTTCTACAGACATTCCCTATGCTCCCTCGGCTCAAAGTAAAACTCCTACAGTTCAAAAGGAACCAGCCAAGAAGACACCGAAAACGAAAGCGAATGTTCATCATCAACCTAAGCAGATGAGGAATAGGAAGAGAGAAAGGAACCAAAGATACAGGAAGAACCTTTCTGAAAGGAAACAATTCTGGCAATCCCAGAATGCATACTTCTCACACCAAGACAAGAATCTGAAGTATGAAAACAATCCTGCAGGAAAGCCTGAAAGTCACAACAACCGAAAGCCAAGGTTCGGTTCACGAGAAAATACCAACCGAAAGCAAAGGTTCGGTTCAGAAAAAGACTTCAACCGAAACCAAAGGTTCGGTTCCAAGACCAACTCCAACCGAATGCAAAGGTTCGGTTCTGAAGTCAAAAGAGAACAAGACTCTAAGGTCAGTCCCTCCAACGATCAAAAGCAAAAGGGTCACCTAGAGTCTCCAGCCAGGAAGTCCTCTCAATCCAAACCCTCTCATTCTAATTCTTCTCGTTCTTCTAATTCTTCTACTTCCACCGATTCATCTCCATCTTGCTCTAAAGCTAATTATGCTTGTTCTCAAAAATCTCATTCGTCAGCTGAAGAAAAGGGAAAGCAGAAGGTCAATGAATCCAAACCAGAGTCCAAACCGAACACACCCAATCCTAACAAAATAAAAGTATTTACCATTAAAAAGAAAGATGAAACAACTCTAATAAAACGAACATGTCTAGTTGACATCTCTCTTACTGTTCCCGTTCCCATGAAAAGCTCACGAGGACCCAAGAAACTTTGGGTTCCTAAATCTGCTTAATTTTTGTAGGTTATAAGTGACGAGCAGTTTGACGAAGAATGGTACATCAATAGTGGCTGCTCGCGTCACATGACAGGAAGGAAAGAGGAGCTCAGGGAATACAGATCTCTTGCAAATGGTGGCAACGTCAAGTTTGGAAATAACTCTTTCGGCACCATAAAGGGATACTGGATGATAACAAATGGGGACTTTACTATAAGGAAGGTGGCTTATGCGGAAGGACTCCAACACAACCTCATCAGTGTATCTCAGCTTGTTGGAGGTACAGGTCTCAAAGTCTCATTCGATGATGAAGGTTCTGAAATCATAGAGAAAAGGACAAAGAAAGTGATTCTCAAGTCAGTGCGAAAGGGTGAAATGTTTCCTCTAAACATGAAACCCATCAAAGGAAACCCAGCCATATGCCTGTTATCAAAAGCTCAATCTGACGAAAGCTGGTTGTGGCACCGAAGACTCTCTCATCTCAATTTTAAAGATATCAACCGACTTGTCACTGGAGGTCATGTTAGGGGTCTTCCATTGCTCAAGTTCGACAGAGATCATTTGTGTGCTGCATGCGAAATGGGGAAGCAGAGTCGTCAAAGTCACCCATCTGTAATCAACACAAAAGTTGTTGAACCACTCGAATTACTTCATATTGATTTGTGTGGTCCTTCATCTATCGAAAGCATCGGTGGTGGCAAGTATATTCTTGTTATTGTTGATCACTTCTCACGATTTACATGGGTGTTCTTTCTAAAGCTCAAATCTGAAGCGACTCAAAAGCTGAAAGTGTTTATTAAGCAAATTGAAGTACAGCTCAAGAAGGTTGTTCGCAACATCAGGAGCGACAATGGTCTTGAATTCAAGAACAGGGAGTTTGAAGAGTTTCTTGCAGAAAAGGGAATTAGTCACAATTTCTCAGCTCCCTACACACCACAACAGAACGGAATAGTTGAAAGACGAAACCTATCTTTGTGTGAAGCTGCCCGAACTATGCTAAGTTTCGCTTCCTTACCTCTTTATTTTTGGGCTGACGTTATTTCTGCTGCTTGTTTTACACAGAATAGGTCTTATCTCAATAAGCGATTCACGCTCACACCATATGAGATAATAAACAACAGAAAGCCCAATGTGAAATTTTTCCATGTGTTCGGCTCAAGGTGTTTCATCTTTAACTCTAAAGAACACCGCAACAAGTTTGATGTGAAAGCCGACGAGGGAATTTTTCTGGGTTACTCGCTCACATCCAAGGCGTACAGGGTCCTAAAAAAGCGTTCGAGAAGGATTGAAGAGACATACTGTGTGACCTTTGGCGATAGCTATGTCAAGAAGCTACAGGCCAAAGAAGACACCGCTAGGGAAATCTTTCTTCAAACTGGCCAAGTCACAGTCTCGATCGCCAATTTATACGAAAAATTTCTGGAATTCTTTGACGAACCGGAAAAAGCTTCTCTCTCAGAAGCAGGTGCAGCAGACAACAAAGTTGATCATATGAAGCGGATTGTCGAAGATGCTGCAAGAAGAATGCACGAAGGAGGATCGCCCACTGATGACTCTCCATACAAAAATTCTTCAGTCGAGGGGGAGCCAAGTTCTCATGTCGAGGGGGAGCCAAGCTCACAAGTCCAGGGGGAGCCAAGTTCTACAACTTCAACCGAAGGTCCTTCACCAACCGAAGGTACTTCTCCAACCGAAGATGCCCCTCCAAACGAAGGTGCTTCAACGCCTGAAAGTCCAGCACCACAAGAAACCCCTGAACCTCATGTTTCTCAAAGCTCATCAATTGAGGGGGAGCATGATGATATGACACTTGATTACGATAGCCAATCTGAGCCAGAAGAAATGATCAATGCTGAGCTAGACCCAACCTTTGATCCGAATTACCCTCCTCTTACCAAATGGACCAGAGATCATCTTATCTCTCAAGTAGTTGGTGATGTATCTGAAAAGGTTCTGACCCGATCACAACTGAAGGCAAAACAGACATCCTTATTTTCAAAGGTTGAGTTTTGTATGTTTAACTCATTAGTATCAAAAGTTGAACCGAAGACAGTTAACAATGCCCTCGATCACTCTGATTGGGTTCAAGCAATGCAAGACGAACTAAATGAGTTTGAAAGGAACAAAGTCTGGCGCCTCATTCCAACTCCTCCAGATGCTTCGGTTGTTGGTCTCAAATTGGTTTTTAGGAACAAAATGGAAAAGGAAGGTAATGTTATAAGGAACAAGGCTCGTCTGGTGGTAAAGGGATACTGTCAGGAGGAAGGGATAGACTATGAAGAGACTTTCGCTCCAGTAGCTAGGCTAGAATCTGTTAGAATATTTCTGGCTTATGCTGCTCACAAAAACTTTGAGGTTTTCCAAATGGACGTCAAGTGTGCATTTCTCAATGGAGAACTCGAAGAAACTGTGTATGTGGAGCAACCTCCTGGGTTCGTGAACGAAAAGTATCCAAATCATTGCTATATTCTGGATAAAGCTGTGTATGGCCTCAAACAAGCTCCGAGAGCCTGGTATGAAACGCTTACAAAATTTTTAAAGATGTCTAAATTCAAACAAGGTTCGGTTGACCCAACCTTCTTTCGCAAAAAGGAAGGTAACCACCTTATGATAGTTCAAATTTATGTCGATGACATCATCTTTGGCTCCACGAATCCCAGCTTAACAGCTGAATTCAGAAAGCTGATGGAGACTAAGTTTGAAATGAGCTCAATGGGTCCTATTAACTTTTTCCTTGGTTTAAACATAAGACAGAGACCCGAAGGCATCTTTATTAATCAGGAAGCTTACACGAAGACTCTCCTAGCAAAGTTTGGCATGATGGGAGACTCAAAAGTCAAAGTCCCAATGGCATTCGGCACCAAGCTTACCTCATCTCTAGACAAACCGGCTGTCGATATCACGCTCTATCGTTAAATGATAGGCTCACTGATGTATCTAACTGCTAGCAGGCCTGATATCATGTTTTCTGTGTGTTATTGTGCTCGATTTCAGGCAAACCCACACGAACCTCACATGCTTGCAGTGAAGAACATCTTACGCTATCTCAAGCGAACCACCTCCTTAGGTCTATGGTATCCATCCAACTCAGGCTTCTTCGTTCAAGCCTATTCTGATGCTGACCTTGGAGGATGTGGACTCGACCGTAAAAGCACAACTGGTGGCTGTCAATTCCTTGACGGGAAGTTGGTCAGCTGGCAATCCAAGAAACAAACGTGTGTGTCGTTGTCTACTGCCGAAGCGGAATACATTGCCGCTGCATCCTGCACATCACAAGTGATTTGGATCCAGAGTCAACTTCGAGACTATGGACTCAATATGAAGAAGATCCCACTATATTGTGACTCTGAAAGTGCAATTAGGATCTGTCATAACCCAGTGCAACACTCTAAAACCAAACACATAGCACTGAGGTATCACTTCATCAAAGATCACGTGGAAGATGGAAACGTCGAAGTTCACTTCGTAAGAACCACTGATCAACTGGCTGACGTCTTTACCAAAGCTCTTCCTGAAGCATCATTCAATAAAATATTGCAAGGGCTAGGTATGATGGAATCTGAGTCAGTACCTCACACTACCTCTCAACCTCAAACGTAAGAAGCGAAACCAACCGAACGTTCGGGTTCGGTTCAACCATCTGACTCGCTCATTACTTCAAAGGTAGTTTTTCTATGTTGTATATTTCTTGTACAATTTTGTTTTTCTTTGTGTTAAAAATATTTTTCTCTTACATGTCTAAATTCCTTGGTTTCTCAAAATTTTTCAAAACCGAAACCTACCGAAGGTTCGGGTTCGGTTTTCCAAAATTTTCCTAAACCGAAACCAACCGAAGGTTCGGGTTCGGTTTTTCAAAATTTTCTAAAACCGAAACCAACCGAAGGCTCGGGTTCGGTTTTTCAACTTTTTCCAACCGAAACCAACCGAACGTTCGGGTTCGGTTTTTCATATTCTTTCCAAAGTTTTTTTTTATAAGTCTTCTTCTTTTTCTTTTCTTCTTACTTATTCTTTTTCTTTTCTTCTTACTTATTCTTTTACTTATTTTTTAATTTTTCTTTTATTTTTTTTAAATCTCAAAAACTCCAAAAATATTTTTTTTATTTTTAATTACTTGTGTGTTCGTTCGTTTATGGGGATAAATTTGATGAATTACTTAAGTGTCCCTAGAAGCATGCTGTTGTATGTGTCCCAAGCCTCATAAGATTTTGAATAATAGTCTTCATGACCTGGTATACAGAAACCTTGTCTTCCCAATAAGGCTAACACATTTATTCTAATCGTGAGCTACCTCACTCTTTCCTCACATGAGTTAAGAGTTTCCTGCTTGGTCCTTATTTTCGCAGCAGAGGTACTACGTTCTCTTACACCATCTCCATTTTTCTTCTCCATTACATTCGTTTCATCATAGTAACCCTTGAGACTCTCAGAAATTACCACTGAGGTTTATGGTTACACAACATCTGTGTTTATGATCTTAGTTTCGTGTCACTACGAGCTGAGTGAAACCCAAAATTCAACACCTAATTAATTGACGGTGAACAATTATATTGCTCAAGTTTTCACCAAAGGATTGACGAATGTACCCTAATGAAATCTCAAATTTTATTTTGTGTGATTCCTATGAAATTGTTAAACACCATAACATTTCTTCCCTTGGGATCCAGGTTTTAATTTTTTCTGAGATTTTATATTTTTCCAAGCCATATGTATAACATGTTTTACAACATGGGATACACAGAGGTTCTCACCTCTGTCACTAAGTTTAAGAAGTCTTGCCTGCCGCCACAGTGGAATGGCCTATTTACAGTCCTTTTCAAGGGCTTGTCGGAAAGGAGCTCAGGATCCGACGGTGCAAGTCGTCTCTTCCTGTCAATAATGTACGGGGTCTACAATGGGATTAACCTGGACTATGGGTTTGTCCTATGGCAACAGCTCATCCAGAGCCTCTCTTCATCATCCCGACACTCTGAGGTGTCGTTGGCCCGGTTCTGGATCTTGATTACAAGATGGGCCATGGACAAGTTTGATGTTCCCACTGCTGACGGTGCATCGATGTCTTCTGTTGGTACGTTCCATACCAAGAAGATCATAGTCTCAGATGCACCGAAATTTTCTTTCATTGGCTCCATCCCGGAGACAATGTATGGCGACGTGCCATCTGACAGCAGATTAATTCGGACGATCAAGGAGTTTAGGCCAACTGGTCCTAGGGAACTGACACCGGATATGCTCAGGTCAATTCACGATGCAGACAAACCGGTGAGCAGGGGCAAAAAGGCAGAAAAAGGGAAGCAAGCGTCCAAAGCTCCAAAGGGACCTTCTCCCAAAAAGAGGAAACAACCGAAGGCTGCACAGTCCCCACAGCCGAAGAGGAGGAAGACTCAACAGAAGCGAAAGCTTGTAATTTCCTCTTCTTCTAGTGACTCTGAGGGTGAGAGTTCGGGCTCTGACGGCTCTCAAGGAGACGAATCTCCTCAACGAGGCAACACACCACCTCGGTCCCCTACCCCAGAGATGGAACTTCATAATTCCCCAGTTCCTTCACCTCCACCCACTCTTCCTACTTCCATTCCGACCATAAACCCCACTATTCCCCCAACCTCTTTCCCTATACCTCCACCCATCTTTACCACTGCAACAGAAACACCACCAGTAACCGAAACCCCTCCCGTAACCGAACCACCACAAACCGAAACCCATACAACCGAAACTACCAAATCTCAACCACCACCCAAATTTAACCCCACACCCACTCAACCTGAACCTACCAAACCCACAACACCCGCAGTTTCACCACCCCCTCCATCTCCAGAAAATGCCTCCGATGGCGAAAACCCTTACCTTGGTGGTGAACACCTGAACTTTGATTCGGTCTACTATAGTCCGTTTCAAGTTCAGAGTGACGAGGAGGATGATGCTCCAGTGACGAAGAAGCATCTCAAAGAGCTTAACGAGAAGGTTGACCTACTTCTCGCCTCCTCTTCCAACCAACAGTCCTCTCTTTCTGAAGCTGCCCTTCAGAAAATTGTTGACGCCTTCTCCAGGGCTCAACATGATTCGGTGGCCTCAGCAACTGCTGCGATTGATGCCTCCACCAGAGCCTGTGAGGCAGCGACCGAAAAAGTCGATAAACTATTCTCCGACACTTCCGTCCTGCTGAAGTCCATGCAGGAAAGCGCCGACGCCACCAAGACAACTTTGGAACCAATTGTTCAGCAATTGGCCAAGTTCGTCTCAACGGAGTTGTCTTCGTTCGCTACACTACGACAAAATATCAGCGACCACAACTCGGCACTTCGTGCCTCCATCGATGCTCGCCTCGCTAAGCTATAAGAGGATCTTGCAGCTGAGAATTCTCTGATGGACGTTCTGGCGAGCAAAACAACCGCCCTCAAGGTCAAGAGCACGCAACTTTCCAACTCCCAACAACAACTGGAAGCTCTTCGATCCGAAAGGGAGGTGATCAAAACGTGTGTTTCGGATGTCCACGCAGCATTATCCAACATCCTGGAAGCACACGATCCCATACTAAACCATTCGGTGAGGCTTACCCTCGCTGAAAAGCTCTCTCCGGCCATGGACCTTCTCAGCAAAATCGAAGGCCTACCGAGTTTCGTGTCCATTCCGAAACAAGGGGGAGATGAGAAGACTGGATCGAAACCACCTCCTTCCTCCAAAGCTACTCACACAACCGAACCTCCTCCAACTGGTCAAGCTTCGGGTTCGGCTGTGAAGAACAAAGGCAAAAACTTAGCTGAGGAAGAAGATGAAGATGAAGACAAGGAGACCATTGCTGACATGTTAAAAAGAAAGAATAGTCGCAATGCTGAAGACGATGCCAGTCGTGTGGCGCGAGAGGCTGAAGAAGCCGAACGCAAGCAAAAGGAAGCCCAAGATCTCCTTGAGAGCCGAAAGACTCTCTTCCCTGCCTGGACCAGGGAGCGTATGATTAAAGAGGCCATAGATACTCCCAGCATCTTATGGCTCGAGCCAGTTATCTCGTTCGACTGCAACAACACTGTCGACTCGCAGTTCGACATGCCGCTGACTCGAAAGGCGTTCATCTTCCACGCCTTCTCAAACATTTTTGAAGTCCCTCACCCGAATGCTGAGCTTGAAAGGGAGCTCATTGACTTTTATCTGGCGGCTGCTCGTCCTTAATACCTCACTTGGAGCGCCCAGAAGATTGTAAACGTTCGAGTGCTGAAACCTTACACCAAAGGTCGTTTTATAAACGTTCGCTTCAAGCTGATTCGGGGATCTGCAAGAACTGCTCATATTATCTCCCTGGCAGATCTACCGAATCTAAATCCTCATGATTGGATTGTCCTATATAATATCCTTTTGACCAATGAAGCCGAATATGGTCCCATTATAGACCATGTCAAAAGGATGTTAGCCTGCTACATCATGGAGGTTGCCCTAATGGATCAGGAGGTCGCCATAGTCTTCAAGAAGAAACCGAAGATTACTCCTGTGGGATCGGCCAGTGATCTCAACCAAATGCAAATGAGCAGGATCGACCCGAGACGCAACTCGGTTATGTTCACTAGAGCGGAAGGACAGAAATGTCTCTTCGCTTTAGCTGACAAACACCTTTACACCACAGCTTGCTTGGAGCATGTGTTATCGATTGTCAAACGGTGTAAAGAGATGTAACATCCAAAATTTCAAAACAATTAAAACTTTTCAAAAACCACTAATTTTAATAATGTTGTTACAAAAAGGTTTTCAATACATTATTTAACAGAGTATTTCCCAGGTTCAATTCATAAAACACCAACGCGAGGATCGGTACGATCACGCCTTTACCTTGCCACAGACTCTTGAGAACCTGAAACATAAAACCACAACTGTAAGCCCGAAAGCTTAGTGAGATACCCCCAGAATACCAACCACATATACGCCTTTCCAGGCCCTGACCTTCCGGTCCATCACACAACATATTGCCTTCCGGCCCATAACATATCGCCTTCCGGCCCATAAGCATAAAATGCATATATATATAACATAACAATAATAATCATATAGCAGTTCATAGACAACAATCGATCAACAGATCACATATCATAGCATTACTCTAAACAAGATACCGGTCTGGCCGGTCACTAGCATAACATTACCCTATGAATCAGTCAACATACTAAATGCATACATACGCCTTTCCAGGCCATGACCTTCCGGTCCACATAGTAATGCCTTCCGGCCCATAACATGTATTGCCTTCCGGCCCATAACATATAACAACTGACAACTACCCGGATTTCCATCCGATAAAAGGGTTGGCATTGGTGCCATAAACCCTAGCGATATAGTGAGGATAACTCACCTCGAAACTGCCGACTGAACAGATAGCTCAAGCTACTCCGATCACTGATACGATCTCCACCTCTGGATAGCCACCAATGCACTGAACTCAAACAATAACAACAATTACCAAAATACCCCTGGAACCACTGGTAAATCCTTGGTCAAAGACAAGGTCAAAGTCAACCCCTGACTGACCCTACTCGCCGAGTCAACCCTATGACTCGCCGAGTCCCCATACTCAGAACTTCACTCAACCCGCGATCTAACTTGCCGAGTCACCCCAAGACTCGCCGAGTTCAACGACTCTGAGTCCACTCGCCCTTAACTCACCGATTCCTTAAGACACCCTTTCTACACGTCGAGTATCCCCTTTTTACTCGACGAGTTCCTCCTGGAAGAATCGCGGGGCCACCCCGACTCAACTCGCCGAGTCTGAAGAACAACTCGACGAGTCCCAGTTATTCTTCAAGCTACTCGCCGAGTCTGTTCATCAGACTCGTCGAGTCCATGCCATGCAGTCGATCAAACTGCTTCCTGAGATAAGTATTGTCCCGAAATACACAAGCATGGGACCTTCTGGACCTCTAAGGTCCTAATACAGGGTTATAGTCGTTTGGGGACTAGGGTAACACTTAATCTAATCACAAAGGGGTTCCATAAACCCTAATTCAATGACACATCAACATAGCAGAGCATAATTCGAATTCTTACCTGAATAATGTGCCCTCTGTGTCCCCAAATCCTCAGAACGTGACTCCCTTGCTGTTCCTTTAGCCAAGCCCTTCTCTTCCTTGCACCACAACCCTTCCAAGATCAACAATGGCCCTTAAACTTTGCTCCAGATGCACCCAATCGATTTAGGGTTCTTCCCAGAAGGCCAAAAATGAACAATGACGGCCAATAAGTGCCTCTTATACGTTCCAACCTGAACGGTTAGGGTTTTCACCAAACAGCGCAGACTCGCCGAGTCCATATCTGGACTCGTCGAGTCCAGTCGCGAACCCGCGACCCGGTCTACGATCCTACTCGGCGAGTCTAGGCTCCAACTCGCCGAGTCCCTTCTTAAAACACCCCCCAAATCATAGTTATATCGATATTTCAAATTCCGGGCTGTTACAACTCTCCCCCACTAGAACTAGACTTCGCCCTCGAAGTCTCACTCTGAAAATAGCTCCGGATGCTGCTCTCGCATCTCACGTTCCAGCTCACCGGTCATTTCCGGCCCATCCGGTGCTGCCACCGAACTAATACTAGAGGTATCTCCTTATACCTCATAGCCTCGATCTTCCGATTTCTGATGACCACTGGTCTCTCAGCATAATTCAGGCCCGTATCCACCTGAATGTCTTCTAATGGGACCACTGCCGACTCATCAGCTAAGCACTTCCTCAATTGCGACACATGAAAGGTGTCGTGGATCTGTCCCCACTCCGCTGGCAACTCCAATCGATAGGCTACCCGGCCTATCCTTGCAATCACCCGAAATGGCCCAATGTACCGGGGGGCCAACTTGCCCTTCTTCTTGAATCGAATCACTCCTCTCCAAAGAGAGGCCTTTGGGAGTACGAAGTCGCCGACCTGAAACTCAAGCTCGGATCGGTGGCTGTCTGCATAACTTTTCCTGTCGGCTCTGGGCGGTCAATAACCTCTGTCTCATCTGCTGAATCTGCTCTGTCGACTGAAGCCCGGTCTCTGTACTGTCCATCGCTCTCTGTAACCGAGAATTACCCAAGATGCAACTCTGCTCTAAATCCCAACAATCACTCGACCAATAAGGGTTAGGAAACCATGAACCACCGGATCCCCGATCCAAAGCCCACTTTGTCCATCCCGGACCAACTGAGAGATCCATTCTCACTCTCAGAGCAACTCTCACAAGTCCTCCTCTTGCCATCACATACACCTACTGAACTAGTCCCAACACCCGCAGGTTGGAAGACCCAATACACTAATGATATCCTCGAACATCTCCCAAGATGAACCATTACATCCATCCTACACTCTGATCAGAATCACACGGAGAATTTAAGATTCTCTCTCCCCCTGCATCCCTTCTGAGCCTCAACAGACATCTCCAACCCAGATGGGTTCCTACTTCGCTGCCGCGAACACGATGCTCAAAGCCATACTCGAAATACTCTAACCATAATTCTGCTCTGCAGCTTTCATTCTTGTGAACTTGCACTCCCCTTCGGAGTTACACACCTTTCCCTTTTCCTTCCAAGGGACCCTCTTGGCCATAATGCCACTCCAACCGGTGCCACGGTGCTTGCCCCAAGCGACACCACCCTTTTTCGTAACCGCTATTCACATACCCTGGTTATCATTGCAGGGGCTCTCAATCCCATGCACTCTCTCCACTCATCAAAATCACTGCCTCAGCTAAACAAGATTACTAACCCGGGGCCAGACCTCCCAATGCAATCACATTGCAACATACACAATCCGCAACCTCAAACTGATCCAGCAATACCAACAGAGTCTCCAGCATGACTGGACCGACTCTCATAACACATACTAGCCACTCGAGGCTATATCTCTGTGGGTCCGTACACCCAAACTCTGCGAACCCTCAGGTTCTAACTCTGGGAACCTTCCGGTTCCAGCTCTAGAAACATGCACAACATAATCCCGTGGGATTAATACAGTACAACCCATCACGTACCTCAAACATACCAATACGCTGATCGCATAACCCCGATTACTTACTCAAGCTTGATCCCGGCCTCCTCTCCGGCCTCCACAATCAAATGCCCTAGGTCTGTATCCCGCCCCGCATACCCGACACCCGCTCTCGTCGGCCTATACTCTGAGCTGACAAACACTGCCGAATCCCAACAGCTAAGCACCCTCACATACTCATCGATCTCCTGGAGAATTCTCCAATTCTCCCCCACTAAAACACTGACTAACTGCCACCGACCGTCATTAATGACCTTTCAGAACAATCCTGCACAAAGAGAACATTTACACACTGACTGCTTCCCACCAGCATAAGCAACCCTCAGCAAAACACATCTCCTCCCTGATCAATCCACTCAAAAGAATCCGGTCTTTCAATTATCCACTCTACGACTGCAGATGCTACCCGACATTCAACCCAGTGCCACATCTCCACTAACAACCCTCACGAACGATAACCAACGGAATTCCCAACAATAACCCGTAACCAAACCCACAACCTGCCAAAGGATGAATACCACATCGAAAACCGCACGAGGCTACCGGCACCAAAACACCAAACTATAACCATACCAACCCATCAGGGAACAACGATTGTCAAGCGAAAACCTGAAGTACCGATCCATAACCATGCCCAACCCACGAAATAACGAATACCGCATCGAAATCCACACAAGATACCAGCACGAACAATACACCACAATCAACGCAAGGCAATCAAGACATCAAGAAAGCCTCATACCCGCAGCTGCCTCCGGCACTGCTCCGCCTCCCTCTGCCGCAAGCCGATAAGTACGACCCTGAGCCCTTAGGGCTCCGCTCCATCCTGTCCTCCTCCTGAACTCCTCGAGGTGGCCGGTGCTAGAGCCTGCACCGGTCCTGTAGAAAGCTGTGGACAGTTGACCCTCAAATGTTCAACCTGCCGACACTGATAACAAATCCTCAAATCCCGAATTGGCACTGACTGCCGACAATCCCGTGCACCGTGCCATCCCTCCCACACTTCCCACAAGTGTGGCCGCTCCGATCCTCCATTCTAACATCTACGGTCCTGGACCGTTTCGGCGCCGACTGCGACTGCATCGGGGCCTGCCTCAGCTCACGCAACTGTAACTCAACCTCTAACTTACGCCACATGGCGGCCTCCTGCAACTCCAACAAGGTCTCACACCTCCGCGCAGACACGAACTGTCTGATATCTCTCTTGAGCATACTCAGATATCAGGACATCTAAGCCTGCTCCGAAGCGAACTTCAGGGCAAAACATCGCCCTCTCAACAAACATCCTGGTGATCTCAGTCACCGACTCCAAATCCTGCTTCAGCTCAAGGAACTTCCGAGCCAATTTCTCCTTTTCATCCCGCGGAACATAGCGAGTACTGAACATCTCTCTGAGTTGATCCCATGAAACCGCAGCCCTCTGCGCATCGGAAAATGACCTCGTAGTCAATCTCCATCAATCCTTCGCTCCTAGCCTCAACAGGTTCAGAGCACACCTCACCCTCTGATCAGCAGGGCCTAAACTCGTGGAGAAATACCCCTCCACGTCTGATAACCACCTCATAGCAACAATCGGGTCCTGAACCCTATCGAATGTGGGAGGCTTCGTATAATAGAAGTCCCGATACTGAAAACCCCGACTAGCTCCTCCCCTCGCCGCTGCTACAGCCGTTGTAGCCGCCGCGGCAACCGTCTCTGCGAGAGCCGCATATCTCTCGTCAAACTACTCAACCATGGCGGTCCTGATCGACCCAAACCATTCTGGCAACTTAGCCCGTAACAATGCAGCAACCTCCTCACGCAGGATCTCGCGAATCCTCGCATCCCGCTCGCTCGTGCTCGTCCGATCGATAACCTCCGACGGCACCGATTCACCCGGAACTCGCTCTCCAGCTCCCGATCCTGATCCGGATCCACTATCATCATGCCTCGAGATCTCCATAATGAAGACACCCTACCAATCTCAGACACTTCCCAAAATCCTGGGACCCAACTCTCGCAACCCTACCCTAGAGATCATGGTTTCCCTAATACGCGTATGGGTCCTGTGCTTTCAGTAGTACGGGCCCATACTACCTTCCACACCTACCCATATTTGTATGAAGTACTACCACAATACCCTAGGGAACATGCATAACCACTATCAACCCTCACCCCTAGAGGAACACTGAGAACATCCCATAAGGGACCCTAGGCTACAGGCATCACATATTAGGCAACATTATCATGAATTCCTGAAGATCCCTAGCCTAACTCTAGCATGCTATTCTATCAAGCTCAAATAAACAAATTTCATGTATGGTATCTTGGGGTTACTTACTGGCTCCGGCTGATCGTACCTCCGCGTCCTCCTTTTACCAAATCTGAAAACCATTTTAATTTCTAATTTTAAAATCCTCCTCGATTCGAGACTGGAGTCACACGAATGTTTCCCCAATTCATTCAAACCAAGGCTCTGATACCAACTTCTAACATCCAAAATTTCAAAACAATTAAAACTTTTCAAAAACCACTCATTTTAATAATGTTGTTACAAAAAGGTTTTCAATACATTATTTAACAGAGTATTTCCCAGGTTCAATTCATAAAACACCAACGCGAGGATCGGTACGATCATGCCTTTACCTTGCCACAGACTCTTGAGAACCTGAAACATAAAACCACAACTGTAAGCCCGAAAGCTTAGTGAGATACCCCCAGAATACCAACCACATATACGCCTTTCCAGGCCCTGACCTTCCGGTCCATCACACAACATATTGCCTTCCGGCCCATAACATATCGCCTTCCGGCCCATAAGCATAAAATGCATATATATATAACATAACAATAATAATCATATAGCAGTTCATAGACAACAATCGATCAACAGATCACATATCATAGCATTACTCTAAACAAGATACCGGTCTGGCCGGTCACTAGCATAACATTACCCTATGAATCAGTCAACATACTAAATGCATACATACGCCTTTCCAGGCCATGACCTTCCGGTCCACATAGTAATGCCTTCCGGCCCATAACATGTATTGCCTTCCGGCCCATAACATATAACAACTGACAACTACCCGGATTTCCATCCGATAAAAGGGTTGGCATTGGTGCCATAAACCCTAGCGATATAGTGAGGATAACTCACCTCGAAACTGCCGACTGAACAGATAGCTCAAGCTACTCCGATCACTGATACGATCTCCACCTCTGGATAGCCACCAATGCACTGAACTCAAACAATAACAACAATTACCAAAATACCCCTGGAACCACTGGTAAATCCTTGGTCAAAGACAAGGTCAAAGTCAACCCCTGACTGACCCTACTCGCCGAGTCAACCCTATGACTCGCCGAGTCCCCATACTCAGAACTTCACTCAACCTGCGATCTAACTTGCCGAGTCACCCCAAGACTCGCCGAGTTCAACGACTCTGAGTCCACTCGCCCTTAACTCACCGATTCCTTAAGACACCCTTTCTACACGTCGAGTATCCCCTTTTTACTCGACGAGTTCCTCCTAGAAGAATCGCGGGGCCACCCCGACTCAACTCGCCGAGTCTGAAGAACAACTCGACGAGTCCCAGTTATTCTTCAAGCTACTCGCCGAGTCTGTTCATCAGACTCGTCGAGTCCATGCCATGCAGTCGATCAAACTGCTTCCTGAGATAAGTATTGTCCCGAAATACACAAGCATGGGACCTTCTGGACCTCTAAGGTCCTAATACAGGGTTATAGTCGTTTGGGGACTAGGGTAACACTTAATCTAATCACAAAGGGGTTCCATAAACCCTAATTCCATGACACATCAACATAGCAGAGCATAATTCGAATTCTTACCTGAATAATGTGCCCTCTGTGTCCCCAAATCCTCAGAACGTGACTCCCTTGCTGTTCCTTTAGCCAAGCCCTTCTCTTCCTTGCACCACAACCCTTCCAAGATCAACAATGGCCCTTAAACTTTGCTCCAGATGCACCCAATCGATTTAGGGTTCTTCCCAGAAGGCCAAAAATGAACAATGATGGCCAATAAGTGCCTCTTATACGTTCCAACCTGAACGGTTAGGGTTTTCACCAAACAGCGCAGACTCGCCGAGTCCATATCTGGACTCGTCGAGTCCAGTCGCGAACCCGCGACCCGGTCTACGATCCTACTCGGCGAGTCTAGGCTCCAACTCGCCGATTCCCTTCTTAAAACACCCCCCAAATCATAGTTATATCGATATTTGAAATTTCGGGCTGTTACAAGAGAACTCGGCTGATGACATCAAGTACTTCAACGACATGATCAATTGGTACATCCGGTTTAGACAGACCATTCTCTCCATCACCAAATGTCTGTTTAGCACCGTGAAGAAGAAGGTACCTGCTTCAGCTGCTGGCCCAAGTAACAAGTGAAGGTCTCGCTCCAAATTGATGCAAAGGGGGAGATTGTTGGGCTGAAGATTATTTTGAAGATTGCGTCTTTTGGGCTCGATAGTATAAGTTTCTTTGTATTCCGGTTTGGGCCTGTCCAACCGAGAGCCTTTTATGTTTTGTATATAAGTTTACGCTTGCATGCATATTAGGTTAACGATTTAGAGATTAATGAAATAGCGATTCATCTAGAGCATAACAGGTTTCTTTAATCGTTCTTGTAACCTACCAATCCTCTACAGTTGATGTTCTTAATCGAGCTCTTCTGAGGATTTTGTTTAATCATTCGACACGTTTGATTCAATCTTGTCTTGTTCTTATTATTGCGTTCATACAGTTTTATATTTACATACTTGTTCAAGATCTAATCGATCTTCATAGATTAAAGGTTGTTTTAATCGCATCAGATGATATTCCACGTGACGATCGAGGTGAAAGATCAATCCCTTCTTCGTTTTTTGGTGGAACTTCTCTTCCTCCACCTCCTCGAATAATTCTCCTTGACCCACATGTTCATCGTCTTGAAAAGTTCAAGGTCACTCAAACCCTATTGGCAAGCAAACACTAAGATAGAAGGTTTGTGTGTGCACACGTCTTGGAGGTGAAGTCACACATTGACAGGCTAGGAATGTTATGAGTCGTTGTCTTGATAAAGTTGGTTGTTGACTTGATTCTTCAATCACTTCCTAAGTCATATAGCGAGTCCAAAAAAGACTACCATATTATAGACCAAGACGTGACCCTCATCGATCTTACGTATTTGCTAATTACTACTGAATCAGCAATGATTTGGCGCACTTGTAAAGAAATTTTGATTGGAAGATCTAGTTCCCAAACTTCCATAAACATTGACAATGGCAAAATTTGAAGTCTAGAAAAACTTTTTCTTCCCAATGGAAAGGCATCAGCCAAGGTCAAACCGTTTGACCAAATGGTAAAGAGAAAGGCCGAGTCTGAGATAGTCCCATGTACCATTTTGAAAGAGTTTGTTTGTTTCTATTGCTAAGAGAAGAGGAATTTGGATGCGAAGCTTCAGTATCTACCTGAAGGATCGCAAGGATGGTAAAGTCAAAATGTATGAATTTACTTCAGGTAAGTTCACTATCTAACTCTATTAAGTTCCTACTTGTAGATTCTTAATACATTATGTGATAAGATTTCATTTTGATGTTTTGTAGGATCGAAGAAAAGAAAGGAAGCTTAAAGGAAGAGTGAGTTAAGTCTGATCGCGAAGAGATGGATTTCGATCGCATGGTTCAATGATCGGATTTTTGAGCTGCTACTTAGGAGCTATGATAGATTGCTTAGGAATATTTAGTAACATAGTTTTCATTTGTATTTGCATTGTTAGGACAAGTTTTTCCGCATTTTTTATAAATAAAGAAAATTTTGATTTTGTCTTATTTTATATTCCCTTGCAATGGCATTTGTGAAGATTGTTGTCTATATATTGTTAGCAATGTTGTGAATGGATTTGATTCTTAGTAATTTCATTTGTGTTAGTGTCAAAAATTTACCAAATAAGGAAAGATTCTCATTACCCAAGTTTAAATTGGACAGAAACTTCAAATCATGCGACTCGTATTGTGTGATGAATGAGAACCTTCATCTTTGGGAAATTAAGACTAATTCCTTGTTTACATATATATGTGAATCAAGTAAAGGACTGGAGGATCTAGTACACGTTGATGTGCACTGGTCAAGTCCACCACAAAGAACAATAAGACTATTCATTATGATTTACTAAAAGTTTAGTAAATATGATTATTCTTACAAGATTAAGTGTAATTCTGAATCATCAAAAAGTTTCATTGTATAGCAGAACGAGCAAGAAGAATCAATTAGGTAGAAAGATAAAAGTTTATCCAATCCAAAAGGAAAGGAGAGTACTCTTGTATCGTGTTTTATGATCATCTTAATGATTATGGAACCATATCACAATTGATCATCTAAGGACACATTAGTGCGTTTGTATAGCTAAGGAGAGGAATCGGAAATTGTTGAAATGGTTAAATCAAGAAGACGAGTCATACTTCGTTCCAAAATTGAGTCTTAGAGTTATACTCCAAGATTGTGCCTTGTGTAACATCCCATTTAAAATATAATAATTAAATAATAACCTAGGACCCCGAGAAGTAATTCTAATTATTATTTAATATTATATTAAAGCCAAAAATCAAATAATAATTAGTGGGGTGTTGGTTTCAGGAAGCCAAATGACGATATCTGAATCTTTGTGGGTTAAAATGTAATTTTGGGAATTATTTTAAAAAGGAATTAAGAAGTTAGGGTGTGTTTGGTAAGTATTGTACTCGAATTGTAATGAATTATGAAGTATGGGGGTTATTTGGTAAGTTTTGGGATTTAATTTGAAAGAAGAAGGATAAGGAAGGACTAGAAGTGGCAATAGGGACAACGTTTGAGATGGGACGGGTGCGTATAAATGCCTTACGCATGCACCTCCTAACCCAAACACTAAGTTAAGTTGCCAGCCACCACCTTATGCCACCGGATTCCCCAAGCCGCACCAGTACCCTTCTTCATATACGTTTTCCGACTGGCAAAGTGACTTGCTACTGCTAAGACTTGCATCGCTGCCTTCTCTCTCCATCCTTCATTGTTGCGTTCCAACCACGATAACCGCCACTATGACGTTACCGAAGATGTTGTGTGCAACTCGCATGATCGTGGGAGGCCGACGATCAGAACCTATTCGTTGATGGGTTGCCGTGAGCGACCAGAAATCTCTGGGAAACCAACTTGCGTATCCTGCTGCCCGTCTCATGATGCTGCGTTCCAGCCAACTGCCGTCGCACACCACCACTATTAAGGGTGGGTGGGTGTGCTTCAGTTGTGTATTGCAAGCATGGGGTGTTTTGGGTTTCTGATTTCGATATGGACGCTTGATGGACAAAAAGACCCGAAGACAAACCACCATGGCCGCCGGCCAAGGTGGCTGTCGCCGCTACAAAAGCTATTACCGTAGCTGCCTTGTCTCATCACCACCAGCCACCATGGGAGGCGGTTGTGAGTTGTGTGGGTGTGTGATTTTTCTTTAAGTTCATGTTTAGGTGTGTATGGTTGTGTGTCCATTCGTAATATGTGTGTTTTGGTGTTTTGGATAACTGGGATTCACGGAAAAGCCACCACCACCACCGTGAGGTGGTGGCTACCACCATCTACTAACACCAGCCACCACAAGGTGCATGTATGTGTGTGTGTGTGTTTATTCCCTTAGGTGTTTGTTTATTAGGGGATTAAAGATTGTACAATGTAATTAAAAAGTGGAATAATAAAAAGAAAGCTCAAAACCACCACCGTGAGGTGGTGGCTGCCGCCTCCTGCCACCACTGGTCGCCATGTCGGGTGGCAGTGTACCTCCTTTGTATTGTGATTCGTTTGGGATGTTTGGACAAGGGGCTGAGAGCCTAAGGGACCCAATGAAGCCTTAATTGACTTAAAAGCCCAAACATGTGACTAATGGGCCTAGTGAAACCCTATGAGCCTAATGAACCTTAATTGATCAAAGGACCTAGCTATTGGGTTTATTGGGCTAAGATGGGGTTGGAAACCCTAATTAGGGTTTAGAAAACCCTAATATTGGATTTATGGGCTTTTGACTTCGGGACCCACATTTGGGCATATGGAATTGGACTATGTATTAAGCCCAATCACACCATATGATTTATTTAGAAGAGTGATGGACTTAATGGATTAAGTCCTTAAAGGGTTAAGTGAGAAACACTTAACCGTAATTGTCATTTTATGTGAAACCCTAATTTTGAGATTGATCGGTACTGCACAAGAATTATTTATTAAACTTAAAATAATAATTAATAATCATTGGCAAATTACCCTAAGGTAATATTGGACTTAATGGATTAAGTCCTTAATGGGTTAAGTAAGAAACACTTAACCCTAATCGTTATTTCATGTGGGAACCCTAATTTCACTTGGGCCTTTAGTTGTGTCTTCCTATTGGGCCTTGGTGGTTGGACTATGGATGGGCTATCCAAGAGCAAGTAAATGGACCAAAATAATTGGATGAGCTTTAGGGTAAGGCCCATGTGAAGGACTTGGGCCTAATTTGGAAAATTAGGCCATAGATGGGCCATAGTTTGGGCCATTATGTTTATGAGATATTGGGCCATTAGAAATGCCAAATGTTTGGACTAGACTAAATGGTTGGGCCTTTGGAATAAGGTCATGTAAAGGCTTGGACCCAATTTGGGAAATTAGGCCATATGTTGGGCTTTGAGCTATAGTTGGACTTTTGGGCCTTTGGAGTGTGAGTTGGACCTTGGGCTTGGAACCCAATTATTAATTGGGTGTTGTTTGACATTTCCAGTTTGGGAATCTATCAACCAGCAGCTTCAGTTTCATCAGTAGGATATCAGCAGTGTCAGGTGATTTATCCTCACTATACTCAAGGGTCTAAGGCACCAAGGCCAGCCCTTTGAATTGTTATCTGGTTATGTTATGCTAGTATGATCTGTTAGATCGATATTTTAGAGGGTAGGATAATGCTTTGTGGTATGTGGTATGATCTGTTATATCGGTATCCTAGAGGGTAGGATAATATTATGTAGTATGTGGTATGATTTGTTAGACCGGTATCCTGATAGGTAGGATGGTATTATGTGCTATGTGGTATGATCCGTTAGATCAGTTGTTGTCTATAGACTGTTACGTGATTATCTGTTATATATATATATATATATATATATATATATATATATATATATATATATATATATATATATATATATATATATATATATATATATATATATATATATATGTGTGTGTGTGTGTGTGTGTGTATGTGTACATATTTGTTTGGCGGTTGAGGCTTATCTGCTTTGTGCGAAAGCCAATAGACCTGGGCATTCAAACCTGTTGGTTGTGGGTCATGAGTATTCTATCCCGAGGATGATTAGACTCATAGTATGTGGGCATTCCAACCTGTTGGTTGTGGGCCTGGGGTATTCCATCTCAAGGATGATTGGACCCATAGTATGTTGGCATTCCAACCTGTCGGTTGTGGGCCGGGGGTATTCCAACTTGATGGTTTATTGGACCCATAGTATGATGTTTATGATTATATGTGTATTGTTGTGGGTATGGGTATTTTGGGGCAACTCACTAAGCTTTGTGCTTACGGTTTCAGTTTAATGTTTCAGGTGCTCCGGATGACTTGGCAAGGCGAAGGCGTCATCGTACACATCCTCGTGTTTTGTACTTATGGTTTTTGGGATACTCTGATATTAAACTATTTTGAAAACATTTTGTAATAACTAATGGGTTTTGAATTGTTTAAAAGGTTTTAAATTGGATTGATTTTTATGGGTGTTCCAAGTTGGTATCAAAGCGTTTGTTTGAGTGAATTGGAGGAACACTCGTGTGAATCCAGTCTCAAATCAAGGAAGGATTTTCAAAATGATTTTAAATGGTTTTTAAAATAAGTAAAAGAGGAGGTGAAGTTTGTGATCAGTCGGAGCCAATAAGTAGACCCCAAAATACCATACGGTTATTTGATATTGTGATATGTTAGAACAACATGCTAGTACTAGGCTAGGGATCTTCAGGACCATGATAGAATTGTCTGATTACATGATGCCTGCTAGCCTAGGGTTTTCCTTATATAAGATTGACATCATAACTATAGTTTCTTGTGTATGTATCACGGCTGTATATAATTAAGATCTTATAACCCGAGAATGTTTGATTTGGCCTTATGTTCTATTCTTATTGATTAGGGCTTAGGGTAGGATTGGATATTCGAAAGTCAATAGGGTCCAACGTTATGTGTGGCTAGCATACACGAGTACTGCAGGGTTGGTGGAAGTTTCATGGATGAGTGGGTTGTGCGATACCGGTAGGTTAGTTGTGAGACAGTTATCCTTTTCCTAGGAATGAGGATTGAGCACTCGCTATGTTTTTGTATATTGTTATGGTGTTGTGGTCATACTTGAGACATATATGGGTAGGTGTGGAAGGTAGTATGGGCCCATACTACTGAAAGCATTGGACCCATACGCCTAGCAAGAATGTCACAACCCCTAGGGTTTGATTGGGAATTGGTTCTTTGTCATTATATGGATTAGCAGAGATCTTTCTGGTGTATCACCAGAATGGTGGTTACAAGACATCTTGAGATCGGATCCGGGTTAGGATCGGGAGCTGGCAGCCAGGATAGGTCAGCATTGTCAGAGGATCGTGTTAGTGAGATCATCCTGGAGGAGGTGATCGAGATTGTCCGGGGACATTTACCGGAGTTGATTGGGTCATTCAAGACCGTCATGGTTGAGTATTTGTCGAGCGCCATACACCCATTGCTGAGACGGCTGCTGCAGCAGCTTCAACAACTGTAACAATGGCAGGGAGAGGAGTTGGTCGCGTTTTCTAGTACCGGGACTTGTTATTGGTACATATTGTAACAACCCGGAATTTTCATTCGGTAAAACCCTAAAAGTCAATCACTTCATATTATAATTCAAGTTCACTTTTACTTGTTTTTAGGATATTAAAGTTCGTTTGATTATTTTAATAATTAATCTTTAAACGAAAGGGTGAACGGATGGGTTGTCTCGGGTCTTGAAATTTCTAAACCGCGAATACCAAGTAGCTTAGAAGTTGACGGACAAACTTTTATGTTTGGGCCGTAAACTCCCTTTAAAACCGTAAACTCATGCCTTAAGCATGAGTTTACTCCCCAAAGTAGATCGCTTTTCATTTACACCCAAAAAGAGTAAACTCCAAAAACTCTCTCAAGTATCATCTAAGATTTAATTCAAGATCTTCAAACTTGTAAGTGTTCTAGCCATTTCAATTTGGTATAACACTTAATCTAGTGATTGTACATCTTTTCATCCATCCATTTTTGTGTTTTGATTAGATTTCCAAGAACACCAAGAACACACACTAAGTGTTCTTGGACTTTAAGTTTATTACAAGCTTCCACAAAGTAAGTACTTCTATCCTAGAGTCATTTAAAGCTTGCTATACATATTAATATCAAGGAAAAGTCCCAAGAACAAGGTTTTCACGATTTTGGGAGGCTCCCAAAACCGTAAACACCAAATAAAGTGCAAAGTGGTGCTTTAGGGTGTCTAGATGCTTCACAATGCCTAAGGGACTTATCTAGATCCTTCCTTGATGTGTTTAAGCCATGAAAAACACCAAAGTCCATCATTTTTATGTATTTACGGTTTAGGGATCTCCCAAAACCGTAAACACCCCAATGTGGGTATAAATGGACCATATTCCTTCCTTAGGCCAAAAATCTAACCTAGACTTTTACCTTGTTGACCTAAGGACTTGAAAACATAACAATACCACTTTCCATATGGGTTTACGGTAGTAAACCCAAAAGGAAATGGCCTTGGGGCCGTAAACTCCTCCAAGGAGTGTAATAATGCCCTAATCCCTTCCAAAGGCCTAACCACAAAGTAGAAATGCTTCAAAGGACTTATAAAACCTCAAAACAACTTATGGACATAAAGTGTAGAGTTTAAGACCGTAAACCCTTGAGTTTACTGCCGTAAACTCCTTTGGTAATGGTCATGAAAACTATAAACTCCAAAGGAGTTTACCCTTGGACCCTAAACACTCTAGCCTTTACCTACAACAACTTAGATGCCATCCTTAGGGCTAATAACACCTATGTAAGGTGTTTAGCATGTTCTAGGAGATCTTATCATTATCAATTAGTAGTTTAAAACTAATTGGGTACATATATGTGTGATTATATGTTAACTAGGATCATAGAGTGTGTTCAGGACCTCACTTGACACCTATCAATCCTACATCTTCAGTTCATCCGTACCACTCACTACAGGTGAGTTCATACCCCTAATCAATGGTTTAAATGTTTTTAAATGCTTTTATGGGGGGAATACAAGTTGAATAATTATAGTTATTAAATCAATAACATGTGATTAGTAACTACAAAACCTGTGATTTTTCTTATTGTTCATACTGTTTATCAAACTGTTTTGCTTCAAACTGTTTTACAAACTCTTTTACTTATCAAATACATTTACTTAAGCTCTGTTATACTTATTATCAATTTCATGTCCATTTATGTATAGTTATATAAGCGATGTTTAAAAGGCTTAGGAAGGCCTACCCGCCTTATTTCCTTTTCGCCATTGAGATGTAGTATGGTGGGGTATCGGGTGTCCGTCCGAAGGTCGTTTAAATATTAGTTATATATCATGTGTACATATATAGTCATAAAAGGTCCTTCCAGTCAATTCAATACCCTTGGGTGGCAAGGGTATACTTCCATGTTCATATGTACAAGTTATATTACTAGTAAACTATAATAGGCGTAGTTTAGGGTTTTACTAATACTAATACAAGGACAATGAATCATACAAAGAGTCAGATCATACATGAGTCATAATACATAGTGATGAGAAACAAACGTAATACATAGTGATGAGAAACAAACATAATACATAGTGATGAGAAACAAATTAACATAATACATAGTAATGAGAAACAAACATAATACATAGTGATGAGAAACAAACATAATACATAGTGATGAGAAACAAACATACAAGCTAGGCAGAGGAAGAACACACCATACAGCTTGCACATACATTACATATACATTACATTCCATTATGTGAGCCGTTAAACGGGTCATGGCACTACCGGCCACGACAGTTTTTGTATCCAGAATCTCCTTAATTGGGGAGCGTTTGAGTTTGCGTATAGATCTATATTGGGTTGACTATCCTACACCTTGCTGCTCGCTACAGTGGAACTTGCAAGTCTATGGGTGCCAAATGTCATTTCTTACGGCGTCTTACATCGTCGTTTTACTATTGAGTCAGTAGCAGGGTACAGGCCGATCACATGGTACTTTAAATAACAATTGGTTTAAGGTAGTTAGTACAGCAGTAGTTAATTAATACAATACTACAGTACTATAATATTTATCCCATTACATTCACTTCGTGAACATTCACACAATGCACGGTACTGTAAAAACTATAGTTCTTGTTAATGATAGTCGGATTTGGGAAAATACACACTCTTACAAGAGACACACACAATTACTAGATGCCTTGGTAGAAGGCTACTCTTAGTAGGAAACATAGGGTTTTCTAGGATAGTTCAAACAAACACAAACTTTACAAAACTTATACATTACATCTTACAAACATCTTACAAATGCTTTCATACAAACTAAGACACTAATATACTTAAGATCTCATCAGCTTTAAAGCTGATACTCGCTTTCAAAATAACTTGTATTCTCAGGTCACCACTAGACAGGTGCAGGTGCCAGGCTTTTGAAAAGATGGAGTTCGTTCAAGATTCATCTTTTATTTTGATATGTATATTTTGGTGTCTATATAACTTGGCAGAACACACATGTATGAAATTATATTATTAATGCAATGGATGATGTTGTTGCTTGTTTACTGTTATTCATTGTTGTGATACTGTACATGACGTCCTCCACCCCAGAATGTTTCCGCCATTCACAGTTTTGGGGTGTGACAGATTGGTATCAGAGTATTGTTTATAGTGAATTGAGTATATCAACCCATAAAAGATATACTAACTATAAATACATTGGGATTAAAATACTCTGACTAAGAGTTTATACTTTAAATATTTAAAATATTTAATTAAGTATATGTACCTGCATTCATACTAAAATCAATGTCACTAAGATAGTACAAAAGTATTACGACTGTTGGGCAACACAAGTAGACTTAGAGACATATGGTCAACCCTGGGAAGATGTAGCCTGATCAACAACATTATCCGAGGAGTGACTAGCATGTGCATAAGGATGGTGGTGAGGTTGCAACAAGTCTAAAAACTAACCAACACTACCACAATAAGAACAGTAGAACATAACATTAAAATAAAAATACTATTGGAGTATTCTGTGTTACTATGATTATTTACTTGAGAACTAAAAGTCTTTATTAGTAAGCCAAAGTCAAGTATTGGAGTAACTGATAAAGATCACCTTATAATTATCTAGTAAGCCCATCTATTAATTATTTCCTTACCCCTTTTCTTGCATAGATATCATGGCTGGATTTCATCATCATGACGACCCGTACTTTCCACCCTACGGCAATGCTAGATGGCTTGAAGCAGAGTCCGATGATGAGCATCAAATCCCTTTGGATGATCATCAAGCTGAGGGCTTCTCGGATGGATCTGACTCTGAGCCTGAAGTAAACAACCTACCTCAAAAAGTTCAAGCTCCGAATAACAACCACTGACCCGCATTTCAAGGACCCACACCTCTGTGGGCAACAGACTTGAATACCTGGAGCCATGAACAGGGTCAACCCATCCCCTACAATGGAGATAGAAGTTTCTACAACCTCACTAATGGAGGTTTTGTTGACAGATTCCTACCCATCATGGTTAGTAGGATGTCCCGGAACACGATACTGGGTTAATCATCTATCAATCGAATCTTGGAGATTGATGCCAACACTGGTGTTAACCTGTCCACATTCACCAACTAGAGTCTCCTCATGAAAGGGCTCTGGTTCACAATGCAACTCTTCAGAGGGAACTCACTGAAATGCGAGCTGAAGTCAGAGAACTTCGAGCTCAGCAAGCAAGAGCTGACAGGCACATGAGGGACATAGAACGTCTCCTATCGGGATCAAGAACTCACTCTGGTAGTTCTCATCGCCGATAGATTCTCATCAACTTCTCTCTTTTGGATATAAACTAGTTATGTAAAACTCTAGTCTAATTCCCTATCTTTGTAAATGGTAGGCCTGTTAGGTCTTAGTTGGGTTGTAATTCTGTCAAAATTTTCTCATTTTGGTTGATGTAAGGCCTATTTCTGTTGACCGTTTTTCCCGAACTTGTTACATCTGTAATTCTAGTAATATTGACAGGTACCTAATCTTATGGGAATTATTATCCAAATGTAATCATCTATTAGCACTAGGTTTCCATTCAATCGTATCGTTGGGCTATGGAGAGTTAGTCCATGAGTCATTCTCATCAATTCGTCCATTAAATTATTATCAATATTTTCATCTTCATAAACTATAGATCAAAGATGTCGCCTCGCAGAAATCTATGGAGAAACCTCAATAACGAAACACCACCTCCTCCACCTCCTCAACCACCTACTCCTCAGTTTGACATTGCAGCCTTAAATGTTGTTGTAGCTGCAACTGTGGCTATAACCATGGCTTGGTATCAATCATCTGGTACCGTTGGAGGAAGAACCCCTGTTCAGTTTGTTCAGTTGAAGCTCTTGTGCGCTCGAGAGAGTGCTCCTATAAGGACTTAACCAACTGCAAGCCTTTGTCCTTTAAGGGGACTGGCGGAGTCATTTCCGTCTCGCAATGGTTCGAGAAAACTGAATCGGTTTTCAAAATCTGCTCTTGTTCCGAGGAGAGCAAGGTGAAGTTCGCTGCTTGCACCTTCGAAACTAAAGCCCTAACATGGTGGAATGGCCATGTTAAGTCACTATTTCTTATAATGGCTAATGCTATGGGTTGGGATACTTTGAAAGACCTCATGATTGAGGGGTACTACCCGAGGGGCGAGATCCAAAAGCTAGAGGAAAAGCTATGGAGCCTAACCATGAAGGGCTCCAACGTAACCGCTTATACTGCCAGATTCTGCGAACTAGGCGCTCTCTGTCCCAACATGGTTCATACAGAGGGAAAGAAGATTGAGCGTTACATATGGGGACTAGTGCCACCGTACCAAGGAAATGTCTTGGCATCACACCCCACTACATTTGATAGTGCCAAGCGATTGGCACAACGGCTCTTAGACCATGGGGTTCGTACCCCGGTCGCAACAACAACTACCCTGGCCATCCCAGAACTTTCAAGAACCGCTGACTCCAAGCGGAAGTTCTGGGATGACAAGAAGAAAGCTAAGGCTGCCAAAAAGCAGCAGGTCGTGGCAGTGCATGTTGCGATAACACCCGCCGCTGCTGCTCCGGTAAAGCAGTATTCTGGAAGTTTGCCCAAGTGCAACAAATGCAACTTCCATCACGTCGGCGCCTGCCGGGAAATGCAATGTATGAACTGCAATAGGAAGGGGCACACTGCCCACTTCTACAAAGCTCCAACGAAGCCAATCAACCAAGTCTCCGGTGCAGGAATGGGCCAAGCTTGCTACGGATGTGGCGAAGTAGGCCACTACAAAAGGAACTGCCTAAAGGCAGGGATTGCCGGTGGAGTGGCAAGAGTTCTGGCCATAGGCCATGAGGAAGTGGTAGCCGACCCCACAGTGGTCACTGGTACGTTCCTCCTAGATAATGCTTATGCATGCATTCTATTTGATAGTGGAGCAGAGAGGAGTTTCGTGAACCAAAAATTTACTCATTTACTTGAGCAAAAATCACGAACACTTAATGAAACGTTCACTGTAGAAATGGCTAATGGGAAGACAGAGAGCACTAGCTGTATATTCATAGGGTGTACCCTAACTTTAGATAACCATTCACTTTCTATCGATCTCATGCCAGTCTCAATTAAAAGTTTTGACGTCATTATCGGCATGGATTGGTTGAGTCTTCATCATGCCGATATCATGTGTTACGAAAAGACTGTCCGCCTAAATCTAACGTTTGGCGAAACCTTAATAGTTTATGGCAACAAACCCGGCACGAACCTTCATATCATCTCGAGCATCCAAGCTCGGAAATTCTTACGAAAGGAATGTACAGCATTCCTTGCTCATGTAGTCGATGTGAGCCAAGAAACGAAGGACATTCAGAACAATCCAGTAGTACGCGACTTTCCCGACAACTTTCCAGAAGAACTCCCAGGATTACCTCCGCAACGTCAAGTCGAGTTCCGAATCGACTTAGTTCTAGGGGCTACCCCTGTAGCCAAATCGCCCTATCATCTAGCACCTGCAGAGATGCAAGAATTGTCCTATCAACTTGACGAACTTCTCTGCAAGGGCTTTATAAGACCAAGCTTCTCACCCTGGGGAGCTCCAGTCTTGTTCATCAAGATGAGAGACGGATCGTTTCAAATGTGCATCGACTACAGGGAGCTCAACAAGCTGACAGTCAAAAATCGTTATCCTTTGCCTCGGATCGACGATTTGTTTGAACAACTTCAAGGGGCGAACTTCTTTTCAAAAATCGACTTGAGATCCGGATATCACCAACTACGAGTGCTAGGGGAGGATGTTCCAAAGACAGCCTTCCGAACTCGTTATGGGCACTATGAATTCGTAGTGATGCCGTTCGGATTGACGAACGCACCTGCTGTATTCATGGACTTAATGAATAGGGTGTGTCGTCCTTACTTGGATCAGTTCGTCATCATCTTCATCTATGACATACTTATCTACTCTCGAAGTAAGGAGGAGCATAGTCAACATCTACAACAAGTCCTCGAAACATTACGTTCGGAGAAGCTCTACGCGGAGTTCTCGAAATATGAATTTTGGATTCGACGAGTCAAATTCTTAGGGCACGTGGTTAGCGAAGAAGGTATACACGTGGACCCTTCCAAAATCAAAGTCATTAAGAACTGGTTAGCACCGAAGATGCCTACGGAAATTCGTCACTTTCTAGGCCTCGCTGGCTACTATCGTAGGTTCATTCAGAACTTCTCCCGCATAGCGAAACCTCTTACAACACTGACCCAGAAGGACGGGGCCTTTGACTGGGAAGAGAAATAGGAGAGAGCGTTCCAAACGCTCAAACCAGCCTTGTGCACTGCGCCAATACTATCCTTTCCCAAAGGAATAGAAGACTTTGTCGTCTATTGCGATGCGTCGAATCAAGGACTCGGATGTGTTCTGATGCAGCGAGGTAAGGTCATCGCCTATGCCTCGAGACAACTGAAGACACATGAGGTCAACTACACGACCCACGATCTTGAACTAGGAGCAGTTGAGTTTGCTCTGAAGATCTGGAGACATTACTTATACGGAACGAAAAGCACTATCTTTACCGACCACAAGAGCTTACAACACATATTCGACCAGAAGGAGCTGAACATGAGACAACGACGGTGGGTCGAACTACTCAGTGATTACGAATGCGAAATTCGTTATCATTCGGGTAAAGCCAACGTAGTGGTTGACGCCCTGAGTCGGAAAGAATATTCTGGTCGTAGAGTCAAATCATTGACTATGACTATCCATTCACACTTATCCACACAAATTAAGGCAGATCAGCTTGACGCTTTGAAGCCTAAAAATGTGGCCGGTGAATCCCTAAGAGGGATGGATAAGAACTTAGAGGTTAAGGGTGGCGGAGCTTATTATTTCATGGACCGGATCTGGACCCCAAAACTAGGTGGTTTCAAAGACTTGGTCATGAAAGAGGTGCACAACACTCGTTATTCCATGCACCCGGCATCACATAAGATGTATCTAGACCTCAAAACGTTATATTGGTGGCCTAACATGAAAGGAAAGATTGTTACCTTCATGAGTAAATGCCTCACTTGCACAAAGGTCAAGGTCGAATACCAGAAACCCTCCGGTCTACTACAACAGCTGGAGATACCGGAATGGAAGTGGGAATGGATAACTATGGATTTCATAACCTAGTTGCCCAAGACGACAGGTGGACTTGATTCCATATGGGTCATCGTCGATAGACTGACCAAGTCTGCACACTTCCTGCCGATCAAAGAAACAGACAAGATGGAGAAACTTACAAGAACTTACATTAGGGAGATTTTAATATTGCACGGTGTTCCCTTATCCATTATCTTGGATATAGATAGTAGATTCACTTTGAGGTTTTGGCAGTCATTACAAAGTTCCTTAGGAACTAGGTTGGACATGAGTACAGCCTACCATCCACAGACCGACGGACAAAGTGAGAGAACTATCCAAACCTTGGAAGATATGTTGCGAGCCTGTGTGATAGACTTCGGGAAAGCATGGGATACTCATTTACCCCGTGTTGAGTTTTCCTACAACAACAGTTATCACTCGAGCATAAAGGCTGCTCCATTCGAGGCCCTCTATGGCCGAAAGTGCAGATCCCCTATGTGCTGGGCTGAGGTGGGTGATACCCAGTTAGCTAAAGGACGAGTTCTTGAAAGCACTCTCACAAGTCCGGAAATCATACGGGAAACGACGGAGAAGATCGTTCAGATTTGTGAACGATTGAAAGCCTCCAAAGACCGACAGAAAAGCTACGCTGATAAACGTAGGAAACCGTTGGAATTCCAGGTGAGTGACCGTGTTCTATTGAAGGTCTCACCCTGGTAGGGCTTGGTACGCTTCCGAAAGCGTGGAAAGCTAAATCCAAGGTACATAGGGCCTTTCGAGATTCTCGCAAGAATCGGTCATGTAGCTTACAAACTTAACTTACCGCACGAACTCAGTAACGTACATTCTACCTTCCACGTATCGAACTTGAAAAAGTGTATGTCCGATGAGACTCTTGTTATTCCACTCGATGAGATCGAGATCAACGAGAGCCTCAACTTCGTGGAGGAACCAGTAGAGATCATGGACCGAGAGGTCAAGCAAACGAAACAAAGTCGTATCTCGATTGTGAAGGTTCGCTGGAACGCCAAGCAAGGACCGGAATTCACATGGGAGCGTGAGGATCAGATGAAACTGAAATGTCCCCATCTTTTTGCTTAGTTATTTGTAACTACTTTATTTGTTTAGACTTTAATTTCGGGACGAAATTCCCTTTAACAGGGGGATGATGTGACAACCCAGAATTTTCATTCGGTCAAACCCTAAAAGTCAATCACTTCATATTATAATTCAAGTTCACTTTTACTTGTTTTTAGGAAATTAAAGTTCGTTTGATTATTTTAATAATTAATCTTTAAACGAAAGAGTGAACGGATGGGCCATCTCGGGTCTTGAAATTTCTAAACCGCGAATACCACGTAGCTTAGAAGTTCACAACCAAACTTTTATGTTTGGTCCGTAAACTCCCTTAAAAACCGTAAACTCATGCCTTAAGCATGAGTTTACTCCCCAAAGTAGATCACTTTTCATTTACACCCAAAAATAGTAAACTCCAAAAACTCTTTCAAGTATCATCCAAGATGTAATTCAAGATCTTCAAACTTGTAAGTGTTCTAGCCATTTCAAGTTGGTATAACACTTAATCTAGTGCTTGTACATCTTTTCATCCATCCATTTTTGTGTTTTGATTAGATTTCCAAAAACACCAAGAACACACATTAAGTGTTCTTGGACTTTCAGTTCATTACAAGCTTCCACAAAGTAAGTACTTCTATCCTAGAGTCATTTAAAGCTTGCTATACATATTAATATCAAGGAAAATTCCCAAGAACACCAAGAACAAGGTATTCACGGTGTTGGGAGGCTCCCAAAACTGTAAACACCAAATAAAGTGCAAAGTGGTGCTTTAGGGTGTCTAGATGCTTCACAATGCCTAAGGGACTTGTCTAGATCCTTCCTTGATGTGTTTAAGCCATGAAAAACACCAAAGTCCATCATTTTTATGTGTTTACGGTTTGGGGATCTCCCAAAACCATGAACACCCCAATGTGGCTATAAATGGACCATATTCCTTCCTTAGGCCAAAAATCTAACCTAGACTTTTACCTTGTTGAGCTAAGGACTTGAAAACATAACAATACCACTTTCCATATGGGTTTACGGTAGTAAACCCAAAAGGGAATGGCCTTGGGGCCGTAAACTCCTCCCAGGAGTGTAATAATGCCCTAATCCCTTCCAAAGGCCTAACCACCAAGTAGAAATGCTTCAAAGGACTTGTAAAACCTCAAAACAACTTATGGTCATAAAGTGTAGAGTTTATGACCGTAAACCCTTGAGTTTATTGCCATAAACTCCTTGGGTAATGGCCATGAAAACCGTAAACTCCAAAGGAGTTTACCCTTGGACCCCAAACACTCTAGCCTTGACCTACAACAACTTAGATGCCATCCTTAGGGCTAATAATACCTATGTAAGGTGTTTAGCATGTTCTAGGAGGTCTTATCATTATCAATTAGTAGTTTAAAACTAATTGGGTACATATATGTATGATTATATGTTAACTAGGATCATAGAGTATGTTCAAGACTTCACTTGACACCTAGCAATCCTACATCTTCAGTTCATCCGTACCACTCACTACAGGTGAGTTCATACCCCTAATCAATGGTTTAAATGTTTTTAAATGCTTTTATGGGGGGTGGAATATAAGTTGAATACTTATAGTTATTACATCAATCACAAAACCAGTGATTTTTCTTACTGTTCATACTGTTTATCAAACTGTTTTACAAACTCTTTTACTTATCAAATGCATTTACTTAAGCTCTGTTATACTTATTATCAAGTGCATGTCCATGTATGTATAGTTATATAAGCGATGTTTAAAAGGCTTAGGAAGGCCTGCCCGCCTTATTTCCTTTTCGCCGTTGAGATGTGGCCTGGTAGGGTATCGGGTGTCCGTCCGAAGGTCGATTAAATATCATTTATATATCATGTGTACATATATAGTCATAAAAGGTCCTTCCAGTCAATTCAATACCCTTGGGTAGCAAGGGTATACTTCCATGTTTATACGTACAAGTTATATTACTATTAAACTACAATAGGCGTACTAATACTAATACAAGGACAATGAATCATACAAAGAGTCAGTTCATACATGAGTCATAATACATAGTGATGAGAAACAAACATAACACATAGTGATGAGAAACAAACGTAATACATAGTGATGAGAAACAAACATAATACATAGTGATGAGAAAAAAACATAATACATAGTAATGAGAAACAAACATAATACATAGTGATGAGAAACAAACATAATACATAGTGATGAGAAACAAACATACAGGCTAGACAGAGGAAGAACACACCATACAGCTTGCACATACATTACATATACATTACATTCAGTTATGTGAGCCGTTAAACGGGTCATGGCACTACCGGCCACGACAGTTTTTGTATCCAGAATCTCCTTAATTGGGGAGCGTTTGAGTTTGCGTATAGATCTATACTGGGTTGACTATCCTACACCTTGCTGCTCGCTACAGTGGAACTTGCAAGTCTATGGGTGCCAAATGTCATTTCTTACGGCGTTTTACATCGTCGTTTTACTATTGAGTCAGTAGCAGGGTACAGGCCGATCACATGGTACTTTAAATAACAATTGGTTTAAGGTAGTTATTACAGCAGTAGTTACTTAATACAACACTACAGTACTATAATATTTATCCCATTACATTCACTTCGTGAACATTCACACGATGCACGGTACTGTAAAAACTATAATTCTGTTTAATGATAGTCAGATTTGGGAAAATACACACTCTTACAAGAGACACTCACAGTTACTAGATGCCTTGGTAGAAGGCTACTCTTAGTAGGAAACATAGGGTTTTCTAGGATAGTTCAAACAAACACAAACTTTACAAAACTTATACATTACATCTTACAAATGGTTTCATACAAACTAAGACACTAATATACTTATGATCTCACCAGCTTTAAAGTTGATACTCGCTTTCAAAATAAATTGTATTCTCAGGTCACCACTAGACAGGTACAGGTGCCAGGCTTTTGAGAAGATGGAGTTCGTTCAAGATTCATCTTTTATTTTGATATGTATATTTTGGTGTCTATATAACTTGGCAGAACACACATGTATAAAATTATATTATTAATGCAATGGATGATTTTGTTGCTTGTTTACTGTTATTAATTGTTGTGATACTATACATGACGTCCTCCGCCCCAAAATGTTTCCGCCATTCACGGTTTTGGGGTGTGACACATATTCTTATGAGTCGAGGGTTTCAGTTACTTGGGAACAGGGAGGTATTCTATACTCGCTACATTCTGTGGGTTGAGCTGAAGAGTCTAGCACATGAGTTTCTAGATTTGAGGCTTTGGGGGTTTTGCTCGAGGCTGGAATGTGAGTCGTGAGGACTCCAGAAAGGAGTGATGATTATGTTCAGTTGGGGTTTTGGAGCTGGGAGAAGAATGGTTAATTGGTGGATTCGAATTTCGTTTTATAGAGCAGGGATTGTGCCCTTTCAGTTTTTGAGTTTGAAGGAGTGAGCAAAATTGGGACCCCAAGATCAGGTTGTATTCGAGCTCGGGGTTAGTTGGTTACAGGAATTGGCAACATTATTTCAGCGTCAGTGAGCGTAGGAGGGTCGACGTGGCATGAGTAATTATGAGGTCCAGGTTGCCTTGGATCTCTTGTATCAGGTGGTAAGGATTGATAGTGCGATCTGCTACACTTTTGGGATTGTAGACTATGCCTTGGGAGTAGTTGTAGCCTGGTTTAGGGCTATGGTCATTTCAGCTACTGCAGTTCAACTATCGATGATTGAGCTGGTGAGTGAGTTAGGGTGCAAGGCCCTGAATGATATGAGTTCTAGAGTCGAGAGCAGGAGGATTGTTGGAACACTTTGGGAAGAAGGGTATTATGTGGGAGGTCTGCGGACAGGGTCCCACAGGATGGTTATTCAGCATTTTTAGGATTCAGTGGTGTTAGTAATCGTTATTGATTGGCGAAGGAAAGCACTAAGGGAAGTAGGTCGTTGTTAAGACACTAATTGGAGCATCTATCTTTGGACTTCAAGATTTGGGTGTGGGATCATTCGAGCATAAGGGACTGTTGGTTTCCTTGGGATTTAGGGAGTGTTCATCTAGTTATTAGAAGCATGTGATCATTTGGGGTTGGCTAGTAACGAAGTACTAGTTGGAAAGGTTTGGTTGTCATCAAATCGATCATTGGAAAGTGAGAAGGATTGGGAATCCTCAAATTTTCATGTATTGTGAAGACTTGGCTGAATCTAAGTGGGGGAGAATCGTCTCAGAATGCAGAAGTAGGATCGGTTTTGAAACTGGGATAAGTTTTGCATCGTTCTCAGGAAGGAAGACAACCCTAGTGGCTGCTTGGGTTGAGTGTGGTGTGAGTTGGGAGTTCAGTAAAACTACCCAGTATGTGAATCACGTCTTCTCGATGCTTGATAGTAGAACTTGGGAAATCAGGTTGGGATTCTAGCCATGAATTAAGTTCAGTGGTGTGTTAGGTCAAACGTGTGTTCAACCGGTATGGAAAGTGTTGTAAGACTGCAGGGTTAGTCGTAGCATTCACTAGCGATTAGTCAGTATCGAAAGCGTTGTAAGACTGCGAGGGTAGCCATAACATTCACTAAGGATCAGTTGGTATGGAAAGTGTTGTAAGACTGCAGGGGTAGCCGTAGCATTCACTAGCGATCAGTTAGTATGGGAAGTGTTGTAAGACTGTGGGGGTAGCTGTAGCATTCACTATAGTGTTAGAGTGATGTAAGTATGTGGGTGTAACCGCAACATTCATTAGGTTGGTATATAGCATGAGTGTGTTGTTAGGATGCAGAAGGGACAGTAGTAACCACCAGTTCGGGTGTAGCAGTGAGGATATGAAAACCCACGGATTGGATTTCGGAATTACCCAGACGGATTGGATCGGGTTGAGCCAGTGATAGGACTGCAGAAACGCCACTACAGTTAAGAGATCAAGGAAGAAAGGAATTGCTTAAGGTCATTTATGATATAAGTTTACCATTGTTCAGGTATCAATCACTTTTATCCTTGGATTTGGTGACACACGGATTTGACGCACGGGTCTGATCGGTTGGATCAGGAGGTTGTTAGAGTCGCAATGGCATGATAACTAGTGGCAACTAGTTCCAGGGAAGGATTTTGTTCGGAAGTTGTGTGAGGCAACTATGTGGGAGTCCTTTAGCTCCATGACCGGGTCGGAACCTGGTATTTCAGATAAGTGTTACTCGGTTGTGACGAATAAGAGGATTTCTGGATTAGATGCAAGGATAGGTCCTTAGATTTCAAGTTATGGGTTAGACCCGAGATATGTATATCGTGTATTCCAATCTAGGGTATTCCATCATGAGTACGATCAGACCCTATGATTAAGTTGACCTGACGTGTTTGGTATTCCAACCTGAGGGTTGATTGGACCAAACATGTGTGTGATACGAGGGTATTCCATCCTAGGGATGACTGGACCAGTCGTAGACATGCCTGGTATTTCAGCCCGAGGCTGATTGGACCAGGTATGAGTGTGTGTGCTTATGAGCCGGTTATTATAGGTATGTGGTTTGGGAACTAAAGGAAGCATTGTCTTATTGATGCAGAAAGGGGTTCATCTCCCAGTTTACACACCCGTTGTTCATTATTCCCCGGGAATTGATTACCAGAATGAGTTTCTCATGAAGGTGTACTTAATCTCTTGTCAAGAAAAGGATCATAGTTAGCAGTGTGGGATTTGTGATTATGTTTTCTAGTGGGAACCTCATGTTATTAGAAGTTAAGTAGCCAGTTAGGAGTTAAGTGCAATGCATTCAACAATGATCCAGTGTGGGCAGTCTGTCAGGGAACCAGACCATCTCTAAACTCCAGATTTTGGATTGGGTAGATATGATCATCTACAAGGAATTCGTTTATTTTCATGTTTCAGAACCCTACGAGGGTTGGATACGGTTGCCTTGGAAAGGTTGGGGTATGCTTATAGTTGTGGGCAGGTAGTTCAAGTTGTCTGGCGTGTAAGGAATGATAAGAAACGATTCCTAGGACGACATCAAATTTAAGTGGGGGAGAGTTGTAACATCCCATTTAAAATATAATAATTAAATAATAAACTGGGACCCGAGAAGTAATTCTAATTACTATTTAATATTATATTAAATCCAAAAACCAAATAATAATTAGTGGGGTGTTGGTTTCGGGAACCAAATGACGATATCTGAATCTTAGGGGGTTAAAATGTAATTTCAGGAGTTATTTTAAAAAGGAATTAAGAAGTTAGGGTATGTTTGGTAAGTATTGTACTCGAATTGTAATGAATTATGAAAGATCGGGGTTATTTGTTAAGTTTTGGGATTTAATTTGAAAGAAGAAGGATAAAGAGGGACTAGAAGTGGCAATAAGAACAAAGTTTGAGATGGCACGGGTGCGTATAAATGCCTTACGCATGCACCTCCTAACCCTAACCCTAAGTTAATCCCCAAGCCGCACCACCACCCCTCTTCATATATGTTTTCTGATCAGCGAAGCGACTTGCCGCTGCTACGACTTGCATCGCTGCCTTCTCTCTCCGTCCATCACTGCTGCATTCCAACCACGATCACCGCCACTGTGATGCTACCGGAGATGCCATATGCAACTCGCACGATCATGGGAAGCCGACGATTGGAACCTATTCACTGATGGGTGGTCGTCAGCGACCAGAAATCACTAGGAAACCAACTTGTGTATGTTGCTGCCTATCTCGTGATGTTGCATTCCAACCAATTGCCGCCGTGCACCACCACTGTTAAGGGTGGGTGGATGTGCTTTATTCGTGTATTGCAAGAATAGGGTGTTTTTGGGTTTCTGATTTTGATATAGATGCTTGATGGACAGAAAGACCCAAAGACAAACCACCATGGCTGCCGGCCATGGTGGTTGTCGCCGCTAGCAAAGTTGTTACCATAGCTGCCCTGTCTCGTCACCACCAGCCACCATGGGAGGTGGTTGTGAGTTGTGTGGGTGTGTGATTTTGCTTCAAGTTCATTTTTAGGTGCGTGTGGTTGTGTGTCCATTTGTAATATGTGTGTTTTGGTTAGTCGAGATTCACGGAAAAGCCACCACCACCACCGTGAGGTGGTGGTTGTCACCATCTACCACTGTCGGCCACCACAAGGTGGTTGTGTGTGTGTTTATTCCCTTAGGTGTGTGTTTATTTTAGGATTAAATATTTGTACAATGTAATTAGAAAATGGAATAATTAAAAAAAAAAAAAAAAGCTCAAAACAACCACCGTGAGGTGGTGGCTGCCGCCACTGGCCGCCATCTTGGGTGGAAGTGTGCCTCGTTTGTATTGTGATTCGTTTGGGATGTTTGGACAAGGGGCTGAAACCCTAATAGGCCCAATGAAGCCCTAATTCACTTAAAAGCCCAAACATGTGAACAATGGGCCTAGTGAAACCCTAATAGGGCTAATGAACCTTAATTGATCAAAGGACTTAGCTATTGGGCCTATTGGGATAAGATGGGGCTGGAAACCCTAAATAGGTTTTAGAAAACCCTAATATTGGATTTATGGGCTTTGGACTTCGGGACCCACATTTGGGCCTTTGGAATTGGACTATGTATTAAGCCCAATCACACCATATGATTTATTTAGAAGAGTGATGGACTTAATGGATTAGAAATGCCATTAGAAATGCCAAATGTTTGGACTGGACTAAATGGTTGGGCCTTTGGAATAAGGTCATGTAAAGGCTTGGGCCCAATTTGGAAAATTAGGCCATATGTTGGGATTTGAGCCATAGTTGGACTTTTCGGCCTTTGGAGTGTGAGTTGGACCTTAAGCTTGGAACCCAATTATTAATTGGGTGTTGTTTGATGTTTCCAGTTCGGGAATCTATCAACCAGCAGCTGGAGTTTCATCAGTGGGATATCAGCAGTATCAGGCGAGTTATCCTCACTATACTCAAGGGTCTAAGGCACCAAGGCCAGCCCTTTGGATTGTTATTTGGTTATGTTATGCTAGTATGATCTGTTAGATCGGTATCCTAGAGGGTAGAATAATATTATGTAGTATGTGGTATGATCTGGTAGATCGGTATCCTTGAGGGTAGGATAATATTATGTAGTATGTGGTATGATCTGTTAGATCGGTATACTGGTAGATAGGATGGTATTATGTGCTATGTGGAATGATCTGTTAAATCAGTTGTTGTCTATAGATTGTTATGTGATTATCTATTATATATATATATATATATATATATATATATATATATATATGTGTGTGTGTGTGTGTCTGTGTACATATTTGTTTGGCGGTTGAGGCTTATCTGCTTTGTGCAAAAGCCAATAGACCTGGGCATCCCAACTTGTTGGTTATGGGTTGTGAGTATTCCATCCCGAGGATGATTGGACTCATAGTATGTGGGCATTCCAACTTGTTGGTTGTGGGCTTGGGGTAATTCCATCCCCAGGATGATTGGACCCATAGTATGTTGGCATTCCAAGTTGTTGGTTGTGGGTCGGGGGTATTCCAACCCGATGGTTGACTAGACCCATAGTATGTTGTTTATGATTATATGTGTATTGTTGTGGGTATGGGTATTTTGGGGGAACTCACTAAGCTTTGTGCTTACGGTTTCAATTTATTGTTTCAGGTGCTCCAGATGTCTTGGCAAGGCGAAGGCGTGATCGTACACATCCTCGTGTTTTGGACTTATGATTTCTTGGATACTTTAATATTAAACTATTTTGAAAACATGTTGTAATAACTAATGGGTTTTGAATTGTTAAAATGTTTTAAATTGGCTTGATTTTTATGGGTGTTACACCTTGAGTGACATATCTTGAGTAGGTTTATAACGCCTCATGAAATTTGGAGTAGAAAAACGTTTTCTTACTCTTGGACATTTGAAATTGGTAGTTGTGATGTCTTAGATAAGACAAAGACCAAGTAAGAGCAATTATATAAAGTGTTTTTTCTTGATAAGAACCCGCACTAACTCTTGAATATTTGTCTGTCAAGGAATGTTTCTTGAAAAGAGAGTCTTATATTTCAAGAGGTTAGTAGCTTTCCTGATGATCTTGAATAGTTTCAAGAACAAATCAAGAATAAATCTATTGTTTATCACTAGCACACAACTAGTGGTTCGTAACCTATTGTGTTGACATATTCTTGTTTATGTGCCCATTCCATTTAAGTTGACTATGCATGTGAGTGCTTTGAGTTCTCATTTAAATGCATAAGGCAAAGTACCTTGATCAATGAAAGTACATTCACCAGTATAGGTGAGCTGCTCAACAACCTGGAAGCAATGGTAGGCCCTTGTGCTACTAAATGGCAAGAAATTAAGATTAAACAAGTTTAGTCGATATGAGTTTGGATTCGTCACAAAACTTGTCTTGTGATTATAGTTATGACAAATTCACATGGATAGGAACACATACACCATAAAATCTAATTGGTAAGAGGTTTCTCTTTACTTCATGAAAATGATTGTGAGAAAACGTTTTCACTAAGTAGATTTTAAAGCGTTAGTAGTTGTGTGAATTGCATTCTTAAATTTGATTATGATTACGGCATCCCTCTTCATAGTTCGAATTGTGAGAAATGACAAATAGTTTGAACATTCGGGACTTATTGTTCTAAGTTCTGAAATAGTTTAAACACACACATGAGCCGTCTAATGAAAGGTGTATAAGATTGAGAAGTCCAGATAAGGACTTATCAAAGCATCTCGTATCAAAAATCTGAACTTTAGAAAGAAAGTCAATAAGTAATTATTTCTAGAAGTCCAGTTGATTTCTGAATACATGTCAAAGCTAGTGGGAGCATAAGTGCTATGCTAGTAAGGTTATAATTATTATGCTAGTGGGAGCATAATCATTATTATAAGTGTTGTGAGTTAGCAATGCTAATTATAGGAAACTAAGTTTTAATTTGCAAAGTTGCAGAGTTTGAAAAGTACGTTGTTTCGCTATAGTAAAATTTAAGGGAGAGGATACTTATACTTTATTTCGAATCTAAAAGTTTGGATTGAAATTTTAATGGCACTTAGTCATGAATATATATATATATATATATATATATATATATATATATATATATATATATATATATATATATATATATATGAATGTAATGTTGAAATGTTTCAACATTGGAAATTCTATATATGGAAATATTATAGCAAGAGATTGGTAAAGTATCATATCTTTATGTAAGACATTATGAATCGTATCACATATGCTTCGGATATAGGATCGATTGCATATGATATAATATTCGTTTGTTCTAGTTTTTCCAAATGTCTAATGCATTAAGAGGGAAAAAGTACTAGAACAAGATATGACTAAAGTAATTAAGCAACTATCAGGGACGATCTAAGGTTCGCTAACGATTGGTTGCTTAAGGATAGTTAGAAGTATAGTAATGGATGGACCATATTGATGTAATTATGAATAGATAAGATTCTATTAAGAATGAATTATCATATGGCAGATATGGAAATGTTTCCATAATGGGAGTTGGATATTAAGAATCAATGTGTAGGTTAGAAACTTTTATGCAAGAAGGATGTTCAAAGGAACGTACTTTGAATTTGAGACTTCATTTCCATGGAATTGTTTTGTTATCAATCTCCAGTGAAATAATTTTTAATTGGCAAAGTCTTTGTGACTTTGGTGTCTTGACATTACAAAAGGATCATTGCATGATAGTTTAGAATCTGACAAATTCTAATAGTGGCAAGCATTTGGTATTCTTACACTTGCGACAAGATTTGGAATTGTAAAATGAGCATCGATGAAAATGTGTTCAATTGATCTATTTCAGAAAGAAAGGACCATAGGCAAACATAGTGTGCATGCTCGGAGCATGGGATGACTATTGTTTTAATTCAAGTATTAAGAGTATTAGTCGAAACATTATACAATGAATAATGTGTAATCAATACGGTGATTAAATAATAAGTGTTTTATTTATACTCAAAAGTTTTGAAACCATATTGGATTAGATTATTCTTGTGTTTCATTTTTGCATGTTTTACTTCTTGAATAATAAGATTATTCAAACATCCATAGTCAATCATACTTTGGAAGTAAGTAATGACGTGAGGCTGTCATGAATCTGACTGTAGATGGTCTAAGTGTTTAGACATAGCAAAAGTTTGTTGTAATGTTCGTGACTACTCCTGTAATAAGATTTGAGTATTGGATTAAAACCACGCTCCTATGAATCACTTCATGGATTTTATCATGAGTTATTCTGAGACGATAATATCTTATATTCTTTGTATGGATACATATGAGTTGTTGTTTACGAGTCGGTTACACATTGATAATATGTAAAAGCATCAGTAACCTGATGTTATAAAATGTATTATTATGTGTGATTTGATGAGTAAATAGTACAAGAATATGAGTCGAATTTTATCCGTTCCTTTTACCCTAAGAGGATAAAAGCGATATCTGTGGGCCCCTCGATGATTTAGTGATGACACCTAAGCGTTTGTCCTAGCCTGGACTAAGTTGATGTATTCAATTGTAGTCTATTGTCAATCATCATAAATCGGAAATCGGGAAACAACACATGGACAGAGAGAATGATGATAATCCATGTCTCATGTCCATATGATATCTTGTAGAATGGAGGAATATATGATCTCTTATCTAAAGGACGTGTTACTGATAAGATCAGAATTCGACAACGACTTTTGAGAGCTACGATTGGTAATCGGATTCTGAAGTCATACTTGCAATAATAGTTATTAGACTTATCCAAGTGGGGGATTGTTAGATTAGATGTCTAAGCCCATAACTATAGTTGGTATGTACTTGACCCGATAGTAGCATGGTCCTTTTGGGTTCCCTTCACCGTAGCAATTTGAAAGGATGAATCATTGAGAAAGAGGTTAATTATGATTTATTAATATATTATAAGAATAATATATTAGTTGAGAAATCATAATATTTTTTTAGTATTGATTAGAAATTAATTTGGAATTAATTTAGTAATCAAAAGAGATTGATTAAATTAACGGGGACTGATTATGTAAATCAATAATAGTTATAGTTTGGGCTAATGGATTTTATTAGCATAGGATGGACGAAAATCTATGGGTAGCCCATAGAATTTCGTCCAAGGCATGCCATATGGGGATCAATGTGTTGCTTAGGGCCTAAGCAAGGGAATTAGGGTTTCCAAGTTGTAAACCCTAGGAGCCTGAACTATAAAAGGAACCGTATGGCTCAAAAAATCGGAACCTATGATCTCATAAGAAACCCTAATTCCCTTGCTTAGTCCCTAAGCAACACATGGAGGAAATTTTGGGGTTAGACCATAAACATTTTGAGAAACCAGAGGGTTAGAGGAGGACGATCTTGATCGAGATTCCGAATCAAGAGCAGTTTCTATTAGTCCGAACAAGCTTTCGAAGTTAAATTCATAGATAATTTGATGAGTCAAAGACCCAAGAGGTGGAGCATCGAACTCCATGATGTGTGTTGTAACATGAGTAGGTTCTGAGTTTGGAACAAAATTATCATCAAAAGTAATATTGAAGCTTTCTTTAATTACATGATTCAAATGATTCATAACTATGTAAGCTTTAGACTTAGCTGAGGATCCCAAAAATATGGCTTCACTGGATTTTGGTTGAAACTTGGTGATTTGATCACGGTTGTTTTTGATAAATCATATGCATCCAAAAATGTTTAAGAATGAGATACACGGTTTTCGGGTATTCATTGCTTCATATGGTGTCATGTTGAGACGAAGATTGATGATGATTCTATTTTGAGTAAAGTAGGTTGTACAGACGGCTTCGGCCCAAAGATAGAGAGGAAGGTTTGCAAAGTTTAACATCGATCGAGCGGCTTCAACAAGAGTTTGATTTCATCTTTCAACAACACCATTTTACTGAGGAGTGTAAGGAGCAGAGAAATTGTGCTCAATGCCTTTGTTGGTAAGGAACTTCTCAATTGTGGCATTTGAATTCTAATACATTATCACTTCGGATTCTTCGAACATGAATTTTAACCAGAACTTCAATTCCTTTGATGAAAATTATGAGTTCGGAGGCGGTTTCTAACTTTAGCCTTAGAAAGAAAACCCATATAAACCTTGTGTAATCATAAACAATCACAAGAATGTACTTTTGTGATGTAAACTTTCTACGGCAGATGGTCCACAAAGATCAATATGAAGAAGTTCAAGTGGTTCCAAAATAGACTTTTCAATTATGATAAGATAACCTTTCTTTGATTGCTTCCAACATTCACACAAATCGTAGAGATGACCATTTTCAAATTTAAGGAGAGGCAAACCTCTGACCATTTCTCCAAACACCATATCATTCATGTATCGGAAGTTAAGATATGCAAGCCTCCAATGCCATAGCCAACTGACGTCGAGAACAACTTTTGATAGAAGACAAAGTTGAGGCTTGCCAATGATCATGTTGATGTCTAAAGGATACATGTTTTAATACGATAAGACTTGATGAGACATTCTTTTCGGTCTTCTTTCATAACATAACTATGCTTCTTGTAGAATTCAACCCTTCGATTTGCATTAGTAAGTTGAGCCATACTTATCAGTTTATGCTTGATATCGGATACATAGGCCACATTTGAGACAAAAATATTATCGTTGGTCAGGATGCCATAACCTTGAATTTGAGAGTTTCAATTATTTTCAAAAGTAATGTAACCACCATTTGGGGAAAGTTTAAGATAATGTAGAAAATCTTTCTGCCCACCTCATGTGCATGGAACAAGCACTATCAGTATACCATATTGTATCTTGTTCCAAAGCACAAAAATCCTGCAAAATCAATGATTTTTGGAGTTTTTAGGCTCCAAGTTAGATTTAGGGACTTTAGCAAGGGCTTAGAACTTGGTTTGAGATTTATGAATAGCTAGTATCTCATAATGCTTTTTTTGAGATTCTTTTGGAAAGATGCAAAATGTCAGAGTCCTTTCATTCATCAAAAAGTCATATTCAACCATTGGTTGTTTGGGCACAACTTTCTTCGAAAAAAACATTTGTCTAAGATGTTGGTGGAAGAACTGTGTTCAGAGGTGTTTCACTTGAGTTTTCAGACTTTTTCAATTTCTATTCAAACTTTTGTTTTAAACCTTTAGAAGGTTTGTGAACACCAGTGTTCCGAACATATTTTCATTTGTTCATTGCACTCGTAAGCACATTTGATTTTGGAAATTGTTGGGATTTAAATTTTTTGCCATCCGAGGTAGCAATAAAAACAGAAGAGAATGTTTTCCAAGGAGAGTCAGATTTCTTGGATAAGGTCTCTACAGTAACATTTTCCACATTTGTGACAGATGTATTTTGAATGTCTGAGCTAACATGAACAGATGGTGTTTGAAGAATCTTAACAGACATGAAGGTATTATGATTCATAGTAGCTAGAATGATTGTTCTAGACATTTTCATTTCAAAATTTTCAAGGAACCTAGAGCATTGCCTAGACCCAGTTTCTTTTTCAAGAGCTTTCCTAGCTTCGGTTTTTTGGATGAACAATGTCCTTCTTGTTTAAGCAAGGTTTCTTCGAAGAGTCATATGATGACTTGGAAGTTTATTGTAACACCGTGAATTTCAAAATAATTTTTCGCATAATATAAAAACATTTTTCATTTAATTTTCATAAAACATCAAGTTTAAAACTCCAATTCACATAATACAAAATCCCAAGATCACATATCATAAAAATCCCATGCGTGTGTACAGATCAAGCCGGCGCCTTCCCACGGTCATCACTAATACCTGAAACAAACAACACTAACACTGTAAGCACAAAGCTTAGTGAGTTTCCCAAAATACCACATATAACAAATATTAGCCACTTGAGGCTATAACTCTGTGGGTCCGTGCACCAAAACTTTGTGAACCCTCAGGTTCTAACTCTGAACCTTCCGGTTCCATCTCTATAAGCATGCACAGCATAAATCACATAGAAATAATGCAGTACAACACATCACATACATATAGCATACAAATACTCTGTCACATAACTCTGATTACCTACTCAAGGTAAAGTATAGTGAGAAGACTCACCTCGTATATCTCGATAACTCGCGAATCCTGGAAATCACTCGTGCTCGATCCCCCGAGCTATAATCCTCCTATAACATCGTATATCTCTAATTAACACTTTTACCACTAAGGTTGACTACCCCTATCGAGTCAACATTGGTCAACGGTCAACGGTCAACTTTGACCGGACTCGGCGAGTCTACACGTTTTCACCAACTCTCTAGGATTCTCTTTCGACACGTCGAGTATGCCCCTGACTCAACGAGTTCCACTTGGCATGAATCGCGGGGCCACCACGACTCAACTCGCCGAGTCTCAAGAAAAACTCGGCGAGTTCCAGCTCGACTCAGTCCACCTGTTAACCCTCTCTAACTCTCCCTGACTCACTGAGTCAACCCATAACTCGGCAGGACCACTCACTGAGAAGTTAAGGACAATCTTCATGCTACTCGCTGAGTCTGTTCTTCAGACTCGACGAGTCCATGCCATGCACCATCTCAATCTCGCTTCTGAGGTCAGATCCGTTTCATCCACTCATAGATCTGGCCCTCCTAAGCTCATTCATCACGTAAAGTCATAGTCTTGGCTACCATGCAACACCAACAAGGCTCTTTTTGAAGAAAAGGCCTCTAAGATGGCAACCCTAGTCTCTATCCCAAAAGGGAGGACATAAAGCATGGCATTAGGGACTCTCTAGACCTACTAAGGTCCAGATCTAGGTACCATATCCCCATGGGACCTCTCACACTTCAATTACAAAGCAAACAAGGCATGAAGAAACCCTAGATCTAACCAAATCAACAAAAACACGGAAATAAGCTCTGAATGATACCTCAAGAAGCTTCCCCTGACGAAATGGAAGTAGATCCAAGCTCCCCAACTCTTCTAGCTTGACTTTCCCCTTCCTTTCTTGCAATTACACACAAATATGGTGAATAATGGCCTCTTATGTCACTCACAGGAACCCTCAGCTGCTTTGGGTGCTCTCAAGGTCAAGGTAGCCGCAATGAAGGGCCATAAGGTCCTTTAAATAGGGCTTAGGACCGGGAAATTAGGGTTTCATTAAACAGCACGGACTCGCCGAGTCCATTTCCTGGACTTGCCGAGTCCAGGCACGAACCCGCGTCCAAAAGCGCGATCCTACTCGGTGAGTTTGAGCTCCAACTCGCCGAGTCCCCTCACAAAACACCAAAAATTATATGGTTAGAAGATACCTGGAAATCCGGGCTGTTATAATTCTCCCCCACTAGAACTAGACTTCGCCCTCGAAGTCTCGCTCTGCAAATAGCTCCGGATGCTGCTCACGCATCTCACGCTCCGGCTCCCAGGTCATCTCTGATCCCTTCTGATGCTGCCACGGAACTAACACCAGAGGTACCTCCTTGTTCCTCAAAACCCTGATCTTCCGATCTCTGATGGCCACTGGTCTCTCGGCATAATTCAGGCTCGCATCCACCTTAATATCCTCTAATGGAACTACTGCCAACTCGTCGGCTATACACTTCCTTAGCTGCGACACATGAAAAGTGTCGTGAATTTGCCCCAACTCTGCTGGCAAATCCAAACGATAGGCTACCCGGCCTACCCTGGCGATCACACGAAAAAGTCCAATATATCGGGGCCCCAACTTTCCCCTCTTCCTGAATCGAATCACTCCTTTCCAAGGGGAGACCTTCAGGAGAACAAGGTCGCCGACCTGAAACTCAAGCTCGGACCGGCGTCTATCTGCATAACTCTTCTGTCGGCTCTGAGCGGTCAACAACCTCTGTCTGACCTGCTGGATCTGCTCTGTCGTCTGAAGCACGATCTCCGTACTGCCCATCACCCTCTGTCCAACCTCTCCCCAACAAATGGGGGTCCGACACCTCCACACATACAACATCTCAAAGGGTGGCATATCAATGCTCGAATGATGGCTGTTGTTGTAGGAAAACTCTGCCAAGGGTAAATATGCATCCCAGCTGCCCCCGAAATCCAATACACATGCTCGAAGCATGTCCTCGAGCGTCTGAATCGTCCGCTCACTCTGACCGTCTGTCTGGGGATGATATGCGGTACTAAAATGCAGTCTAGTACCCAACTCCTCATGAAACTTCTTCCAGAATCTGGAAGTGAAACGCACATCACGGTCTGAAACAATCGAGATCGGCACCCCATGCCGAGATACCACTTCCCTCACATATACCTCCGCCAATTTCTCTGCTGAAGAACTCTCGCTGATAGCAAGGAAATGAGCGCTCTTCGTCAATATGTCCACAATCACCCAAATTGCATCAACTCCTCTAGCAGTCCTCGGCAATTTGGTGATTAAATCCATAGTGATCTGTTCCCACTTCCATTCGGGAACCTCCAATGGCTGCAACTTACCATACGGCCTCTGGTGCTCGGCCTTAACCCTACGGCAGGTCAAGCACCTCTCAACAAACCACGCGACATCCCTCTTCATACAGGGCCACCAATACTCCTTTCTCAGATCCAAAAACATCTTAGTGGCCCCCGGATGTATCGAAAATTCCGACCGATGAGCCTCCTCCATCAAAATGGTACGCGTACCTCCCACAAACGACACCCAGATACGCCCCTGAAATGTCATAAGCCCCCGACCATCGGTAACGAACTCGGAAACCAAACCAACAACCCGTTCCCTCTTCTGCATCTCAAGTTGCACAGCCTCGGCTTGTGCCCCACGAATGGCGTCCAATACTGGAGCTATCACGGTCAATCTCAAACATACCTCCCGCAGCGGGGTGCTCTCCGCCCTGCGGCTCAATGCATCGGCTACCACATTAGCCTTGCCTGGGTGGTACAGGATCTCACAATCATAATCCTTGACCACGTCCAACCACCTTCTCTGACGCATATTTAAGTTGGGCTGATCCATCAAATACTTCAAACTCTTATGGTCCGTGTATATCGTACACCGAACCCCATACAGGTAGTGACGCCAAATCTTGAGGGCAAACACCACTGCCCCCAACTCTAGGTCATGGGTGGGATATCTCGTCTCATGAGGCTTCATCTGCCTCGATGCATATGCTATTACATGCCCTCTCTGCATCAGCACCGCTCCCAACCCCATAATCGATGCATCACAGTATACCACAAAGTCCTCCATCCCATCCGGGAGGGCTAACACCGGGGCTTCGCACAACCTTTGGCGAAGTGTCTCAAAGGAGGCCTGCTGCTCGGGGCCCCATCAAAAAGCAACACCCTTCTGGGTCAATCTGGTGAGTGGTACTGCGATCTTGGAGAAATCCTTGATAAACCTCCAACAATACCCTGCCAATCCTAGGAAACTCCTGATCTCGGAGGGTGACCTCGGCACCTCCCAACTCATCACCGCCTCAACTTTGGCCGGATCGACCAATATCCCTTCCTGGTTAATGAGATGTCCTAAGAACTGGATCTCCCGCAACCAGAAATCACACTTGGAGAATTTGGCATAAAGCTTCTCCGATCTCAGAACCCCGAGAACCTCTCTCAAATGCTCCTCATGCTGCTCTCTAGATCTCGAATATACCAGAATGTCGTCGATAAACACAATCACTGACCGATCCAGCATCGGCCTACACACCCGGTTCATGAGATCCATGAATGCCGTCGGGGCATTGGTGAGCCCAAAAGGCATCACCACAAACTCATAATGCCCATAACGTGTCCTGAACGCTATCTTCTGGACGTCCTCATCCCGCACCCTCACCTGATGGTATCCAGACCTCAAATCGATCTTGGAGAACCAAGATGCTCCCTGCAACTGATCGAATAAATCGTCGATCCTCGGCAACGGGTAACGGTTCTTGACCGTTAGCTTGTTCAACTCCCGGTAATCAATGCACATCCGGTGTGAACCATCCTTCTTCTTGACGAACAAGATAGGCGCTCCCCACGGCGAGCTGCTCGGCCGAATAAACCCCTTCCCCAGCAGCTCCTGAAGCTGCGAGGATAACTCTTGCATCTCTGGAAGTGCAAGACGATAAGGCACCTTGGCGATAGGCGCGGCCCCCAAAACCAAATCGATACTGAACTCCACTTGCCTCACAGGAGGCACACCCGGCAACTCCTCGGGAAACACATCCGGGAACTCACGCACCACCGGAACCTCCTCAACTGAACTCGGTCTCTCGGAACCCACCCGCGTATCCATCACATACACCACAAAACCCTTACAGCCCTGCTGTAGACACTGCCTCGCTCTAGCGGCCGAACAAAACGCTGATCCTGAACACGTACCCTCGCCATACACCGAAAGAACTCCCCCACTAGGGTCTCGTATGGTCACCAGCTGACGCTCGCAGTCGATAACCGCACCAAACCTGCTCAACCAATCCATGCCCACAATGACACAGACATCTCCCATCGCAATAGGGACCAAATCAATCGGGAACTCAACACCGAAAATCTCGACTACGCAACCTCGAAGAACCTCCGTGGCATATATCACCCTCTCCTCAGCTATGGAAACTCTTAGAGGCCGACTCAGCGCCTCACGACTAACACTGATATGCTGGCTAAAAGCCAAAGATACAAAAGACCGACTCGCACCTGAGTCAAATAATACCAAGGCAGGTACAGAATTCACAAGAAAAGTACCTACGCACAACATAACATAAGCATAATATCTCAACATCAAAATAAATACATGAAAGAATACATACCAGCCACGACATCGGGCGCTGCGCGGACCTCCTCCGCGGTCAGCTGAAAAGATCTCCCTCGTGCCCTCGGCGCTTCGGCCTTCACTGACCGAATCTCAGTAGCTCTGATGGCGGCAGGGGCAGATCCCTGAGATGATCCTCGCAACTGCGGACACTCTGCCTTCCGGTGTCCGGTCTGATTGCAGTGGAAACACACCGCAAACCCTTTGGGGCAATCCTTGGCCATATGCCCCTCCTTGCCACACTTGTAGCAAGATCCCGCTCTGCAGACTCCGTCATGACCCTTGTCACACTTCCCACAAGTGCGGCCCTTCTGGCTCCCTGGTTTGGGATCAGCGGGCTTGGCTCGCTTGGCTACCGGCTGAGACTGTGCCGGTCGCCGATCCCTCCCCTGAGACTCCGCCTCCTCCCTGGCCTGAGTCTCTAGCTCAATCTACCTCTTCCGGGCATTTGCCTGAAGCTCGGCAAATGTCCGGTACGAGGAGTTCGCCACGAACTCCCGAATGTCTCGTCTCAAGATACTCAGATAGCGGCTCATACGTGCCTGCTCCGTAGACACGTGCTCAGGGCAGAACATCGCCCTCTCATGGAACATCCTGGTGATCACTGTAACAGACTCAGTACCCTGCTTGAGGGTCAGAAACTCCTGGGCCAGACGCTCCCTCTCCACCTGGGGAACGTACTCATCTCGGAACATGGCAGTGAACCTCTCCCAGGTCACTGCCACAATCTCAGCAGGCGTAAAATGCGTCGTCACAAACTTCCACCAGTCCTTCGCTCCCAAGCGAAGCTGGTTCAGTGCGAACCGGACCTTCAAATGCTCAGGAGATGAGAAAGTGAAGAAAAACCCCTCTATATCAGAAATCCACCACATAGCTGCCACCGGATCCTGGGTCCCATCATACTCTGGTGGTCTTGTGTTGCTGAACTCTCGGAACAGCAACGCATCACCACCTTGCGGCCTCGCGGCAGCAATAGCTGCGGTGGCCACTGCAACAGCAGCCTCGGAAAGAGCGGCATAACGCTCGTCAAAGGTCTCAATCAGCGTGGTCTTAATAGACCCGAACATCTCTGGTATCTCTGCCCTGATGGCCGCAGCCACCTCCTCGTGGATGATCCGGCGGATCTCCTCATCACTGGTACCACTGCTCTCAGGCATCAAACGTGTCCTCACCATGATCTACCTCTGAAACACGACATACGATAAATTAGAACCCATTCGAGTATACTCACACTTGACAACTCATTCCTCCTTGGTCCTCGGTATTCCAAAGATTCTTACTTGGGCTGTACACCGCTCCGGTGCTTTCAGTAGTACGGGCCCAATACTATTATCTGCACCGTATCAGAATACACCCCAATTCCTCCTCTTCGGATCCTAATTTCCAAGTACTCTATCATGCATAGGCCACTCTCTAATAGATCTGTCACAATCCCCTCGCTGCTACCTACTCACTCTCAAGCATCTCATAGCAGCTCACCTCTTCCTAGGCTAAGGCATCACAAATCAGGCCACTCTAGCCCTAATAGGAATACCTAGCCTACTCCAGCATGCAAATACATCATATCAATATCAATATCACATAACATGAGGGTATTTTGGGAAATCACCGTTCAGGCGCGGACTGATCGTACACACAACTCTGCTCTGCGTTATTCCAAAAATCTTTTACTCTTTTTGAAAATACTTCTCAAATCCTCAGTTTGAGTTCAAATATGCCCGAAGGTGTACTCGAATCCCTCAAACCAAGGCTCTGATACCAACTTGTAACACCGCGAATTTCAAAATAATTTTTTGCATAATATAAAAACATTTTTCATTTAATTTTCATAAAACATCAAGTTTAAAACTCCAATTCACATAATACAAAATCCCAAGATCACATATCATAAAAATCCCATGCGTGTGTACAGATCAAGCCGGCGCCTTCCCACGGTCATCACTAGTACCTGAAACAAACAACACTAACACGGTAAGCACAAAGCTTAGTGAGTTCCCCAAAATACCACATATAACAAATATTAGACACTTGAGGCTATAACTATGTGGGTCCGTGCACTCAAACTCTGTGAACCCTCAGGTTCTAACTCTATGAACCTTCCGGTTCCATCTCTATAAGCATGCACAGCATAAATCACATAGAAATAATGTAGTACAACACATCACATACATATAGCATACAAATACTCTGTCACATAACTCTGATTACCTACTCAAGGTAAAGTATACTGAGAAGACTCACCTCGTATATCTCGATAACTCGCGAATCCTGGAAATCACTCGTGCTCGATCCCCCGAGCTATAATCCTCCTATAACATCGTATATCTCTAATTAACACTTTTACCACTAAGGTTGACTACCCCTATCGAGTCCACTGGTCAACGGTTAATGGTCAACTTTGACCGGACTCGACGAGTGCACTAAAGCGACTCGGCGAGTCTACACGTTTTCACCAACTCTGTAGGATTCTCTTTCGACACGTCGAGTACGCCCCTGACTCGACGAGTTCCACCTGGCATGAATCGCGGGGCCACCACGACTCAACTCGCCGAGTCTCAAGAAAAACTCAGTGAGTTCCAGCTCGACTCAGTCCACCTGTCAACCCTCTCCAACTCTCCCTGACTCACTGAGTCAACCCATAACTCGGCAGGACCACTCACTGAGTGGTTAAGGACAATCTTCATGCTACTCGCCGAGTCTGTTCTTCAGACTCGACGAGTCCATGCCATGCACCATCTCAATCTCGCTTCTGAGGTCAGATCCGTTTCATCCACTCATAGATATGGCCCTCCTAAGCTCATTCATCACGTAAAGTCATAGTCTTGGCTACCATGCAACACCAACAAGGCTCTTTTTGAAGAAAAGGCCGCTAAGATGGAAACCCTAGTCTCTAACCTAAAAGGGAGGACATAAAGCATGGCATTAGGGACTCTCTGGACCTGCTAAGGTCTAGATCTATGTACCATATCCCCATGGGACCTCTCACACTTCAATTACAAAGCAAACAAGGCATGAAGAAACCCTAGATCTAACCAAATCAACAAAAACACGGAAATAAGCTCTGAATGATACCTCAAGAAGCTTCCCCTGATGAAATGGAAGTAGATCCAAGCTCCCCAACTCTTCTAGCTTGACTTTCCCCTTCCTTTCTTGCAATTACACACAAATATGGTGAATAATGGCCTCTTATCTCACTCACAGGAACCCTCAGCTGCTTTGGGTGCTCTCAAGGTCAAGGTAGCCGCAATGAAGGGCCATAAGGTCCTTTAAATAGGGCTTAGGACCGGGAAATTAGGGTTTCATTAAACAGCGCGGACTCGCCGAGTCCATTCCCTGGACTCGCCGAGTCCAGGCGCAAACCCGCGTCCAAAACCGCGATCCTACTCGGCGAGTTTGAGCTCCAACTCGCCGAGTCCCCTCACAAAACACCAAAAATTATATGATTAGAAGATACCTAGAAATCCGGGCTGTTACATTTATCCAACTGATGGATTGTTAAAACGAGGCATAATTGGCACTATAGTCGATTTTGAGACTACATTAGAGTTGGCGACACAGGAATCAGACGAGGAGTCATTATCAGTCTTAAGTTATACATCACTATCAAGGGAAGCCCAAAAGGAGTTGAATGGGTCAGAGTCATGTCCATTTGTCTCAGGAATGATTTCCTCGATAACATAATTGTTCAGAGGACCGGAGTTTGGAGCACAAACTCCAGTAATGCCTGTGTTGTATAAGGATTCCGATGACTGGTTCAGGTCTAGGGATATTAGAGGCGGAAGTTACGTGGAATCATGGCATTTAATAGCGATTGGTTTGAACTCAGGAATCCAAGATTGATATTTTTCTGAGGTCTCATGAAGGGACGACAATGGTGAGACAAGGGTATCCGAATAAGTGTGATTCAAAATATCTCCCATGAAGTTAGGTTTTGAAGTTCCTTCAGCGGACAAGAAACTGACTTCGTAAACTCGCTTCCGAGACCAGGTGCTTTGGACCAGGGGTGATGAAAATTGTGAGTCATTCTTTCATTAGCTTCATGAACATCAATTGAATTATGCAAACCATCAATTTTTGCATTAAGACGTTTATTATCAGTAACCAGGATGTTTCTTTCACTAAGAGTAATTTCACATTTTTCATTCATAATAATACATTCATCCTTAGCTATTATAAGTTCTTTCTCTAATGATTCAATCTTAAGCTTGTGGTACTGAAAACGTAGTCTAAGTCTAGTCAATCCATTATCCAACTTCTCACTAACTGTCATATCTGATTGAATTTGAGTTAGATAAGGTTTAATAACAGATAAATCAAAATTGTTATCAATAATCATAGATTTTACCTGCTGGATGATGCTTCAACCAGGTTGATCATTTGTAACCATGTAGCAAAAGTTTGGCTTAGCATCCTCTTCATCAGCTTCCGAACTAGAAGACCAATAACCCTCTTCACACTCAATTGATTGTCTAGACATAAGACACAAGTTCCCTACAGACTTTTTATCACCTTCATCCCCAGATGACCAATACCCATCAACATTTCTTAAAACCGTAGTGATAATGCCTTTTCACTTTCTGTAAGTTCTTGTTCTTGACGAGCATAATAGGCAGAATCTTTCACTTTTGGTTTTTGAGGAATTTGATCCAAATAATCCTTAGCATAGTGGTTTTCGAGACCATATTTGTGACATGTAACCTTAGGTTTGACTGAGTTTTGAACTTCCTGAGGCTCCAAAGAACGATTCAGAATGTTAGGTCGGTATGCAGGTGGATTTTTGGTGGGTTTAGGGTAGGGTTGAGGAATACTTTGATGAGGAGGTTGAAATTGGTTTAGACGAGGTTTTTAACTGGGATTCCATGGGCGTTTGTACTTCATGGATAGAAGTGTATACTCATGTTGGAAACGAAGTTCGGAATCAGCAGAATTTAGATCAAGGTTTTCTTCAAATGGATAGTGTGGAACCTGAGAGGTTGGTGCAACAGGTGTTATATGTTGAACAGGTGGAATAGGTAGGGTGACTCCAAAAATATCCGAAACAGATAGGTTCAGAATCAGTGGATTAACTGAACTGACTAAAACGAGAGGACATCCTAAAAGTTCCCTAAATGTTTGAGCAACGTTAGATTCATGACCTTGCAGTTCATCAAACAACTGATAAAGCTTCAGTTTCTTTAGAGATCCATTACTCTAAAGACATGACTTGAGATTTCCTCATCACTTTCCTAGGTTGTTGATGAACTCGAGGTTGTACTCGAATGGAGTTCGGACTACTCCATGTGTCTTCATGTTGTTCATCACGATCCTATACCGATTTGATGCAGAGGCTACAGATTCACCAAGAGTTACAGTGAAGGTGTCGAAGTCATTTACAACGGATATCAAATGATTATCCTTCATCTTCTTTAAACCTTCAAACAAGTCTTGTAGTGTATCCCATATCTCTCTAGCAAATTTTGCACGACTTAATATGCTTAAAGAGAGAAGGGGGTACACCAAAAACCATTTCAGACAAGGTGATTTGATCTGCATGAAGCTTCTCGATGTATGTTGCAGTCAGTGGTGCTTGTCAAGTGGCGAAAACCTTATAGCTGCAACGATGTCCATACTTTTTATCTGGTGGTCATTTCAAGTCAAGACTTAGGGCTTTGTGTATGTTTGAAGAATATGTGGAGATGGGTGGATTATTTTGAGTATGTTTCTTTTTTCTCTTGGGTTTGAAGAATACATAGAGGGGGGAGAGAGAGAGAGAGAGAGAGAGAGAGAGAGAGAGGGGGGGTTGGGCGGGAGAGGGTGGGGTTAGGAAATTTTATTTTATTTTTCATTTTAAAAAAAAGTAAAATAAATAAATATAAAAATAAAAACAAATAGAAAGGAGTAAGGGTCATTTTAATTCAGTTCAACTCTTTTTAAACCAAAACTAAAAAAAAAAAACATTTTTATTTTTGATCCATGGTTTAAGTATAAATTTTTTTAAGGTAATTTTCAACATATACCACAAACACTATTTTTGCAATTTAGTCTTTAATATTTGGTTTTAGTAACTTTATAAAAGACAAAATTACAAAAGTGGCTCATGTAGTTTGTGAAAAGTTATCATTTTAGTCCAAAAAGTTTTGTGTCTGCACCATCAGTCAAAAACTTTGATTTTATAGCGAGTTTGGTCCAAAAAAAATATAAGAATACTTAAAATGATGAAATTCCTTTTCTTTTTGCTTATTCAATTTCTTTTCATTACAGCAATATAAAAAAAGGAAAACCAAAATACCATCATCCCCCTTCCCCCTCGCCCCCCCCCCCCCCCCCCCCCCCCCCCCCCCCCCCAATCCCTCTCTTTCTATTGCAATGTATTCACAGATAAATAAATAAATAACAAATAAACACTTTTCAGGTGAAACCTTTTCCGAAACCGCCACCCTCTTGTCGAAAGCCAATGTCTTGCTAGAGTACTTTCCATTTAGGCGTCTCTCTCGTTCCCTATCTACTTATCTCAAATATGTAAATCCTAACTCCTCCCCTCTCTCTTTCAAATATTTGTCGTTGGAGGTAGTGCTTCAGATCTACATACCTCCGATGGCAACAAGAACCATCATTGTAACGTGATCGACAAGGATTTTTGTTGGTCGTAGCTCAATGTTGTCATCGGAGAAGAAGAAAGGGTTTCCAGATGGTGGTGTCTTCTTTGGAGTCGCTTCGTTTGGAGATGATCAGCGGCAACAAAAACCTAGTTCTTCAAATGTTGATTCGTCTTCTCCAATAGTGAGAATCGATTAGGGAAATAGAGGGTTTTTCTAAAAGGTTTTCCCTGATCGGAGGTTGGTGGTAGCAGAGACGATACGAGCTGAAGATGAAAACCAAAACAATAATTAGAGTGTTCATAGGGTTTGAAAGTTATTTTTTAGATCAGAGGGTTTCGTTTTCTCTTTGTCGAGAAATCGAGTGTGTTTTTTGTATTTTGTCAGAAAATCGATGATGGTGGTGGTGGTTTTGACATGTGGTGGTTGTATAGACTGGCTGTGGTCATCACATTCATATATTACGGTAGTGGTGTTTGGTGGCATTCATAAGTTCCAGTGAGTCACTGTCTTCGTCGGAACCAGAGGTCCGATGATGACGAAAATTTGTTTTGCAGGTGTAGGGTATGATTGTATGTAATGTAGAGAGAGGCAAATGGGTAAAGGGTACGATTTTGTTTTCCTTTTTATAGTTATTGTAATATAGAAAAATAGAAAATGAAAATAGAAAGGGAAAAATGATCATTTTAAAAGAAAAATCAAAACAAATCGGACCATAGTCACAACAAATGAACCATTTTGGACAGGTGATGCAACTTCAAAATATTTTGGACCAAAATTATAAGACAAACCATAGAAACAAAATTTGCAATTTTGTCTTTTCAAAATTACCTAAAAATAAGTTGTAAAAGTACCTAGGTACCAATTTTACACATAAGCAATAATACAGGGGCTAAATTAAACTTCCCTTCTAGGTTTAAGAACACTTCGTTATTCATTCTTATGCAGAAAGGCAGGATGAGTAGCAGGCCGCGTACCGGTCCGCCGAAACACGCCAACAAGTTCGCCTGGAAACCAAACGCCGGCGTCAAAATCAACGAAACCGAAGTAGGAGGAAGGTTTAGGCCTTTATCTGACATCACCGGAGTTTGCCCTAAGTGTAAAGATCAAATCGAATGGAAACGCAAATACGGCAAATACAAACCCCTAACAGAACCAGCCAAATGGTAATTAACACAATCTCTGTTTTAATCGGTTCTCTTTTCACTTCTCAATGTCCATTCTCAGTGATGATTCCTCTTTTCAATGATTTTTTATCAGTCAGAAATGTACCAAACGTGCTGTTCGTCAGGCTTACCATAATCTCTGTAACGGTTAGTGCTTGATATTTAACAAGTTTTTGAATTTGAATTTGTGTTCTTCTGTGTTTTTTTCACTAAGAATCGTAACATAATCTGCAGCTTGTGCTAGGGAGCATAATGTATGTGCTAAATGTTCATGCCGCGTTGACAGAATCGTTGGAAGGTTTGAGAATTTTTGCGCTTTCTGATTTCTCTTGATACATGTATGATGAAAAAGGGTTTCCGTTTTAAATCATTTGGAAAATCCGAAAAGTTGCAATCAAAATCAAATCAATTCACTGCATTTAGAAAGAGTATCATCCATGATATATACATATACTAATTTGGGTGTCAATGAACTTGCTTGCAGAGATATTACTGAAGTAGAAGCTGAACAGAAGATGCTTCAAGCGGTTTGTTCTAATTTCTAAACTTTAACATTTTGCATACAATTGCGTTTGATCATCTTTTTTGTTTTTTTAATTTGTTAAAACCCTGGTTTTGATTTAGGCCATTGGTAATGCTCGTGAGAGAGACAAGAGATCCTTGATTCGTGCTGTAAGTTTCTTTTTGCTCTTTCTATCCCAATTCTCTATTTGATTTCTTATTTTGGATAAAACTAGAAAATTGTAGGAAAAATGATATGTATTTTGAGTTCTTGATGCTTATTTTTATGGCTATGTGACAGATGAACAAAGGAAAGACACAAACAAAAGAACAAGATCCAACTGATAATGATAAAAAAGCTGGTGATTTGTTCAAAGCTGAATCACTTGAAGCATATGCAGGCACAACCAGAGATGATGAAGATGAGGATTACAGTGAAGATGAGACCCAAGTAGTTAACTGAGAATGCTCTTAATATATTATTAAATTAGGGTTAAGAATCACAGCATCTTTTATTGTAACAAAAGGAGTGATAGTGTGATTTCTATGTGATCAGTTTCTTGTTTTTTGCATCATGTACGTTTAATTCAGTGAGTTAGGTCCATTTTTGTCCTTTAAAACATTCAATACCCTCACTGTACCATTTACACCAAAATGGTGAAAAATAGTGATTCCATTCCAACCCTAGTATCCTATACTTCTTTTACACTACTTTTACATAGAAAAATATATTCTCATTATATTCAATATCTTCTTTTTAGTTTATATATTGTCAAAAAAACTTCTTTGCTTAATTGGTTAATTAGTTTTGGGTAAAATGTGCCAAGTGTACCAATGGTTTGAGCTAATTTGCATGTTCCTTTTTATTTTCACTTGGATCGTTCTATGTACCCCCCCCCCCCCCCCTTCTTTTTTTTTCCGCATCATTTCTATGATATTCTTTCTGTCCCTAGTATTTGAGTTTGCGCTTTGCTGTTGGTTTTTACATGATTTTGTTGCGTATTAGCAAGTATAAGAGGGAAAATCATATTATATGTATACTACGAGGACCGTGGATAAAAATGAAAATTTGGAAAACCAAGGTGTAAAAGGGACAATTTACAAAGTTGAAGATGGAAGGGTGAAAGTGAAATTTAAAAAAGTAAAGGTACGGAAAATATCATTTTACAAAGTAGAGGGGTTGAAAGTGACGGGAAAAAAGTGAAATTTTACAAAGTTGAAGGTGGAAGGGTGAAAGTGATATTTTTAAAAATAAAGGGATCGAAAATATAATTTTACAAAATACAAGGGTTGCAAGTGATTAGTAACGTATGTGAGGGAAAATAATGTTATATATACTACGGGGGACAATATATAAATACGAAAATTTAGAAAACAAATGGTTAAAAGTCACAATTTACAAAGTTGAAGGTGAAAAGGTGAAAATAATATTTTAAAAAGTAAACAGATGAAAAATATCATTTTTACAAAATACAAAGGTTGCAAGTGACGGAAAAAGTGACAATTTACAAAAGTTGAGTGGCGAAAATGATATTTTAAAAACGATAGAGATCGAAAATATAATTATACAAAAAAAAAAGGGTTGCAAGTGATGAATTATATAAAATTTGAGAATTAAAATTGTACTTTAAACATTAAAATACTTTTACATTGTGCTTTAGAAGATGTAATTTTAGCTACATTGCATCTCTCTCACATAATAGAAGTAAGTGAAGTTGGTTTTTGTATATACTTATAATACCTGAAATTACTATATCATGTTGTTATACAATATTCATGTATTATATGAGTTAATTTTAAAAAAAATTAAATATAAATATCAAAATATTTGAGAACTTTGAAGTTATAAGAAAAAAAAAGAAGAAACATAATGAATTATTATAATGTAACGACCCAAATTTTACAGAGAATTTTTTTTTTTTTCATTTTAATTAATCAAACACATTTGCATAAATCATGAAATCCCAATACAATTGTTTCAAATCCACATTCATTACAGTCTTTTTTAAACATCAGAGTGTCCCCAAACCATATCAGTGAAAGAGAGATAGAGTGCACGTCGCGCCATCACGCCTTGCCCTTGCCCTTGGGCTCAGATGTACCTGAAACAAATCAACAACATGTAAACGAAATGTTTAGTGAGTTTCCCAGAGCATACCACACACAATCCACATACACATATCATGTTAATTATTAAAGCTACACACATATCACATAAGCCATGCATACATAAAACTTGTAAGAATGTCATGGGCTACCCCACATGGTCTTTACCTAGGACTGCCATGGGCTACCCCACATGGTCTTACATCTAATGTCATGAGCTACCTCACATGGTCTTTACCTAGGAATGTCATGAGCTACCCCACATGGTCTTACATCCAATGTCATGGGCTACCCCACATGGTCTTTACCTAGGACTGCCATAAGCCACCCTACATGGTCTTACATCCAATGCCACGGGCTCCTCCAGGGTCTTCCATGCAAAACACACAATCACATATCATATCATATCACAGAATGACTAACACATATATCATAATCACGTAATGGGCCGGCCTTGGTGCCTTAGACCCATGGGTATGGTGAGAAGACTCACCTCTGTCTGCTGAATACAAAAGCTGCTCTCCTAACAGTCTGTAACCTCCCGCGCTGAATAATAATATTAATCAATTTTAGGACCTTACTTAATCAAAAGAAACCCAAACTCCAAACCCTTCCATGAAGCCCAACTACACTTTCCTTGTTAATGGGCCCCAAGTCCAAGATCATTAATGGGCCTCTTGGCCCAATAAGGCCCAATCAAAATGTCCATGGCCCATAACAGATGACATGACTCATAATTCCCATAATACAACCATGCCTAATAACCAAATGAGGTCCAAAGGCTCAAAGGCCCAAAACAGATCCGGGACCAACTGAGATACGTACGCTTGGCGTACCATCCTGGTACGCGCATCGTACTGGGGTCTTGGGACTACACGCAGCGTACATTGGGCTACGCCCAGCGTACTACCATATTAAGCACTTTCTCCATTAAGTGCTTAATACTCGGTTCCTTTACGTCCAAAAGTTAGATCTAAGTTTGTTAAGACGTCCTAAGGCATAAAGTTGGCAACTTTATGCCTTTGCATGGCTCATACACACCCAACACCTCCATTAAGACCTTTCTAAGGTCTTTAACCCATGCATGAGGCCAAAACTCCCACCAAGACTCGATTTTATGATACTAAAGGACCAAGGGACCTTAGATCTGCCATTCCCATCTTCTGGAGTTGCTTAACTCACAAATAGAGGTCCAAAATCAACCAAAGGGACAAAACTAGAAAACCCTAACTAGATCTAGAGATTTAAGTGGAAAGGTGCAAGCTTTTTACCTCCAGAAGCTTTGTAAGACGACCAAGATGCAGATTCTTGAAGCACCAACTCATCCCAAGCTTGCTTGACCACTTCTTCTTCTTGGGATGAACGCTAAAATGGACCACAATGCACTCTTAAGGCTCAAAAAGCACTCACAAAGGCTATTAGGGCTTCCAGGAACGTTTGAAGGTGAAGAGAGCTGATGAGGGTGAGGCTCAAGTGGCTTAAGGACGTTTAAATAGGTCACAAGTCCGAAATTTAGGGTTTGCACCATCGGCACGTACGTCCAGCTCCTCCGCGACCAACCATGCAGAGTACACTAAGCGTACTCATAAGTACGCCCAACGTACTCAAGGCCCTATTTATATAAAAATGTAACTTCTTTGAGGGTTTCAAGTCAAACTTGGATTAGGGTGTTACATATAATGAAAATGTTTTTTATCTTTTAAATTAAAAAAAAATTAATAAATAAAAGAAATTAATGAGATTTAATTTTGAGAATTTTAAAATTAAAAAGTAAGTTCATTAATAAAATTGATATTCATTTATTATTATATTTATTATAATTATTACATTAAAATATTATGTGGAATTTAAGAAAATAGAAAAACTCATAAAATGACATGTGAAAAAAAAATTAATTCAAAATAACCACAAAATGACATTTGACAAATTAAATGAGAATGTGACAAGTAGCATAAAAACCTTTATTATTAGAAAGGATATGATTTTTTTTTTTGTTTTTTTTTTTGTTGTTCTTTTATTATTATAAAGTTAATAAAGAACAACCAATATACAATCACTTTAAGATTATGTACACAACCACCCTGCGTATCCCCCTCCCTTTCCCCTTTTTCTTGTCTCCTCCTAAGACCGGAGGGAGTGGTGTCACACTCGCTCATGAAACTGCATTAGGCGACATGTCATCAATTACCACAAAGTGTGGTTTCATACCATGTAACACCGTAAACAAAATTTTCAATTTAAAATTTACCAACATCACATATAATAATTTTCAAAATATCAAGTGTCGATGTCATAACATATTTTAAAATAGTTTTCAAAAGTAATTATAAAAATCCAGGATCCCCATTCGTGATTCTTTTCTCTTGTGTGTACAATCGAGTCATCGTCTTCCTGCGGTCCTGATAAGAACATGAAACACATAACACATAACACGGTAAGCAATAAGCTTAGTAAGTTCCCCAAAATACCACATGCATATAAATTAGCCACTCGAGGCTGTGACCTTCCGGTCAATGTGTCTCAGTGGACCTTCCGACTCCACAACTTTGGGAGACCTTCCGGTCCTACCCATGATGACCTTCCGGTCCTGCAGCTCGTTGGACCCTTAGGTCGGGTCTAGCTCGTTGGACCCTCTGGTCCGGTCTGGTTAAGCCTTTCGGCCTCATATATCGTTGGACCTTCCGGTCCGGTCTGGTTGAGCCTTCCGGCCTCATAAATCGTTGGACCTTCCGGTTCGGTCTACAATAACACATAACATAATATCACATAGACAAAGATGCATAACTCAAACAAGCACATAAGACCTTCCGGTCACACATAAATACCACTTTAGGTAACGTATAGTGAGAAGACTTGCCTCGGACAGTCCCTATAAACACTGTTGCCACGCACCAGCCTCTAACTCTGTGCCAAACCCACAATTATCCCAATTAGGAACTAATTCTCAACTCTCGCTCATTAGGTCTAAATCTAGTCCACTAACCAGCCCATCAATGACCTAAAACCCATTGGGCCCACCACGGCCCAATAATAAATGGGCTCTCCCGAGGCCCAACTCTCTCACATCTAATGGCAAGCCCAACTCAAGGGCCCAAGGCATACTTATAATATTTCTCTGTTCATAGTCTCTAATACACAAGCCCAAAGATTTAGGCCCAACCCTTAAGGCCCATAATAAAGTCTAGCCCAAAAGCCCACGGAGAGGTTACGCGGGGCGTACCTCCATTGGTACGCTCAACGTACCCAAGCATGCACAAATCTGATCAGGGACCTCAACCTAGTACGCGGGGCGTACTGGAATTACTCTGGGCATACGCTCAATTTTGTTTAGTCCATTTTCTTGGTCTTAACCTGTTAAGACCTTAGCTCATTTCTCAGATTTGGGCTTCCTAGTATCTCTTACTCCATAAAGTTAGGGACTTTAAGCCTTTGCATGGCTGATGTGGTCACAACCACACAAAACACTCATTCGTACTAAGTGGCTCTTGCTTAAATATCACGTGCATTCGTACGCTAAGCGTACACATACGTACGCCCAGCGTACTCCCCTACCACATGTCTCAACTTAGGGGCTTATCTTGCCAAATCATCAAGCTTTCATAGCTTCCTTGATACAACTCTGATTCTAAAGGTCCTTATACCTACAGAAAGGTAACGGCATTCCCTACGCTTCTAGCAACTCGTCGCAACCCCGAGGCTTCCTCCTGACCGGTTTGCAGCCCACAAACTCTGATCACAGACGATCCAAAACATGATGTTACATATCACACCCAAAAAGTGGTGCCACACTCAATTTAAAAGGTTTAAAAAGAAAAAAAAACATTTTCTTTAAAAGAATTTGACCAATTAACGGTCAATTGGAATGAAAATAGGAAGAGATGAGCGCTCCCTTGACATACCACAGTGCGGCCTCCACCGCACCTAAAGCACGGTGGAGGGGCGGTGTTTGTGATGATGTGACATGGGAGGTGTGGCCTCTGTCATAGCCACACCCCAAGCCTAACGGATCATTGCAACCTCCATAGCCGCTGCTCAAGATCAGGGTTCAATCTCCCTAACTTTCTTATTTAATTAGAAAAATCATCACCCCAAATTTCTTAAAATGCAAATAATCAAAAAAATTTATTATTTTAATCAGGCTAATCATCACCCTAAATTTCTTCCCAACCTTGATCATAATGTCGGTAAATGGATGACAAAATTACAAAATATTCTGAAAATACATAAATTGTCCATGTATAGAAAATAGAAAAAAGACAAAAAAAAAAAAAAAAAAAAAAAAAAAAAAAAAAACTGTTTATCTACCAATATTAAAAAAAAAAAAAACTCTTATATTTTCCATACATTTTCAATTATATTTTATATTAACCAAATATATGTTTTTTTAAAGAAATTACTAATTGTTTTGTAACATGACTTTTCTTTGTTTTTAGGTTAATTTGGAAAATTGATGCAAAACAGAAGCAAATAATAAAGAGAAACTCAAAGTATTTTATTAGTGTAATTCAAGATGTATATAAAAGCTTACAAGAATCATTTATAAAAGATGATGTTAGATTTGGCAGGTACGACTAAATTAAAAACTAAAATTGATAATCAATTCTAATAATTAACCTTCTAAATAAGAAAGAGAATTTTAGAAAGTAATGAAAACATATATTCTTTCGTTACAAAAATATAAAATAGAAATGGAAATTATTCGAAAATTATGGAAAACTGAGATTTAATGGCTAAACAGTGGAATTTGAGAGAATTTTAAAGTTTTGATAATCAATTCTAATAATTAACCTTCTAAATAATTTTATTTATTCTCATCTCGTATGGCCGCAGCCACCTCCTCATGAATCAACCGACGGATCTCCTGACACTGCTGCTCCCAGGTGTGTGTCGTGTCCCAACCATGATGTCTCTGGAATACAATATAAAAATATCAGAGACTCGATCGAGCATACTTGCACTCGATAATGCAACCCTACTCGTCCTCCAATATCCTAAGGATTCTTACTTGGACTGCTCACTGATCCGGTGTCTTCAGTAGTACGGTCCCTATACTACCGACCACACCGCATCAGCATTCACCCCAAGTCTTCCTCCTTGGATCCCGGATCACAAATATTCTACTCTCGCTATGCATTGGCTACCCTCCGATAGACCTCTCATGAGCTCCTAACTGCTACCTACTCACTCTCAAGGTATCTCATAGCAGCAGTAATCTCTTAGGCTAAGGTATCACAAATCAGGCCACTCTAGTCCTATTATGAATACCTAGCCTACTATAGCATGCATAACATAACATATCATATCTCATAACACATAATGTAAGGGTATTTTGGGGATTCACCATTCGGGCGTTGGCTGACCGTACACACTGCTTAGCTCTGCTTGTCTCAAAACTCTTTTACTCTTTGAAAATTGTGTTATTATTAAAAATATTTTCCTCAAATCCTCAATTTGAGTTCAGATACGCCCGAAGGTGCATCCGAATCCCTCAAACCAAGGCTCTGATACCAACCTGTAACGATGAGATTTTCAAAACAAATTTTTTATTTTTCAACAACCAAATTTATATATAAAATATTCTCAAAAAGTATTCCACAATAGTTATCAAATCAAACATATCCTAAGATCACAAATCAAATCTCTTCTTTGTGTGTACGGGTCACGCCGGCGCCTTTCCACGGTCCTCGCTAGTACCTGAAACACATAACACAACAACTGTAAACATAAATGCTTAGTGAGTTCCCCAAAATACCGCATACAACACATACGCCACTCGAGGCTATAGTACGACCCTCTGGCCGATGTGTCTCAGCGGGACCCTCCAGTCCCGTAGCTCATTAGACCCTCTAGTCCGGTCATAGGTCGTTGGGCCCTCTGGCCCGGTCTAAATCGTTGGACCCTCCGATCCAGTCTGTATCGTTGGACCCTCCGGTCCGGTCTATACAATCATATAACATACATATACATCACATGACACACAACTCATTCGTAACACATAATCTCATATATAGCACATAGGACCCTCCGCTCAACATATAAATACCACTCTAGGTAACGTATAGTGAGAAGACTCACCTCGGGTAACTCGGTAACTCGTAAATCTCAAACTTTGTGAAATACGATCTAGCCTCCGCCTAATCACATGAAATAACACTCGACGTCAACACATTTCCCAAGGCTAGACCATTCCCTCTCTTAGCATTCTCAGAAGGGTAAAAGACCATTTTACCCCTCTTATGGCCCAAATACCCTAAAGTTGACCAAACCCTAGAAGTCAACAGAAGTTAACCCTCCGGGTTACGCTGCGTGTACCAAACGTGTACGCTGAGCGTACCTGGTGCCTTCACAGATTCAGGGTGCGCCACCCCCTACGTTGCGTGTACTAGGATTACGCCCAACTTAAATCCCAGTTCATCCATATTGAGTATTTTGGTCTTAAACGGTCAAGACAAGAACTCATATTCCATATCTAACTTCCCTAAGGGTCCTTACTCCATAAAGTCGAAGCCTTTAAGCCTTGCATGGCTGAAAAGATCATCTATCACTCAAAACACCTTTCCTCTTTCCATATTAAGACCCTAACTCATGCATGACTCAATATCCACGACCAAGATTGGATTTTTATGAATCCTCAACACATATTACACTGGGGAAGGCCAGATCTAAGCTTATGAAGACTCTTTGCACACAAAGTCTCCACCTTTGAACCAAAAACCCTAAAATGGGTCCAAAAAGCAAAAATCTTGAAGGACAAGGAAAGCTTTGAGCTTTTTACCTCAAAAGGGATCTCTAACCACTGTAGAACTCGAATCTACTCTTGCTCTTCCACTTCTAGCTCCAACAATGGCTTCCTCTTCTCCTTCTTCACCTCAAAAAGGTATCTTCAAGCTCAAGAACACACACACACTAGCTTAAACACGGGTTTCTGCACTCTGAGGGCTCACTCAAGGGGGTATGGTGGCTGGGGCAAAGGACTCAACGTTCCTTTTATAGTGCACAAGACAGAAATTAGGGTTTGCATCTGGGCACACTACGCCCAGCGTAACCCTGGGTACGCCCAGCGTACCCGAGCGAGTCCGCGTCCAAAATAAGCGCGTGAGTACGCGCGGCGTACGTTTCTTTACGCCCAGCGTACTCACAAATCCAACATTTAACTTTAAGGGACTCATCTTGCCAACTCTCAAAGTAGAAGGGTCGTCATAAAGCTTACCTGAATTTCGGGTTGTTACACGTTTTCACATTACAAATTAAAAAAAAATAATAATAAAAAAAATAAAAAAAAATAAAAAATAAAAATTAAACCAAAAATACTTTTCATTGATGTTGAAAATTTTACAAAACAATCTCAATACAAACTCCTGTCACTAGATATGCCCTAGGCATGTGACCGCACAACTTGTGTCATTTAGGGGCCCATAATTTTTACGTAAATTAGTTTTAGTGACAGTTAGTGACTCAATATTGATAGATCAGCTATTTAGATTAGCAAGAATTTTTATTGGTATTAACTTTATAACATTTATCGACTTACCATTAATTTTTACTTATATAAAAAATATATATTTAGGAGCCTCTTTTTTAATTTTTACTTTTTCTTCAAAATCAACGGACCATTCCCGGCTCTCACATTCATACAAATGACGTAATTATCTAAAGACTCAACAAGAACTCTTAAGCTACAAATAACCCTACTAAAGACGATATAAACAGAAAACGTAAACATAAGAATAAATTAAAGAGACTGATAACAATAAAATGAATTTATTCTCACAACTCTTTGTATCTAACTAATATATAATGTATAAACTTCACCCACAATTCAGTATACATAAGGTGAGTTCCCCAAAATTATCTAGAAACTGGTAATCGGTAGTTAGCAATTGACAGCTGATAACTCTAATAGTTGGAGTTTTTATTTGTATATATATCTGAGTGATCGGCAAAAAACTAGTTGAACATAAAGTCCTTCAACTTCCATATTTTCCACATTAAGACCCTAACAATTTTACAATGTCCCAAGCGTACCAACTCAGACAAAAAAACTCTTTTGTGACAATGTCAAGTTTGAGGCAAGTTTATATCTTTAAAAGAAAGGGTAAATTACACTAATCGTCCCTCGTGCAGGTGCCGAAAAGCACGTTTGGTCCCTATTTTCAAAAATTAACTCGGATCGTCCCTTATATGGTAAAAAGATGCACGTTTCGTCCCTCGTTAGTTTAAATTTGCATGCTTCATCCCTTATGAGATATGGAATGACTAAAATACCCTTTAAAATATAATTTTCATTTATTCTTGATTTTTCTAATTAATTATTAAACCTAATATTTAATCTATCTCTTTCAATTTCATTGAAGAAGACTTGGGCACCGCCACAACCACCAGAAAGCACAACTACCACCACCGGAATACACAACCACCACTGGAATGCATAATCACCACCGAAATTCAGTTCAACCACAACCTATTTCCCTGAAAAATAGCCACGAACCACCACCTCATTCACCATCGCCACCCTCTTTGTATAGCAACCGATAATCAACCTCTTCGAACTACACCTGTCACCATTCCATCATCAGTATCGTCAAAGGATCTAGCCTCTTGTTGGAGTGCATATCTAAATGGAAAGGTAGAAGCTTTTGGAGGATGGAGATTCGCTACCCTATCGCCGGAAAAACAAGAGGCGACTAGGGTTTATGCGGCACCAATAACATCGGCAAGGGTTTTGACAGATCGAGCTCAGCCGCCATCGACGTCAGCTAGGGTTTCGTCACAGATGTCATCGGTTTCTTAGGTTTTGAGATCAAGCTCCTCCACCGCCACCTATATGCTTCTATAACATCTCCTCTTTCTTGAATTTAAGAGGTTTCAGTGAGTTGCAGATCGAATATTCACACCAATATGGATATGTAAATCTGCAATTGCGCCTTCAAGAACTACACCCATCTGCAAATCGAACCCTTTAGAACGAAATTCTTCAAGTACTTGTGTAGATTTGGAAAGCTTCAAATCGGTGTTCATCATCCCAAAAACAATCATGAACACAAATATATACATATGTGTGTGTTTATCAGCAAATCGGTGTTTATTTGCCACTCTGTTCTAAGGTTTGTTTTTCAGACATAAAAGCTTAAATCGCTGATCTTTTTTATCACCGTGATTATGGATATAGGATCGTCGGAGTAGCTGATTACAGGTGGTTGTTGGAAGTATTAGGTGGTGGTTGTCGGTGGTATTGGGTGGTGCTTGTCGGATGGGTTTTTCTAGGGGTGATATAAGGACCACATGATTTTTTAAATAATTATAATTAATAAAATAAATTAAAAACTTGAAAAAATAAATGAAAATAAAAGAAAAAGGGCAAGATAGTCATTTTATGTCTGTAGGGACCAAACATGCACCTTTTAATCAAATAAGGGACAGTCAAAGTTAATTTTTGAAAATAGGGACCAAACGTGTTTTTTTGCACCTGCACCAGGGACGATTGGCTTAATTTACCCTAAAAAAAACAAAGCAACTCAACCCAACTTTTTTATTTTTTTTATATATATATCTGGCTATGAATTTGGGTCGATTCAATTTATCTAAAGAATTTAAAAAAGTTTACATATAAGTATATAAATCATTTTCGACTTGAAATTATCAACTTTAACATCAGTTTTTTTTATGTAGTGTGTCACCCATTTAATCAAAACGGGTTTGAAAAGTTATACCCAAAGCTCCAAATCCAAACCATTTATCTCATATGCTATTAAGGTGTCGTTTCAGCTTTTGCCGCCTCTTGTGCTTTTTTTAGCTTGTTGAGCCAAAGTTCACCCACACTTACGTTTTAAGTGATAATTAATGAACATGACGATTTAAATTCAAAAACGACGAAGTATTTCCGACGACTACTCAACTTCCTTTCTACGAGTACTTAAGTTTCTACAAATTTTACACCAGACACTCACACTTTACTCAATCAGGTAAACGTCCTTCATCTTAATTCTTACATTTGATTTGATGCTCATATTTCGATCATTGTATCTGAATTTGCATGTTGTTTGCTAACAATTGATCTAAATTTTTATGCATGTTGATGGTTTGTGTATTGTAAAATCTTGGGCTCTAGCTTAAGAATATTGATTACACTGAATGAAAAATCTTAAACAAACAAATGGAAAATCAACTTCATAAAAGAATTAATGAACATTGTTATCCTGCGAGTTGATTTGAAGGTGATTATAAACTGATTGTTTGTTTGTATGAATTAATTAGGTGTTGCTGAGGATCATAATCAGTGCTTCTTTTCAAAGATTATAATGAGTGTGGTTGGACTTGATATTGGGAATGAGAACTGTGCTATTGCAGTTGCAAAGCGTGGTGGAGTTGATGTGTTATTGAATGATGAATCAAAGCGCGAGACGCCAGCTGTGGTGTCATTTGGTGAGAAGCAAAGATTTTTAGGTTCCGCAGGTGCTGCGTTTGCTACTACAAATCTGAAATCAACTATTTCTCAAATCAAGAGATTGATTGGAAAGCTTTATAATGATCCAAGTGTGCAAGAAGATCTTCGATTGCTACCTTTTGACACCAGCTGTGAGAGCTCCGATGGTGTAATCTTGATCCATATACAGTACTTGAGTAAGATATGGACCTTTATGCCTGTGGAGATTTTAGGGATGCTATTCGCACATCTGAAGCAAGTAATAGAGAAGAATATTGGGTCCCAAGTTGTAGATTGTGTGATTGGAATTCCATCATATTTTACAGACTTTCAAAGGCGTGAATACCTTGATGCTGCCTACATTGCTGGATTAAGACCTTTGAAATTGATGCATGATTGTACTGCAGTTGCTTTAGGGTATGGTATGTACAAGACTGATTTCTCCAACAAAAGACGAACTAATGTTATATTTGTAGACATTGGCCACTCGGACACTCAAGTGTCGGTTGCTGCTTTTGAAAAAGGGAAAATGACAATATTGTCCCATTCTTTTGATCAAAACTTGGGAGGTAGAGATTTTGATGAAGTCTTATTCAGACATTTTGCTTCAAAATTCAAAGACCAATACAATATTGATGTTTGCTCCGATTCTCGTGCTTCCATAAGGCTTAGGGCATCATGTGAGAAGCTAAAGAAAGTTTTGAGTGCCAATGTGGAAGCACAACTTAGTATCGAGTGTCTAGTTGATGATAAAGACGTGAGTGGATTCATAACTAGGGAAGAGTTTGAGAATCTTTCTTTCACTGGATTTATTAGAAAGGGTTTCTTTTGCTTGCTACAAGGCTGTTTATGACTATGGCCTAAGTGTAGATGATGAGATACATAGTATTGAGCTTGTTGGATCTGGATCCCGTATACCCGCAATTATGAGAAAGTTAACTTCGGTTTTTGGTAAAGAACCAATGAGAACACTAAATGGTAGTGAATGTGTTGCTAGAGGATGTGCTCTTAGTTGTGCAATGCTTAGCCCAACTTTCCGTGTTCAAGATTATAAGGTTTTTCTCTTATGCTTAGATATTTTTTCTTATGAAAGTTTTCGGTGTCTAATGAATATGCATGTCCTTGTTTGTATAGGTAATTGTGTGAGAATTGAACTAGTGAACCAAAGATTGATTTGTGAACTATGCCACATTTATGTTTGTTGGTTTTAAGCTACCTTAATTTTATGAGTAAAACCCTCTAATGTTGATGTGATCATTGGATTTTTTGTATGCACCCTTAAGCAACTGTTTCATGAATATTGATTATGTTTTAAAGGGTTTGTCATATATTTGCCTATCATTTTCAGGTTCAGGATATATTTCCTTTCTCAATTGGACTCCGTTTCCATGATGGTGAAAACAAAAGACACCAAGATATACTCCTTTTCCAAAAGGCATTCCATTTCTATGTAATAAGACACTTCCATACCATGGATGGATAAAATGTTGTTGTCAGTTCTTCTACACCAACAACATGGACTTCCTTGTTGGAGTATCACCTGATATTGGTTATTTTATGGTAAATTTGTCATGCATATATATTAGAAAGTTGCATTTTCTCTTGGCATTTCTACTTACAGTTGGATCACTTTTGCTAATTCATATCTTAATGTTTATTGTTAAATATTCTTTTAGATTGGTCCATCTCAACCCCCGACTGCAGAAAAAGTGGTGCTCAAAGTTAAAATGCATCTTAACATCAATGGAATTGTTGAAACTGAATCTGCATTGGTAAGTAATTTGTTGCCTAAATTACCAAAATATTCAACATGGGTTAATTTAGTCCTGATGTGGGAAAGACCTTATGTTTTCTTTTATTCATGGCTTCATATTTTAGAAGATAAAAACCTGGACAACACTCTTACTGATTGCAAACGCACTGGTTCTAGCCTCTCAACTTCACATTATGTAATTGATGCTTTGAATAATATCAAAGTTTTTAGGAAAATCTTTATGTATAAACTGGATAAGCCATTACACATTATTGTTTCAACATGCAGGTTGAGGAAGCAAGAAAGGGTTGGGTCAGGAGGCAAAACCTTCCAGTGTCTAAGAATTTGGATGTTGTGATAATGAAAGATGAACTAAATGTAATTCAAGGGAGATTACAAATGTTTGAAGAACATGATATAAGAGTGGAGAAAACTAAGGAAATAAGAAATATCCTAGAGTCTTTTATTTATGACACTCGTACCAAGGTACATGTTTCTTTTAAAAGTTGGTGACATTTTAGATTTTGGTTATATGGATTGCATACAAACTGACCTTTTTTTGTAATTTAGTTTCAGAGTTCTTATCGGAGTGTCACTACAGATTTAGAGGCGGAAGAAATTATTAAAAGGCTGCAAGGAACAGAAGACTGGCTATACGAAGATGGTGATGATGAATCTGAACAAGTCTATATTGGAAAACTCAAAGATCTCAAAAAGGTTTATAAGTAATCTAATGCAACTCTTAAACTGTCAACTTTCTTGCAAATTATAGCTCGCATGAGTTATATCATGTTTGTTCATGTAGTTGTTACATCCAATTGAAAATCGATACAAGGATGAAACAGCTAGAAAAGAAGTAACAAAAGCTCTGCATACTTGTATTCAAGAAAACCGTTTGGCTGCAGATTCACTACCCCCTAGCCAGAAAAAAGAGGTATAATCTCTGTTTTCTTATCACATTTAATATGGTTACCTTTCTCTTGCTTTCAAATAATTATCACTCATTTTGTCAGGTGATTGATGAATGTATTCAATCTGAGTGGTGGCTGACTAATCTTTCTAAGCTTCAGGATTCATTGGCCAAGAACGCGACCCCCAGTTATTGCTCGAGTGCCATTAGTGGAATTATGCAAGCCTTTAGAAGGTTAGTTTCTACAGTTTGCTGTGTACTTTTGTGAATCCAATCATTAAAGCTCAAGTTAAATTTTATTCAATTAACTTGAAATGTGTTAGTATATAGTATTATTTCTTTTTGAATCAGTATATGCAGTAGGAACATACTACTTTTCTTATGTTAATGTATCATAGTGCTATAAATAGGAGCTTAGCTTCTTTTTTTTTTCCCCCCGTAAGACTCACATTCAGTGTAGAGAATATATTTTACTCTAGCTAAGATAATAAATAGAAATCAAACCTGATTATGTAGTTTTTGTTATTCTAAAGATAGTGTAACTTTGCTTATTGCCTTTAGTGGATTGCATGTATTTTAAAAACTGCAAATCATATCTGACTACTTTATTGTGTAAATTTCATCAGTAGGTGCAAGGCCATAATGAGATCGAAACCTTCACTCCCAAAGTGCAATGAATCTGTGGACTCTGATCGTAAGCGTGATCCTGATGGTATGCTAATTGATTGTTGATGTGGGTGTTTTTGGATTGGTGGGATCAAACACACAATCTTCAAGTTAATTTTCTTTCATGATTTCTGCTTTTTGGAGTTACAATGCTTATGCTTGTTTTTGGGAATTCATATATGTATTAGACATATAATCAGGTTTGTGAAAGCACTTTGGTTCAGTGATATGAAAAATGGACACTCGTTAGCATTTCTATTTTCTCATTCATCTTTTACTGGATACGTGATCATGAGACCAGACCTTCTTTATAGGGCCAATCTCAAAAATGACAAAAATTGGAGGGTTGTTATAGCTAGCAATAATTTAAACATTTGTCAAATATGACTAATCATTTTGCGGAAGGATCTTTGCCTTTCATGTTTTATGGGAAACCTGTCCATGACAAAGGCCCTTCTAAATATAAACGACTGAACTGGGAGGGATGTTATAGCAACATAAAACTCTTTTAAACATTTCTCAATGAATGAGAATGAAGACAAGTTTCGGAACATATGTCTTTCATGCATGCTTGTTTGAAGCTAACCGTGTAGCATTTGTGGTGGATGTAATATAATTCAATGGCATTGTTTGGCCTGCCTCATTTTAGCTTCGAACTAGGATCTGCCATGCATTGCGGTGACAGTAATGGATTTAAGAAAAGTAACTCTTTCGGTAGCAATAGAAACTTAGGATGTAAAGTGTTGTTAAACCACAAAAATAAAGGACCAATGTCATGCATTGAAACTTAGAAGGACAAGTTGTCGAACCTATTTATTCATGTCTAATATAAAAAAATATATGGCGATTCAGTGAGTATTATAAGTATTCCTTTATGACCTAATTTTCATTTAATTAATTTCGTCAAATGAAAACGTATTATTTGTAACCTGACATTACAAAGTTGAGGGGTGGTAATTGAAAGAAAATTAGATTATATATATATATATATATATATATATATATATATATATATATATATATATATATATATATATATATATATATATATATATATACACAAACACACTATGTGGGTGTAAAAGAAAATCAGATTATATATATATATATATATATATATATATATATATATATATATATATATATATATATATATATATATATATATTACAAGAGAAACACAACCGTTTAGAAAATAAATGGGTGAAAATAACATTTTAGAAAGTTAAGGCGGTATAAGTGACATTTTACACGATATAGGTGAAAAATATGAATTTACAAAGTAGTGGGGTTGAAAATACGAATGAAAAAAATCCAGACTTCGAATTTTAATGTATAGATAAATAATTGGAGTGTCTATTGCTTGACAAATATGCTTAATAAATATGGAAGGTGGTGGTATACATGAAAAACCATATGAACGTGTGAAATGGAATAGTTGTTTTCATTATCGTTCATGACAATGTCACAGTGATGGATTTCCGATGGATATGTTTTGACCTTTTTTGACCACATTACCGACAAATTTATGATGGAAACCTTTACCGACGGATTTCCAACGAACACTTTTAGCGATGGATTATTGATAAACACTTTCATGGAATTCCAGCGATGATCATTTACGACGTTTGACATGGTTGGCAACGTCAATGACTAATATTACCGCCAGATTTATGATGATTTTCTTAACATTTCATAGTTTTTTCCGCTAGTAAAATGAACTTTTAGTTTTTTTTTTAACAGCAGAAAAAATGAACTTTTAGTTATTAAAAATTCTTTAAAAAACTCCAATTTTTTTGCCCAAAAATGCAGAAAATACCAATATGTTACACGTATAATAATACAAACATTTAGTCCAACACAACTGATTAAATATTATAATAAAAAGTGTCAACCCTGATACAATCTATATAGTTTCAAATACATTACATGCAAATATCAAATACTGTTACGACGTGTTTTGGAACATAAAACTAAGAACTATTTGGCGGATCACCGAGCGGATTGTTTTGGTTGAAAGATACTGCCAATTGTGCTCTAAGTAAGGATTGCCTTCAAAATATTTCGCTTCCGGTTAAGCTTGTCTTTGTTGCATCCAAATGTTTCCTTTGCCTTTGTTCCATTTCCAATTCCATTTGCGCTTGTCTTTCTCTTTTAAAAACATGGTAAGACAAACAAATGTAGTTAGTACATCTACTTAACTTTTAAACTATTATAGCAATGTACTTTAGTTTATTATAAAAAGATTGTAACATCTCAAACATACTAATTAAATCGTTTCATTTTTAATCGTCAAATTCACACAATATTTGTTCCAAAATCACTCGTAGTAAAATGTATCACAATCATTAGAATAAAATAATAATTAGGGGTGTCATAAAAAAACCAAAACCAAATAACCAAATAAAATTTGGTTCCTTTGGTTCGGGTTATTTGGTTTGGTTAACCGAATAAAGATACAGTTTGGTTTTGGTTAATTTTCATTGTTTTGGTTAAACTATATATATATATATATATATATATATATATATATATATATATATATATATATATATATATATATATATATATATATATATATATATATATATATATATATATATTAGTTATTAACAAATATAAAGTTATAACTGTTTTATATTTTGTATTAAAAAGCAAAAATAAATTAACCAAATAACCTTTAGTCGTTTCTTTCATTTTCATATACAATTAAAATTATATTAAACTATCTCTACAACTTAATATAATATTTTATATATTAATGTAGTTTCATTGTTTGGTAATAGTTTAGTAAGTTTTTTTTCTTTTAATTTTATTTTTATTTTTATGTGTTGAATTTTATTCGTTTAACCATTAAGCCGTACCGAATAAACTGAATCTGATTAAACCGAACCTTATTTGGTTTGGTTACGGTTAAATTTAAAATGTAAAAAACAGATAAAACTGAACCGTTGTAACCGAAAACCGAAAAACCAAACCGAATAACACCCCTAATAACAATCATCAGTGCGAAAAATCATCAATGGATGTTGTGCAGTCAAGTCAGACCCTTCTCTTTGAAACTGAAAGTACCTAAAAATGTTTAAACCACAAAACCGGTTGTAAGCATAAAACTTAGTGAGTTTCCAAAATATTGTATATCATACATATCAGTGGGCCCAACCCTAGGGGTGTATTTCAAACATATGTGAAAGCTATGATTCAACCATAGTCTTATAGTCACTTCCGTATTACAGCCCAACCATGATACAATCTATATAATTTCAAATACATTACATGCAAATATCAAATACTGCTACAACGTGTTTTGGAACATAAAACTAAGAACTATTTGGCGGATCACCGGGTGGATTGTTTTGGTTGAAAGATACTGCCAATTGTGCTCTAAGTAAGGATTGCCTTCAAAGTATTTCGCTTCCGGTTAAGCTTGTCTTTGTTGCATCCAAATGTTTCCTTTGCCTTTGTTCCATTTCCAATTCCATTTGCGCTTGTCTTTCTCTTTTAAAAACATGGTAAGACAAACAAATGTAGTTAGTACATCTACTTAACTTTTAAACTATTATAGCAATGTACTTTAGTTTATTATAAAAAGATTGTAACATCTCAAACATACTAATTAAATCGTTTCATTTTTAATCGTCAAATTCACACAATATTTGTTCCAAAATCACTCGTAGTAAAATGTATCACAATCATTAGAATAAAATAATAATTAGGGGTGTCATAAAAAACCAAAACCAAATAACCAAATCAAACCAAATGAAATTTGGTTCCTTTGGTTCGGGTTATTTGGTTTGGTTAACCGAATAAAGATACAATTTGGTTTTGGTTAATTTTCATTGTTTTGGTTATATATATATATATATATATATATATATATATATATATATATATATATATATATATATATATATATATATTAGTTATTAACCAATATAAAGTTATAACTGTTTTATATTTTGTATTAAAAAGCAAAAATAAATTAACCAAATAACCTTTAGTCGTTTCTTTCATTTTCATATACAATTAAATTATATTAAACTATCTCTACAACTTAATATAATATTTTATATATTAATGTAGTTTCTTTGTTTGGTAATAGTTTAGTAAGTTTTTTTTTCTTTTAATTTAATATTTATTTTTATGTGTTGAATTTTATTCGTTTAACCATTAAACCGAACCGAATAAACCATAACTGAATAATCTGAATCTGATTAAACCGAACCTTATTTGGTTTGGTTACGGTTAAATTTAAAATGTAAAAAACAGATAAAAGTATAAAACCGAACCGTTTTAACCGAAAACCGAAAAACCAAACCGAATAACACCCCTAATAACAATCATCAGTGCGAAAAATCATCAATGGATGTTGTGCAGTCAAGTCAGACCCTTCTCTTTGGAACTGAAAATACCTAAAAATGTTTAAACCACAAAACCGGCTGTAAGCATAAAACTTAGTGAGTTTCCAAAATATTGTATATCATACATATCAGTGGGCCCAACCCTAGGGGTGTATTTCAAACATATGTGAAAGCTATGATTCAACCATAGTCTTATAGTCACTTCCGTATTACAGCCCAACCATAACCTTTCTGCCATGATCCAACCAGGGTCTTCCTTGCAAGTCACAAACACAGACACGTGTTGTGATCCAACCATAGTGCCACGTACAATCTCACATACATGTGTTGTGATCCAACCATAATCTTATGTTGTGATCCAACCATAGTCTTTCAAACAATTGTTGTGATCCAACCATAGTCTTTCATGCAAAAGTCACAGAGACAATCTAGCAACCTACATAGTATATTAAGAAGACTCACATGTCTCACGAAGTCAGATAAGTCACAATTTGATGCCTTGAAACAGGTGCTACAGCTCACCTATTGAATCAAATAAGGCCCAACCTTATTCTATACTCTAGAGCTAGCAATTTGACCAAAAGTCAACCTAGGTCAACAAGTAAACATTCAACATCTCTCACATCGTGACCAGCCCTTGGTCACGTCGTGGAGAAAACAAACTCAGCCCAATCACAAACTCAATCATGATCCAACTCAGTCACGATTCACGCTACCATCTCGTTGTGATGATCAGGCCATCACGTCATGACACATTCAATCCAATATAACCAAGAACCCCCCCCCCCCCCCCCCCCGGGTCATAGCGAAGAGGTTGTTATGTCTTGAAATTAGGCTTTCCACAACGTAATGGATTCGACACTCCAACCATTAAGACATCCAATCATTCCTTCCAGAAGGCTTCCTAACGTCCAAAACAACCTAAAGATCGATGTTTTTCATCCATGCATGACCATTGTAAGTCTAAAGCTTTAGCTAAGTAAAAAATGGAGAGACAAAACCAAGAATCTCATGCATGGGTTCAATACACTAGCAAACTTCATATCCAAATCATATAACATTCAAAGGACCTCAAGGACGCATAAAGTTGCCAACTTTATGGAATCCATTCATTTCAACTTGCTCAAACCTGAAGATAAAGGGACTAAAACTTAGATCTAACATCCAAGAAAAATAAATTTTCGATCTTGAACACTTACAAAGGTCTAGATATGCCCAAATGAAGTCCCACAGCTTATCAAGATGCTTATAACACTACCCAAACCTTCTTTTATTCCTTTAAAAGCAACCACATGCACCAAGATGAGCTAAAAAATGGAGGAGAGAGATTAGAGTTTCTTCAAAGGGGGTTAGGAGGTGATGGAGACTGAGGGTGAAGGAAACCGTATCCCCTCACTTCCTTTAAATAAGCTCCAAATCCATAAATTAGTGTTTATCCTTGATCGGGTGTCATATCGTGACCAGCATAGTATCATGTTGTGACACTTAAATGAGACTCACGTCTCTTGCGGCCATGGTACCGTCATAACAGTGCCTCCCCCATGTCATGACCCACTCAAAACTCATATTTTACTTCAAATTCAATACATCAATGATCTGTATGTTACAAAGATGTTATCAGTTTAATCCATAATAACAACATACTATACTTTGTTTTATCTAGTATAGTAATATATTTATAATAACAACATACTATACTTTTTATCCATAGTAACAATCAATTAAATCCATAAATATACCTCAATTTATTATAAGACCATATTATCAATTTAATCTTCAATAACAACAAAAGATACTTTATGTCCATTATAACAATGTACTCATAATAACAACGTACTTTGAGTTTTTTTTATCCATTATAATAGTAAATTTAAACCATAATAACACCATGTTATACTTTATATCTATAATAGCAATGCACTTTACTTTATTATAAGAACATGTTATCAATTTAATCCGTAAAAACAATATATTATACTTTTTTTCCATTATAGCAATATAATCATAATAACAAAATATTTAAGTTTTTTATCCATTATAGAAATCAATATAAGCCATAATAACAACATATTATACTTTTTATCCATTATAATGATGTAATTTACTTTATTTTGTATGTTTAGTCCCTAACTTAGTTTTTTACTTCGACAGTCCATATGATATGTTTTTGTTACGTCATCGATCATTGTGTGACTTAAAAAGACTATTTTACTCTAATATATTTCTTTTTTAATTTTTGGTAGATTATATATTATTTTTTAAGCTTTTAAAAAAACTAATCCATACCCACCCCTACATCCTAGCTAAAGTGAACCATTTATTCTCTTTCTTTCTCTCTCTCTCTCTCTCTCTCTCACTAAACACTAAATCACCAAACATTAAGGTTGTCGCCATCTATTATCGGACTATCATCGCCTTATGAAACTGGACTACCTTAGTCGTTGATCCACACCTTCCATCCACCACTACTCGATTTTTTCACCACTCCATTTCTGCATCATGAACCATGACTCGATTTCTACTAGATATGTTTCCCACAATATCAATCTCCACCAGAAAAAACAAAGGTTTCAAATTTCCACCATAAACAAATGAAGGTTTCAGATCTCCGATGATGGGTGAAAAAACATAAGTTTTTTACCACTATGTTGGTATCTCTAAATGCATAGATGTATTTTGGTTGACAATTTTTAGACAACAAAGAGTGTATGGTAATCTATAGTAGGGTTTTCTGTGTGCCTTTTACTACGAATAAATGGTGAGAAATGGTGGGTCGTGGTGATGCTGAAATCTATAATATGTGGAAAAGGTAGAAGGGTTGTGCTGAAATCTAAAGTAGGTGGTGATGGGATTTTTTATGTCGAAATCTTCTTGATCTAATTTGAATAATAACTATTCTCATATGTTTGTCAACCCAGAAAATAAGTCATTGATCTAATGGTGCTTGATTTGGGTCGGATTCTGATGTTCGTCATCGACTCTCTTCTTCGACGATGTTTTTACATGCACAAATTCACCAACCTTGCTTTGTTGATGTTCTTTTGGGTGTAAATAAGAGTGCATGGATATATGAAGGTCAAATAGAATGAGATGTGAAAGGGAGGAAGGGTTTGCAACAATGGTTGGATTGACATGAGAGAATTAGTAGTGGTAGCAGTGACAGTGGCGGGTAGTAGTCATCGTCTAACACAGGAGAGTGATAAGAGACGGTGACAATGAGGCAGTAGGCGAAAAGGGATGCGTTTCATCTATAGGAATGACCGCATGATATTAAATTGGTTTTTATTTTTAAGTAATAATATAAGTTATTGAGAAGAATTAAAAATTTATTAAAAATACTACTAAGGGAAAAATAGTCAATTTATATCATTTAGGGACCAAACTTGAAACAAACACAAAATATAGGGATGACCTGAGTTCAAAGAAATAGTTATGGACCAAGTACACAAACTACCCCATACCACAGGGATCATTTGTATAATTTACCTTAAAACTGTTAAGTTTGACTCGATCATTTAGCAATCGTGATGGAGTATTCTGACAGAGCATTGCGGTGAAGCATCGTGGCAGAGTATTCTAACAAAATATTCCAATAGAGCATTGTGGATGAGAATTATGACAAATCATTATGGAAGAACATTGTGTCAAAGCATTATGGTAGAGCTTTCTGATGGAGCTTTCTGACAGAGCATTTGAAAGAATTAGTAATGCTGAAAGTGTTGGGTGTCCTTAAAAGTGGAGGGACATCCATAAAAGTATTGGTGTTCACTCAGATTCATGGAGTCCTTCTCAAGTGAAGTATCATGGTGGATGTCAATACTTTGGTTCCTTTATTAATGACTACTCAAGGATGGTTTGGGTGTATTTTCTGAATAAAAGAGACAAAGATGAAGTGTTTGTGCGGTTCAAGGATGGAAGACTATGGTTGAAAAATAGACTAGGAAACAAGTTATGTCACACAGAACAGAAATTGGTTAGATTTATGCACTTCTTTTGGAAACTTCTATAGAACCGAAGATATAGTGAGGCATCGCATTATACAACACACACCAAAACAGAATGTAGTGGTAGAACGAATAAACCAAACAATGATGCAACATTCTCGGTGCATGCGACTATTTGCCTATTTATCAGAGCAATTCTTGGCATAAGTAGTCAACTTTGCTTGTTATCTGATACATAGATCTCCATCAACCACTATTAATTGTAAGACTCTTCAAGAGGTGTGGTCTGGAAGCCCTCTTATTGTTTTAATTTATGAATATTTTGATGTCATAATTATGCCCATGTAAATGATGGTAAACTGGATCTAAGGTCAATGAAGTGCATATTTTTATGATATGAAACTAAAGTGAAACGTCATCGATTATGGTGTATAAAAGAAGGAAAAGCTCCAAAATTGTTATTAGCATATATGTGACCCTTGATGAATCTTCTATGTGTAGCCAAAGAGGAGGTGGTACAAATGTTGTAGGGGAATAATCAGGGTGCTAGCAAGAAGGTGGAGTTTATAACACAAACCCCAAATAGAGTTGTGATAAATTAGGAACAACTAGGAGACATAGAACAACATAGGCATGTGGAATATCATGAAAAACCCATTGAAGAAGAGCCTTATGATGATGATACTGTGATATGTGACTTGAAGGTGCTACTGAAGAATGAGTTTGTGATGAAGGATTTGGGAGCTAGAAAAAATATATTAAGTATGGAGATTTAGAGGGATATAAGAGTAGGATGGTTATACATTTCTCACTACATTGATAAAGTCTTGCAATCATTCTATTTTGATCAGTCCAAGCCTGGTGGTACTCCTTTTCCAGTTCAAAGTAATTATGGAAATTTTCATTGGGAAGCATTCAAGTGGATCATGAGACATTTGAAGGAAACATTTAATGTTTTTCTTGTGTATGGTTCTAACGTATGACATACTGACTTGGTTGGATATGTATACTCGAACCTTGAAGGTGATCTACTGAAAATAAGATCAATGGTGTATTGTCATGTTTTGAAGGTGGAGAAACTTATCATGTTCTGGTATAGATTTTTCATTTAAAGTATTGGTATCAAGGAGAATCCAATAAAAATGTTGACAAGGTCATTGCATATAAAGAAGTTCAAACTTTGCTTGGACTTGGTAGATGTTCACAGGAGTTAAGTCCCTACAAGGCAAGATGGGAGGACGGGAAAGAAAGTTTTTGGTTTCTGGAGTCGTTCAGAGTATTATAAATTCAAGGTGGAGATTTGTAAATTTGACTTGAGCATAGTAACGAAGCATTATGGAAGAGCATTATGACAAAGTATTGTGATTGAGAATTGTTGCAAAGCATTTTGAAAGAGCATTATGGCAAACAATTATGACAGAGCGCTATGGCAAAGGTTTCTGTCAGAACTTTCTAACGAAGCTATCCGGCATAGCTTTGTGATGGAGCATTATGCCAGAGCTTTCTCACAGAGCATTCGAAATAGCTTTCTGGTGGAGCCTTTCTGAAAAATAATTTGAACGAGCTGATGTTCCTAAAAGTATTGATGTTCCTAAAAGCGTTATGATGTCACTGAAAGCATTGGGATGTCTCTGAAAGTGTTGGGGTGTCCCTAAAAGTGTAGCTTAGGTCTAAATGTGCTCTCTGCGGTGCAAAGGTGCTCTCCAAATTCAAAGGTTGAAGATTCTAGAAGCAAGTACATTGCGATTTGTGATTTTTTAACGCCTTTATGGACATATGAATTGATGGGCTTAGCCTATTAGGGTTTTAGTTCTGATCCCTTGTCTGTAAATAGGAATGTTTATTAGTCATTTATTTTATCTTGATTCCTTAGTGAGTAGGTCGAATCTCTGTTTAATTGTACTTGTAAACTATGTGTTGAGAACTCTTGAATAAGAATACTCCCTCCTACCTGTGGACATAGGTTATCTTGATCGAACCACATAAATACTTTATCTTTGTATGTGTGTCTGGTTTCGTGAGTTATCCACTTTACTTCCTAACAACAAAATACTATACTTTTTAGCCAATGTAGCAATGTACTTATAATAAAAACACACTATGAGTTTTATAACTCTTATAGCAATCAATTTAATCCATAATAACAACATATTATAATTTTTATCCATTATAACAATGTACTTTATCATAAGAACATGTTATCAATTTAATCCATAAAAAACATACCTCCTTCTTTATATGGACAACATTATCTTAACCACTTCTTCCAAGATTGATTGTAATTAGACCTTATTGGTTGTCAAACTGGAGATCATCCATACCATATTGAGCCTCGCCATCTCACATCATTGTCTAGTTCATCGACTTGATGTAAAAACACGTTTTTATACGGTTAACTAAATGGGACTGTTTATATGCATCAACCTCCGGGTTTCCATGACTAGCAACACCCATACTATGTTTTCCATCTTTAGAAGTCTCTCTATGGCTCAAGTAATCTCAAAGAGTATGTTCCATTGGTTTGCCTCTTTTATAAGTAACAATTGATTTGTTCATAACAATCTGATTAGTTTTTTGTTTATTTTATAGAAGAGATCTCATATGGCTTACTTTAATTATGTTAACGACATGAATTTAACAACTTCCCCCAGAGAGCTGCTTCACCACATTTTTTATTTCTTGGGCAGAGAATTATACTTATTGGGTAGCTCTGTCACCAGAAACTCCCATGGAATGTTTCTCTCTTAGAAGTACTCCCATGAGATACTTAAAATGTCAAATATGGATAATTTCAACCATTTCCATACTCCCAATGACATGCAATCAAAGCTTCATCAAATGGGAACACTAGTTTCAAACCCGACCTTGTACCGTAAAATGGTTGATAACGTGCAATAATTGGCTTTTACCCAATCGAGTCTCTCTTTTTGTTGTTCAAAAAATATGCCTCTATGTGTATCATCCTCAAGAACCTCGCATATATACACTTAAATGCAACTTATGATATGTGTGTGCGACTTGATTAAGGAGATATCCTTCATCACGTCTCTCTACTAGCAGCTATTGTAACACCTGGTTCCTAGTATGTATTTAAATTCAAGTAATTTTGTGATTTACTCTGGGACTCAGCGAGTTGGAGGCCCAACTCATCGAGTAGACTCGACATTATGCGGGGCTTTAAGTGGCCTACTCGACAAGTCAGGATACCGACTCGACGAGTAGGAGCTGTTTGGAAAAAACCCTAATGTTTAAGGTTTGCACCCTATTTAAATAGTTTATCTTGTCCTGAACCAGCCTCCATCACCCTTCCAACTCAGAGAAGCCATAGATTGAAACCCTAAGCCCTTATTGAGTGTTCTTGAGCCTTTTGGTTCCTTTTTGTGTGTGTTTGAAGTTGGAGAAGAAGAAGGAAGCTTGGAAGTTCAAGTAGAAGCAAGAAGATCCAGAAGTTTTACTCCATTCTCAGTTCATTCAAGGTAAAAAGCTGGAATCTTGACCATCCATCTCTTAGATTTTGATCTGGGGCTATTTCCACCCTTTTTATGAGTTTAGAGAAGCTAAAATCGGATTTTGTGGGTGTGCTTGGAGTTGCACTTTGGATCTAGAGCTATTGGGGGTCCTTATGGAATAAAGGTGCCAACTTTGTTGCCATAAGCACTCCATGCATCTTGTAGACCTCTTTTTATGGCTTTTTGAGCCAAAGGCCCCATGCATTGACATCAAGTTTATAGCTTTACGTATAAAATGGACCCTAAGAGGCCAGATCTATGGTTTTGATGCATTAAGACCCATTATAATCGACTGTATAGTTTTGGATAAAGAGGGACTCGACGAGTCGTTCATGGGACTCGGCGATTCGGGGTGTCTTTTTCACCAAATCCTTTCTGTTTATGGACTAGATGCTAAGATCGAAGGTTCCCCAATTGTTTAGGTTCACTAGGGACCTGGAAATCATAGAACTCAACGAGTGGATGAACAGACTCAGCGAGTTCAAGGCAATGTCCCAACGACGGACTCGGCGAGTTCAAGGGGAACTGGACGAGTCATAGACTGAACACCTTCTTATGGATGAAGATGAAGTCGGCGAGTTCAAGGACAAACTCGGCGATTCGGTTGAAGATAGTATGATGTTTTGTTGAAGGCAAACTCATCGAGCTCTTGCTAGACTCAACGAGTAGGGACGGGATTATGGCATTTTGCGGATATGGGGACTCGACGAGTTGGCGGGCCAACTCGGCGAGTCGAGTCAACCAGATGTTGACTTTGACTTGGATTTGAGTGACTCTTGTAAGGGTTATGAGTATGATTTGATAACTTAAAAAAGTTTTCATGTAGGGATTGAGGAGTCAGGGAGAGTCGATTTTCACACCGAGGACAGTGCAGACCCTACACAACGTTGAGGTGAGTTACCTTTTAGTAGAAGTGGGTCTAAGGCACCAAGGCCAACCCACTAGTATTTGATTACAGTTGAGATGATTGTCTTTGTGATAATTGTCTGGTTTGTTTTTACTTGATGTGTTCTATGTGCCAATATGATATGTTCTATGTGATAGCGGTAGTAGGAGGGGAATAGTCACCCGATTCGGTCGTTAGGACTGAAGGGTAGGTCGGACACCCCAAATAAGTCTGACAACATGTTTATGATATGTTATTATGTGATAGTAGTAGGGGGTGAAATAGTCCCCGTGACCGGATGAGATAGACCGGAGGGTAGGCAGGCACCCCAGAATGGCCTAACACGGGTAGGTCAACACCCCAAAATGGCTTGACATGGGTAGGTCAGCACCCCATAATGGCTTGTCATGGGTAGGTCGAGAACCCCATAATTGTCCGACAGTATGTATGATTGTATGGTATGTAGTATGATGGGGGAACTCACTAAGATTTGTTCTTACAATTTTTTGGTTTGGTTTCAGGTACCTCTTCAGCTAAGGGGAAGGAGTTGGCAAGGTAGCAGCACATCGCACACACATGATTTCCTCTTTGAGAACGCTGGGATTGTACTCTAATATTTTACTATTAAATGATACGGTTTTTGAGACTTGTGATTTGTGACTTGATGTTTGAAATGATAACAATGATGTTTTCCGTAAACTATTTTCATAAGTAATATATTTAAGTAAAAAAAACTGGGTCTCGATTTTGAGATGTTACAAGTTGGTATCAGAGCCTTGGTTTGAGGGATTCGGGCACACCTTTGGGGTGTCCGAACTCAAATCGAGGGCTTGAAGGATTTTTACAAGAAAAATATTTTTCTAAAGTTTAAAATAAGGATTTTTGAGAAAGAACAAGGTGTGTGATGCGTGCGACCGGCCGAGCTCAAGTAAGTTTTCCCCCAAGATACCCATACATGCTATGTTATGTTATATGATATGATTATGAGAACTGCATGCTAGATTAGGGATAAGGATCTAGGAAGGATGCCTTATGTGCTTGCTATATGAGTTTATTGAGATATATGCTAGGGTTGGTTAGTCCGCAGAATGGTAGCCTGATTATGTTATGCTTAGTAATGGTTACTCAATGCTTGAATGTTGGTTGCTTTGTGTTGATAGGGGTTCCGGCTAGCTTTAACTAACTAGTAAGCGGATATTTAATAGTATCCGCAAGCGAGTTATGGAAAGATGGTATTGACTTCTTGTGCAACTGATAGCGGAGAATAGGTCGGAGAGTGCCCTAGGAAAAGCCTAGGATGAGACTAGTTGGAAAGTTGTATTAGTAAAAGGGACTTGGTGAAGTCAAGGCAATTCTTGAGGAAAGTAAAGATAGATGTGGAAGGTAGTATGGGCCCGTACTACTAGAAGTAGAGGAACCGTACTCGAATCAAGGAGGGTTGAGATAGAACCAGGAAACTTGGAGAGTGTGTAAGACCTCTCGAGAGTATGTATGACCCTGACTTCATTGTGTTTATTTTCAGTATGGCGATTACGCGACGTGGAGCAAGATCTGGGTCAGGATCAGGGTCAGGCTCAGGTGCGGAATCCGAGTAGGTTGATGACGGGCTACGCGATTTCATCGCGTTTGAGATCATGAGAGGTATCCTTGAGGCGACCCCAGTTATCTTCGGGTCGATCAAGGAGGGGATTATTGAGCTAATGGAGGATCGCCTCCGAACATTCAGGAGTGATTTGGCGTCCAGCCAGTCAGGTACGCGCACACTGTCCTTCAAGGACTTTCGCGGAAGTGGTGCGCCAGAATTTCATGGGGCGAAGGACCCCATTGCTACCAGGAGATAGATCGCATACATCGAGTCTATGCAGTTGATGAGCTTCTGCCCGGAGGGGTCGAAGGTATGCTTTGTTGTGGGTTGCTTGAGGGACAGAGCTAGGGATTGGTGGGAGTCAGTCGGTGACCCGTTGGGATCCCCAGCCATTGAGGCTATGACCTGGTCAGACTTTGTGACTAGGTTCAGGGCTAAGTTTGCGCCAGTTGTGGTGCTTCAGCAGCTGGCCAGGGAGTTATTTGATATGAGACATACTACAGAGTCAGTGGCAGAGATCACTGCCAAGTTTCGGGAGAGGTCCTTGTCGGTACCTCAGTATGCAGGAGATGAGGACATGCGGAGGACCCGCTATCACGACATGTTGAGGGCTGATATCCAGGAGCATGTCAGCTTCTCAGCCTGTCTGATCATGGAGTCCATGATTGCCAGGGCGAGGGAGAGAGAGATTGACTTAGAGAACCTCAAGAAGAAGAGGGCAGAGACAGAGTAGAGTACTGAGGTTTCGGGGAAGAAACCCAAGGGATCCGACGCTAGGTCGAAGGGCCATTCAGGCTAGAGCCGGTGCAGGAAATGCGGCAGGCCACATGAGGGAGATTGTAGAGCGGGATCATCAGGCTGCTACAAGTGTGGAAAGATGGGACATTTTGGCAGGGATTGTACTACTCCTCCCCCCATTGTTCATACTTTGGATCTGATTTGCTTTCATTGCAATCAGAGGGGCCATAAAAAGGCCAACTTCCCTAGATTGACGATAGCAGCAGCGCCATTAATGGTGCCAACTCCAGCGACTACATGGGTTACGGATGGCCGGAAGGTCAAGCCAGAAGCTCTAGTGGTGAGGAGCCAAACTTTTCAGTTGACAGCCGATGAGGCACGCGTCGCACCCGATGTGCTGACGGGTATGGTTTCTTCTCTTTAAATTTTATTATATGTCGCTTGTGATATTGATGTGTTATGCTTTATGTTTCGTTTAGGATCGTTCCATGTGAATGGTATCTCGGTTCAGGTGCTGTTTGATTTAGGTGCTACCCAATCATTTGTTTCTCTTGCGCTTAGCAAGAGGTTTCCTGAGTCTTCAGGCATGCTAGATTGCCCTCCAGAGGTTGAAATTACGGACGACCGATCAGTGCGGGCGTCAGAGGTTTTCAGAGATTGTGTTCTGATGTTGTACAAAGAGTGTTACTTGGTAGATTTTGTTCCCATACCATTACGGGGGAACAAGGTTATCATAGGGATAGATTGGTTGAGCCCCAATTAGGCGGTGATCGACTGTAAGCAACAGTTGGTTCGTATCAAGACCCCAAGTAGGGGAGAGCTAGTGATTCAGGGAGAGAGGCCACAACGTGGACCATCTTTATGTTCAGCAGCAAGGACTGGGTGCTACCTCCAACAGGTTTGCACGGGGTATATCGCCTATGTTTTGGATACTCAAGAGGTGGGTCAGGCAACGGTGAGTGATGTGTCAGTGGTGCGAGAGTACGCGAATGTATTTCCAAATGAGCTGCCTAGGATACCTTCGGAGAGGAAGGTGGAGTTCAGGATCGACCTGGTCCCTGGTGCGGCTCCGATAGCCAAGGCACCGTATCGGTTGGCTCCTCCTGAGATGTTGGAGCTGTCTACACAGCTGCAGAAGCTGTTAGACAAGGGATTCATCAGACCGAGCAGTTCGCCCTAGGGAGCCCTGATAATATTCATGAAAAAGAAGGATGGGTCGCATCGAATGTGTATAGACTACCAGGAGCTGAATAAGTTAATGGTGAAGAACCGTTACCCACTCCTGAGGATTGATGACCTCTTTGACCAGCTCCAGGGAGCATCATGGTTCTCCAAGATCGATCTACGGTCGATTTACCATCAGATGAGGGTCCGAGAGGAGGATGTGCAGAAGGTTGCTTTTCAGACGCGATATGGTCATTATGAGTTTGTGGTGATGCCTTTTGGGCTCACTAATGCTCCTGCCGCATTCATGGATCTCATGAACTGCGTGTGTAGACTGATGTTGGATCGGTCTATGATAGTTTTCATTGATGACATATTGGTCTATTCCAAGACTCGGGAGCAGCATGATGAGCACTTGCGGGAGGTATTGGATACTCTTTGGAGGGAGACCTTGTATGCCAAGTTCTCTAAGTGTGAGATCTGGTTGCGTGAGGTGCAGTTTCTGGGGCACCTTGTCAACTAGGACAGGATTTCATTCGATCCGGCCAAAGTGGAGGCCGAGGTGAGGTGGGAGGTCCCGAAGTCTCCATCTGAGATTCGGAGCTTCCTGGGATTGGCATGGTACTATCGGAGATTCATTCAGGACTTCTCCAAGATAGTTGTGCCTTTGACCCGGTTGACGAGGAAGCTGTGGTTTTTTGCTGGGGGTCAGAGCAGCAGGATACATTCGAGACTCTGAGACAGAGATTGTGTGAGGCGCCAATCTTAGCTCTGCTAGAGGGTATGAATGATTTTGTGGTATATTACGATGCATCCATTTCGGGTTTGGGTGCAATGTTGATGTAGAGGGGGCATGTTATCGCCTACGCTTTGAGGCAGTTGAAGCCTCATGAGGCAAACTATCTGGTGCATGATTTGGAGTTAGGGGTAGTTGTTTTCACCCTCAAGATTTGGTGTCATTATCTTTATCGGGTCCGTTGTACCATTTACATAGACAATAAGAGTTTGAGGTATCTTATGGATCAGCCAAATCTGAACATGAGACAGCGTCGATGGCTAGATGTGGTGAAGGATGATGACTGTGAGATCCTTTACCACCCGGGTAAGGCCAATGTTGTGGCCGACGCGCTTAGCCGCAAGGCAGCCCTGATCAGAGGTGTTTGCCTAAGGATGACCGTGGTGACTCCGCTATTGGAGCAGATCCGTGAGGCGTAGGTCGAGGACTTGAAGGAGGAGCGCTGAAAATGCGAGCGGATCATAGGCCAAGTGGCCTCGTTTGACTATGATAGTAGCGGATTGTTGACCCTGCATGGGAGGGTCTGGGTACCGTACTGGGTCGGGGTACGACAGATCTTGATGGACGAGGCCCACAAGTCCAAGTTCTCTATCCAGGGGCGACGAAGATGTACAGGGATCTTTGTCCCGATTATTGGTGGCCCTGTATGAAGCGGGACATCGCATGGTACGTTGAGAGGTGCTTGACCTGCAGAAAGGTCAAGGTCGAGCACCAGAAGCCTCACGGCAAGATGCGGCCGTTGGACATCCCCATATGGAAATGGGAAGATATTACTATGGATTTCATCATAAAGCTTCCCAGGACTGCACGAGGAGTGGATTGGATTTGGGTCATCGTAGATTGGTTGACCAAGATTTCCCATTTCATACCGATCCAGGAGAGCATCTCTGCCAAGAAGTTGTCCGATATCTACATCCGAGAGGTAGTAGCTCGGCACGGAGTGCCAGTCTCAGTGATTTCGGACTGATAAATGTGGTTTACTTCCAGATTCTAGAAGAAGTTTCACGGAGAGTTGGGTACTCGTCTGCACTTCAGCACTGCTTTTCACTTGCAGACGGATGGTCAGAGTGAAAGGACCATCCAGACTCTGGAGGATATGTTGCGGGCGTGTGTTTTAGACTTTTGAGGTAGTTGGGATACTTACCTTCCATTGGCCGAGTTTTTTTTATACCCTTTGAGATGTTGTATGGAAGGAATTGCAGGACCCCAATATGCTGGGGTGAGGTTTGCCAGAGGGTCATGGGGAGTACCGATGTGGTACTCAAGACTACGGAGAGGATCCAGCAGGTGCGGAGCAGACTTCAAACTGCTCAGAGTCGGTAGAAAAGTTATGCCAACAAGCTTCATTCGAACCTGGAATTCCAGGTTGGGGATATGATGCTCCTGAAGGTGTCACCTTGTAAAGGTGTCAGCCGATTTAGGAAGTGGGGAAAGTTGGGCCCCAGATACATTGGACCTTTCAGGATTGCAGCCCGGGTGGGTAAGGTAGCGTATAGGCTAGACCTGCCAGCTGAGCTCAGCCAGATTCACAGTACTTTTTGTGTTTCCCAATTACGGAAGTTCCTGGTGGATGATTCGGCGGTGGTTCCTTTGGAGGATATTCTGGTGAATGACAGCCTGAACTACATCGAGCGGCCAGTAGCTATCCTCGACATGAAGTCGAAAGATCTGAGAAGCAAGAGGGTGGAACTAGTGAAGGTGCAATGACAGCACCGTAAGGGCTCGAAATAGATCTGGGAGCCGGAGGGCGAGATGAGGGAGCACTACCCTGAGCTTTTTCAGGATCTAGTAGCAGACTTCAAGGACGAAGTCTAAAATAAGTGGGGGAGATTTGTTACACCCAGTTCCTGGTACGTATTTAAATTCAAGTAATTTTGTGATTTACTCTGGGACTCGGCGAGTTGGAGGCCCAACTCTTTGAGTAGAATCGACATTATGCGGGGGTTTAAGTGGCCTACTCGACAAGTCGGGAGACCGACTCAATGAGTAGGAGCTGTCTGGACAAAACCCTAATGTTAAGGTTTTGCACCCTATTTAAACACTTTATCTCGTCCTAAACCAGCCTCCATCACCCTCCCAACTCAGAGTAGCCCTAGATTGAAACCCTAAGCCCTTATGGGTGTTCTTGAGCCTTTTGATGCCTTTTTGCGTGTGTTTGAAGTTGGAGAAGAAGAAGGAGGCTTGGAAGTTCAAGTATTAGCAAAAAGATCCAGAAGTTTTACTCCATTCTCAGTTCATTCAAGGTAAAAAGCTGGAACCTTGACCATCTATCTCTTAGATTTTGATTTGGGGCTATTTCCACCCTTTTTATGAATTTAGAGAAGCTAAAATCGGATTTTGTGGGTGTGCTTGGAGGTGCACTTCGGATCTGGAGTTATTGGGGGTCCTTATGGCATAAAGGTGCCAACTTTGTTGCCTTAGGCCCCATGGCACCCCATGCATCTTGTAGACCTCTTTTTATGGCATTTTGAGCCAAAGGCCCCATGCATGGACATCAAGTTTGTAGCTTACGTATAAAATGGACCCTAGGAGGCCAGATATATGGTTTTGATGCGTTAAGACACATTATAATCGACCGTATAGTTTTGGATAAAGAGGGACTCGGCGATTCATTCATGGGACTCGGCGGGTCGTGGTGTATTTTTCACCAAATCCTTTCTGTTTATGGACTAGATGCTAGGATCGAAGGTTTCCTAGTTGTTTAGGTTCACTAGGGACCTGGAAATCATAGAACTCAGCGAGTGGATGAACAGAATCGGCGAGTTCAAGGCAATGTCCCAACGACGGACTCGGCGAGTTCAAGAAGAACTGGGCGAGTCATCGACTGAACACCTTCTTATGGATGAAGATTAAGTGGGCGAGTTCAAGGACGAACTCGGTGAGTCGGTTGAAGATAGTCCAATATGTTGTTGAAGGCAAACTTGTCGAGCTCTTGTTAGAATCGATGAGTAGGGACGAGATTATGGCATTTTGTGGATATGAGGACTCGACGAGTTAGCGGGCCATCTCAGCGAGTCGAGTCAACCAGATGTTGACTTTGACCAAAAGTTGAATTTGACTTGGATTTGAGTGACTATTGTAAGGGTTATGAGTATGATTTGATAACTTAGAAAAGTTGTCATGTAGGGATTGAGGAGTCGGGGAGAGTCGATTTTCACACCAAGGACAGTGCAGACACTATACAACGTTGAGGTGAGTTACCCTTCAGAAGAGGTGGGTCTAAGGCACCAAGGCCGACCCACTAGAAGTTGATTACAGTTAAGATGATTGTCTTTTTGATAATTGTCTGGTTTGTTGTTAGTTGATGTGTTCTATGTGCCAGTATGATATGTTCTATGTGATAGTGGTAATAGGAGGGGAATAGTCCCCCGATTCGGTCGTTAGGACCGAAGGGTAGGTCGGACACCCGAGATATGTCTCACAACATGTTTATGATATGTTATTATGTGATAGTAGTAGGGATGAAGTATTCCCTGTGATCGGGTGAGATATATCGGAGGATTGACAGGCACCCTAGAATGGCCTGACACGGGTAGGTCAGCACCCCAGAATGGCTTGACATGGGTAGGTCAGCACCCCAAAATTGTTTGACATGGGTAGGTCCGGCACCCCAGAATTGCCCGACAGTATGTATGATTATATGTAGGGGTGCAAACGAGCCGAGCCGAGCCCGAGCCTGGCCAGGCTCGGCTCGGGCTCGTTTAAGTTATATGAGGCTCGAGCTCGAGCTCAGCTCGATTCGAGCTTTCTTGTACTGAGCTCGGCTCGAGCTCATAAAGAATTATCCAAGCTCGGCTCGGGCTCGGGCTCGCCTCGTTTGTTATCTGACGTGCCTAAATAAGCTTAAGCTCGGCTCGAGCTCGTTAAGAAGCTCGTTTACTAATACCCTAAATCCGTAATTCCTGTAATATATATTTATTTTAATATATATAAATAATAATAAATTATATTATGTAAAGGCTCGTTTAGGCTCGCGAGCCTAATCGAGCTTAATGACATAGGCTTGAGCTCGAGCTCGTTTAATAAACGAGCTTAATATTAAGCTCGAGCTCGGCTCGGGATCGTTTAAAATCGATTTCGAGTCGAGCTTTTAACGATCTGATCCCGAGTAGCTCGCGAGTAGCTTGGCTCGTTTGCACCCCTAATTATATGGTATGTGGTATGATGGGGGAACTCACTAAGCTTCGTGCTTATTGTTTTTAGTTTTGGTCTCAAGTACCTCTTCAGCTAAGCGGAAGGAGCCGGAAGGGTAGCAGCGCATCGCACACACATGATTTCCACTTTGAGAACCCTGGGATTGTACTATGATATTTTACTATTCGATGATACGTTTTTTGAAACTTGTGATTTGTGACTTGATGTTTGAAATGATAACAATGATGTTTTCTGTAAACTATTTTCATAAGTAATATAATTAAGTAAAAAAAATTTGGGTCTCGATTTTGGAATGTTACCGCTACTATGGTCATTGATGATAATATCATATCCTAGTCCTCTAAGCATCAACCTGTTGTCTCCATATCCAGTGTCGAGGCTGATTATAGAAGAGTCATGAATGTAGTTTTTGAAACTTGTTAGCTTCACAATCTTCTGTGTGAACTACACAATCCTCTTGCCAAAGCCACCATTGTTCACTATGATATTTCCAACTCCATGTATACCTCCAACAACTAGGTTCATCATCAACGAACCAAATATATTGAGATTGAAATCCGTGACATCCCTAATTTTCACGGCTAGAAATCACCGATTAGTTTGTGCTTATTTAAAAATTAGGGTGTAACACCCCAAGATTCATGTACATTTATTTCACCCTTATTCTTTGTCAATTGGTCATGATTTGTCCTTGAGTGGAGGAAGCCTTGCAAGTGAGTACGTTGGGCGTACCAGAGGGGTACGCTGCGCGTACTCATGCGCTTATTTTGGACACGTAGTAGCTAGGTATGTTGGGCGTACCCCTAGTTACGCCGGGCGTACCCGGCCCAAATGCAAAACCCTAATAAGACATGTGCACTATTTAAAGGATGCTAAGTCTCATTTCTCAGCCTCCATATCAGTGAGTAAAACCCTAAGAGAGAGCCTTTCATCATCCTTAGTAAGTGTGTGTGTTCTTAGAGCTAATAATGCCTTGGTGTGTTATTGAAGAAGGAAGAAAGGAGCTTGTGGAGACTAAAAGCTTGAAGTGTAAGTTTAGATCTGAGATCTACAGAGAAAGGAGCTGCATTTAGAGGTATAAAGTTCAAAACTTTCCTCTTCTTTTTGGTTGTTGTTGCATGTGCCATTTCTAGGGTTAAAAACCCCAAAGGTTGAGAGTCTATGAGTGTAAGGTGCTTCATGGTCCGAGATCTGTCCCTTTTCAGTAGTATTTGTGGTCTAGATCCATAAAGTCCCCATCTTGGTCGTTGATATGAGGTCATGCTTGAGTTATATGCCTTCTAGGGTTAGAGAATGAGATGTTTTGGGTGCTAGTGACTTATTCAGCCATGCAAGGGCTTAAAGTCATCGACTTTATGGTTTTGGAGGCTTAGAAATGGTCAGTTCTAAAAGTTGGACGTGGGTCTTAACTGTTTAAGACCCCAAGAGCTGAAGGACTGAAACTGGGTATTACGTCGGCCGTAATTCCAATACGCACAGCGTAGGGGGCGGCGCACCCCGATCCTCTGAAGTTAGCGGTTACACCCAGCGTACATGTTTGGTACGCGCAGCGTAACCCAAAGGGTTGACTTTTGTTGACTTTTAGGGTTTGGTCAACTTTAGGGTATTTGAGCCATGTGAAGGGTAAAATGGACTTTTACCCTCATGAGAGTATTAAGAGAAGGGATGGTCTAGCCTTAGGAAATGTGTTGATATCGAGTACTTATTTCATATGATTAGGCGAAGGCTAGGTCTTATCCCACAGAGTCCGAGATTTCCAAGATTTACGAGTTACCGAGCTACACGAGGTGAGTCTTCTCACTATACGTTACCTAGAGTGGTATTTATGTGGACCGGAGGGTCTTATGTGTTATGTATGAGATTATGTGAATCTATGTGCTATGTGATATTTGTATGCTATATGATTGTTTAGACCGGACCGGAAGGTCCAACGATACAGACCGGACCATAGGGTCCAACGATTTAGACCAGGCCAGAGGGCCCAACGAATTACGGGACTGGAGGGTTCCGTCGAGACACATCGACCAGAGGGTCGTACAGTAGCCTCGAGTGGCGTATGTGTTGTATGTGGTATTTTTGAGGAACTTACTAAGCTTTATGCTTACAGTTGTTGTGTTTTGTGTCTCAGGTACTAGTGAGGACCGTGGGAAGGCGCCGGCGTGACCCGTACACATTAGAGAAAGGATTTGATTTCATGTGATCTTGGGAAATGTTATATTTTGATAACAATTGTTGAATACTTTTTGAGAATGTTTTTGCTTAATTTTGGTTGTTGAAAAATGATAAATTTGTTTTAAAAATATCGTCGTTACACAGGGTATCCTTTTTGAAGAATAATAATATCGCGGAATTTGTTCCCAAAAACATAATAATGATATTATCATAGCATTTCCGAAGAAATGTATTTATTTATATTAAAACATTGAGATGGCATCGTCAATACATAAACATAAGCATAACGAAATATTACAAGCCTTAAAATAATTAAACTGATGGCGTAATACTCATTAAATCTCTCGGCATAATGTATCCTTAATGTCGTTACCTGTGATACAATAAACTGAGTTGGTCAGGTTGGGAAATATGGTGAGTACATAGGGATTTCAATCCCACAATGTTATATATATATATATATATATATATATATATATATATATATATATATATATATATATATATAGGGTTAGGATTAAATGTGGATTATAAATATTTTATGAATGTATAACCAAATTCTAGCCATTGGATAAAAGAAAAATCAAAGTATATGATCTTAGGGTACATGTTATTAACATGGACTACCACTTATTATATAATTACACTCATTTAATTATAATGGAAAATATGATATTTTATTAGGAGAGAGAAATATAAATTACCTATATTGTTGGCAACTAAAATCAAGGTAATTAATAAAAAATATCAAATATTGTTTTTAATTAAAAAAATTCAAGTTAAATCACATTTTCTAAGAATACGGTATCATTAAATATATATATATATATATATATATATATATATATATATATATATATATATATGAACACATTTTTTCATTCTTTCATTCTTAAAAAATATGGTTTCATTCACAAAGTTTTTCTAAGTATTAACATTCATAAAGAATATGCATTCATATAAAATAACATGTCATTCTTTAAGATATATGTATCGCCATATAACCAATAATATATTATAAAATAAGAACCATTCTTATTACTTTTATGACAATAAACAAGAATGTATATAAAACACTTTGATGAATATAGATAACCTTTTATTTTACATAATTTAAGAATATCTAATCATTCTTACAGAATATACAAAAAATCTTATAATATATACTACATTCCTTAAGAATATGTCGTGATTCTTGAAGAATTCGTCTTTGCTTTTTGATGGTTTTCACATGTCTCTATCTTACCTTTGCACATCTGAACCGAAACCAACAAATAATTCAATTAAAACTTTTGTTTCCCTTCTATAAGCAAGAAAGAGAAACAGTTAGAATATTTTCTACGAAGGTTATATATTTTTTAATTAGGAAAAAAAGTTTAATCATAGAAAACCCAACTTTTCCCATGAGCCAATTCACAAATTTGGAATGAGCATTTTCAAAAAAAATATGTTCACTTTTAAAGAATAAGCAAAATGATCAATTTTAAAGAATGAACATAATTGATCAATAGAAACATATATACCACGACACACCGTCTTTAAGGTCCTACTATGTATGCAAATAACATTTTCATCTTGCACAACAAAATTACTTTAGATGAAACAAATGAAGCAACAAAAATAACAAATTACAAATGTTTTCTTTAAAGGTGTGCATGTTTATAAATGTTACAAACATTTTACCATCTTGGTTGTTTAGAGCTTTTTTGTATTCTTCACTAAGCGGGTCTAAGTTCGGATTTGGATTTGGGATTAGTGCCATTTCAAATACAAGTTCTGGACTATCTTCACTGCTTTATAAATAGTTTACAACCTGGAATTTGTAACATAAAATTAGGAATTGATAAAGTTATCAATAACTTACAATTATACAATATAAACAAACACTTGTAACATATAAATGAATTTCGATTCCAGGCTATAATAAAGCAAATAAAACACATATTCTTCTATTTCATAAAGAAGTTATAGACAATTCTAAATTAACTATAACTTTATCCTGAACAAAACAAAAGTGACATGCATTGATTTTATTCTATATTTTATAATAAAAACATGCTGTAAGTGCTAAATCGTAGCTATTTTATTCTAAAACTTATCATTTGGAGATAAAAAAATAAGTACAAAAATAAGAAAATTTCATGGGGCTATAGATATGTAACAAAATTCACATTATGCAAAAATGTATTCATTTATCATTTTATGCAAAATTCGTCATGTACCATTTAACAAAATGTCTAAAAATGATGGAATAAACACCATAAACTAAAAAGGATGGAGTAAACACCATAAACTAATTTAGGAACAAGGATAAAAATTACAGGTTACACATTGTTCTTATTCTCATGATTGTTATAAAAATCAAGGAATACCTTGCGAGTGTAGACGTAGATGAGAATGGCGCCCCAACCATCATTGTTGAAACATTAGAGAGAGGATAGAAGATACAAAAGGTAAAACACCATTCTTATGTAATTGACTGTGAAACGACTCCGATCAAATATAAATAATGAAACTCACTTCACATAAATCAATTACACAATGTGAACTGATTAATCCCTAAACAAGGTGGTTGCGGTGGTATTGATGTAGTTAAAGGAGATTAATGGTGGTGTCTGGTGGGTTGTAGTTGAAAAGAAGATGACGATGGGGGTGTTTGATGAAGACGGTGTATCTACGGTTATAAAGATTAGGCAAACGTAATTTAAGAAGATAAAACATGATTTTAGGGATTTTCATTATAATTAAACTTATTATTTTAATTATATTGTGATAATTTACATATTCACCATTAAATGAATTATTTAATATTTAATTAGTTCTAAATTCCTATTGGTTCATACATTCACACGATACTTGTGGGATGTATATGAACCTAACTCTATATATATATATATATATATATATATATATATATATATATATATAGAGAGAGAGAGAGAGAGAGAGAGAGACTTAGTTTATTCTATTCTAACTAATTACTGTGTGGTTGTAGGAATGATTGTGAGTCAATCATTTTATTTATTTTAAGAAAGTGAATAATACATATTATTAAATTAAAGATAATTAGAAAATACCATCTAATTTAATTTTAAGAGTATTTTAGTCAATTAACATAAATTAAAAAAGGAAAATTGCATAATATTAATTTTAAAAATCTGATTATAGGGATGATAATTATCAGATATTCTGACAGATAATGTTTATCAATATATTGAAAAATAACAAATATGCTTGAACTATAAAAGAGTACACATTCTGACAGAATATATATATATATATATATATATATATATATATATATATATATATATATATATATATTGATTTAATGAGTTTCTTGAAGATTAACAAAAATTTGGATACAAGTTCAATTTTTTTTATTACATTCTTAGAATGATATATTGAAATCAAGGTAAAATACTAATATATTCTAAGAGAATATTGTTGTTAATCCATTCTAATAAAATAAAATAAAAAATATATTCTTAATGCATAACAAATCAATTCTATAAGAATACAATGTCAATGACATTTTGTATAAATACATTATGCTAGAATATATTATCGTCCCTCCATGTTTTCTTTCTTTTCCTCTTCAAAACCTAAACCCACGTGTCATCTGAGCTTTGCAACTGCATAAAGTTAGGAAAAAATTAGTCACCTCGATCACCATGTGTGTAAATTAATATGGAAAAACTGAAGTACGGTTTATCATAGCTTAACAACTGTGTATATACCTTAATTTGAAGCTGCAAGAACGTCACATAGTGGACAACTTCTTCAAGCATTGTGCTAATGTCAAACTTCGTCCCATTTGGAACAAGGTTCTGAAGGACTTTCATCATAGAATTTCTTCCATAAAATCATCAGAAAAAACTTGGGCTAGTAATGAGGAGTTATAATCGTTTTCATCATAGAGATCAACCGAATCATGATGCAGATGAGAAATTATTGAGAAGATCAATGGAATTAGAATCTGAGAAAAGGATGAGTATAAACCCAAAACCCCATTGATTCAACCTAAACATCCATTCACATCATCATCATCATCATCAATTTCCTAGCAAACCCAAAACCCCATTGATTCAATCAAAATAAAGAGAAAGAAGACCCCTTACCTGTTAGTCATCGGAGCAGCAACCTCCTACCATTCCCACCGTCTCTAGTCTCATCCATCTCCGAGCCACCCTCCGATCCACTCACCTCCTATCAACCGGAGAAAAACCACCACCGAAGCCTCGATGCTTCCCCCTTCGTTCTTCAACGTTAGCTACTGTTGTTGTTCGTATTCTTCCCATTAGACCCTTCATCAAACACTTCCCTTCACACCCTACTGTCGGAGGAGGAAGAACGCAACCCCACTGCTCCATCACGTCCCCTTTTATGGCCAAACGAGAAGAGGGAGAAGAAGACTGGGCGACAACGACAAGGTGATGGTGGTCCGGGAGAATCGTACGAAGGACGGAATTGTGGTGGGTCGATGCTGATATATTGTATATATTGTAGGGTTTTAAACTAAAATCCCTAATTAAAAGGGGATATTAAATGTTTTCAAATTTTACTTAAATTAAATAGATTAAACATTACTATTATACCCTTTAAATAATTTATTAATTGTTTACTATTTCTTAAAAATTGATTTGTCCACAATCAATCCTACATTCACACAATAATTAGTTAGAATACTTGAACCTATATATATATATATATATATATATATATATATATATGTGTGTGTGTGTGTGTGTGTGTGTATATATATATATATATATATATATATATATATATATATTAGAACTCACAAGATACAATTTCACCTCATATAAGCAATTTACCCCACCGTGTCGATCCTCACAACGACACGATCCATACTTTCGGATATAAAATGAACGACTTTACCTAATCCATACTCCCTGATCAAGTATGAACAGCTATGTCTAATTTATGCTCTCGGATCAATGACAAATGACTATGGCAACTTCATACTCTCGGACTAGGGACGGATGACTATGACTAATCTATACTCACAGATCCGAGACAAATTTTAGAGTTCTACCCTCCGTTTATATCTCACTCGTACTCTTAAGGAGATACTACCCAGTATTCATCTTAATTAATTTAGGTTTATTTTGTAAGTCCTAAATCATCATATATTATTAGAAAATATCTCACACATAACTCTTTAACATATATTTAATACTTTAATTAATAATTGTATTAAAAATCATGTTCATGAAAGGGACTATGCACTCACTTGTTAAAGTGATGAATCGAAACTCGGACAACGCTTTGCTCCTAGCAACTGTCTTTACCTTTGATGTAACCTAGTATTATTATAACTAAGTCTTAGTATAATATTTCTTTTGACTAATTTTTAGCCTAGATTCATCATTAATTCAAAGTCTACTTCAAGATCTATCAATTAAGGATCAGCCAGGCACAACAGTTGGGAGGCATGATCTTTTCGGCATATAGCCTTTCTAAAATTCAACAACCGATCCAACGTAACCATTTTAGACACCTCTCTCGTAAGTAGATCAACCAATATAATGACTTGGAATCACTAATAAATGTTGTTTATATGTTCATAATAACGATAATGAACTTAAACATAGGTTAAGTATAACTTAACTTACAGGTGGTTTAGCGAGAAACCAGACTTTGCATGGGCAGAGCTTCTGAGCCGAAAGCTCTACTTCTCGAAGCTTTCTGATGCTTCGGAGCTTCACTACTAACACCTAGGAAGTGCTAGAGAAAGGTCTTGGGACCTTGGAAGGGTTTTGGAAGAGTTTGGATGGAAAGGTGTGAAGAAAAGAGTGAAATTTGGCTCTATTTATAGGTTGTCTAGGGGCCTCTCATGTCATGAGACATGCTTCTCACGTCATGAGCTTGCGTAGGCACCAAGGCTTCGTTTGGTGCTAATACGTGGCACCGGATGCAGGTAAAACTGCAGATCTTCAAAATTTCATAACTTTTTTATACGAGCTTTGTTTTTTACGTTCTTAATATCCACACATAGGTATTTCCGAGTACTACAACTTTCTTTTTGATCTTGTCATTTAATCTCCGACCGATCTGAAATTTAACAGTCTAAGAAGATTAATGACCATGTAAAATTCATAACTTCTACATACGGACTCCGTTTTCGACTGTCTTTTTATTGTTGAACTCCTATTATTGAGATCTTCAATTCTCGTTTAGATCATCTCAGCTAAAAATCGACCGATCTAGAATTCGATTTCTGAGTTGTATACTGCTACGTTGAAACTTCGGAAAATCATAACTTCCTATTATGAAGTCAAATTTGGACGTTCTCTATATGCACGCTCTTGGTTTAACGATTACTAAGACTCTCGTTTAGATAACTAAGGCTAAAAATTATTTTATCAAAAATTTACTTTTTACGTTACGCAGAGTCATACCGGTTTAAATCGCAAAACTTCAATCGGTTATAACTTTTTCGTTATAAGTCGATTTCAGCGTTCTTTATATGTACAAAATCCTTGTGACATATACTATAACTTTTATTAAGATTATTTATTCTAAATAATCTTCTATCAAAAAATCATTTTTAACGCTTATTATCTTTAAATTGACAACTCGAATTTGTAGCCATTACAACATCCACTTCATTTGTGTAAAGGTTGCAAACACACAAATTTCTGTCCTTTATCTTCTAGCCATCAGTATGTCGACGTCTTCACGAATGACCTTTCCACGTTTTTATTCATGAATTTCATATCCAAGACCTCCCACTCAAATTGTAGTGACATATTAGTGTATATTACTTAGCCTTATGGAACCTACTTTAATGATGGCTATTTTTCACGAAAATTGTGATTTTTTTTGTACAAAGATTATTGCAAATTATAGTCAATATTTGTATCCGCATTGCAACATAGATTAATGGGTATTAAATCGTTCCCAAGATTCTTTTATTTACTTGCCGTTTGCCCGCGCCAAACGATGGGTACGAATAATTTTTCAGAATTTAATTTGCAGGGGCGATTAGTTCTTTACACAAATAATTTACTACATCGAAACTATCATATCACCTCCTTAGTTGTTGGTACCACCACCCTATATTTTATAACTAAAGTAAAATTAAACAAAAAATAATAATAATAAGGGCAATGATATAAAACTTATCACATTTATCTATCCAAACTAATTTCAAAGTTAATCATAAATTTACAAATAATTGTTTTTGTATAATGTTGGATAGTTGTTTAAATGTTAAGTTTCTTCTTTGAAATTTTGAGTTGGATTCTTTAATAAGTCATTATTCGAATGCATATTCACCATGTTACATGTGTTGAATAAATTAACAAAAATATGAAACATGATTGCGTAAATATCCCTTCTAAATGTATCAAAGTTAGAAATGTAAATATATAAATGTTATTTTTTTTCTTAACAGATAGAAGGTATTAATAAAAGTAAATAGTTTTGTTTTCTCAAATAAGTGTCATATTTTCACATATTAACTACTATATGCATAACTTGAAACTAATATCAGGTTGTTAAAACAAATTAAATAAATAATATAAACTAATGTTTTTCGATATAAATTCTCAACAATTTTTAAACAACTTTTAATATTAAATTAAATAACAAATGTTAATTGTACTTTTATAAATAAGATCTTTATATTCTCTCAAATGTTAATTGTACTTTTATAAATTAGATCTTTGTTTTCTGTATTTTAAATTTAATTTTACATATTGGAAAGAAAAATTGATTATTTTCTTCGTTGAGTTCAGTTCAAAGTATTAAATTTTGATTAATGTTTAATAGAATATATATATATATATATATATATATATATATATATATATATATATATATATATATATATATATATATATATATATATATATATATAAAGATTAAGAAACACAATACAACTTAAAACATAGGAAAAGCTACCGCATACCATTTGTATGGACATAACTAATATGATATATAAATCCACTTATGATAGACTATATCTATCTTTACCCATGTTGTGCTAAAACCATTAACTTGATACATACCATATGTGTGTTTATAACCTTCTAAATAGGTTCACTTCCATGAGCACTTGTGTTCAATGCTTTAACTCGCCAATTGGAGTAATTATCTATTTGCCCTTTGATGACTCTAAATTTGCCATATCTATATAGTTAACCTATGACGCTAAGTTTATAACCATAGACCACATAAGCGGAATTAAAAACCAAACACACCCAACCATGTTGCAACTAAAACCTAACTGTACAAAAGTGAAGCAATGGAACAACTTTTACACAACATGTATGGCACGATCCGGTACAAAGCATGGATATTGGAAAAATGCTAAAAATTGGTTGATAAAGAATATTGAGGGCCAATACAAAGAATAAAAATAACTTTTTATTAGGTTTGGATATCAAAGAAAAACAAAACAGGAAAAACTCAAATACTCCTTGGTGTTGGTCTCTAGTTGCAATAAACTTTTTTGGTGAAGATTGTTTTAATCGCAGTTAGGTATTAGGTCCAAATCAAATTTCAATTTAATGCATACATGCAACATTTCATCAACATAACTGCCAATTCAAATGGTTATTGAGTTTTTTCCCTAAAGATGGTAATCCTCAAGATAACGAAGTTTAAGATCGTCCATCGTTTCAGATTCTCCGTTTACCTACATTGCCAATCACTTAGCTTAGAAAATTTTGTAGAATGCTATAACAAATTTTTCTAAGCTTCAAATTGTGCAACATTTAATAGTCATGAGAAATATGGACAATTATTAAAATTCATGAGAGATAACCAAATTTTGTTAAAACTAACGAAAATATATAATATTTTTAGAAAAAAATATATAAAGCAGAAAATAGAAGACCAACCATAAGTTGAACCAATATAAGGCATTTGAACATAAGAACAAAGGTTACATGAAAGGAGGCAAACTATCAAGACAAAACACAACATAAATGGACAAAGATATTGCATGATTCATATTGTAGTATTCCCATTTAAATATGTATGAGGCTCTCACAATCCAATAAAAGCAACACATAAATTGCATCAGCATGTAATAAAAGGTTCAGGAACTTATCAAACAAGAATATGAAAACAGTAATCGACAAAATCCAAACAAACCTGAGAAAATGGTCAGCAAACACTTTATAGTCTTGACCCCTTTATAATTTTGTCATTCAACAAACAAATAAAAGCTTACATGATTATCTCTAGAGTAAATTACACGAATAGTCCCTATGGTTTAGGGTAATTTGAGCGTTTGGTCCCTAACTTATTTTTTTAACTCGGAAGATCCCTATTGTTTGTTTTTGTTACACGCTTGGTCCCTGTCTTACCTAAAAATACTATTTTTCCCTTGATTTTTTGATTTATTTAAATAAACACACCCCCAATCCCACCGTCCTCACCTTACCTTACCTACCTCACCATTTTTTCCTACTTAAATAATAGTCTTTTTACGTAAGATAGGGATCAAACGTGTAACAAAAATAAATAGTAGAGACCAAGCGCGTAACAAAAACAAACAATAGGGACCTTCCGAGTTAAAAAAATTAGTTAGGGACCAAACGTGCAAATTACTCCAAACCATAGGGACCATTCGTGTAATTTACTCTTATCTCTATTTATTTGCCTGCAATTCAACAGATCGAAAAGCTAATCTGAATGTAAACATAACAATAGAAACTATTTATTTGTATATAACATTAAAATTCCCAATACAACAATAAGCCAAGAAAAAACCAACATCAGGAGAATGTGAACAATCCATACCTGAAACAACTTGAAAAAAAAGGCATGTGAGTGATAAAATCCAACATATAACAGGGCTAATCTCACCCCGGTTCCTTTTCTGTCCCAGAAAGAAATTAAGATACTAAATCTAATTCTCAATTTGCTCCCTGAAAAAATTAACAAAACAAATAATAAGAATTTTTATTTTCAATGGAGTTAGGGCTTACACTTGAATATGAGGGGAAACAGAGGAAATCATTTGGCAACAAAAGGAGAGTTTCAGGGTGTGGAGACATGTTCTCATTATCACCCGATTCTTTGATCATCGTGTTCAACTTTAGAATTGGAGTAGATGAATCATCTCCCAAATGTTCTTACACAGAAACAAATTGAAAGCAAATAAAACACAAATAGTTAGGCAAACTAATAGAAAAGGAAAGAGAACTAAGAGGTTGAAGCAGACTATCGTACACATTCTTTGAATGAGAGGAAGGCATAGTCAAAAATACAAAAAGAAGATGAAGTAGAGGAACTTGAAAAATCAAAAACTAAAAAGAAACTTGAAATCGACAACAACAAAGTTATATATATATATATATATATATATATATATATATATATATATATATATATATATATATATATATATATATATATATATATATATATATATAGAGAGAGAGAGAGAGAGAGAGAGAACATGGGTGATGAGGGCGGCAAATTTGTGGTGGTAAGCTGCTTGTGTGATGGACGTTGGTAAACCTGCAAGTCTGCAACGATTACAAAATATAATCTTGTTAACTTGCACATGAAAACAGATGCAACTGACAACGGCTAGAGAAGGCAGATTTGACAATTGACAATGGCTATGTTTTGTGGTCTAGGTTTTTCACATATGTAAGGTTGAATAAGGATCAGCATTTGAGTGAGTACATGACAATTAATGGAGGAAGGGATGTTCGATGACCTTCTATAGGTTGCAGCTACGGCGGAAGGAGGGTGGTGGTATCGAAGGTCCATTGGAAACTGAAGTGAGTAAGGAGAGAGATAGAAGAGATGTGGGTTTGACGGCGTCTAATGTTGTGTCGATAAGGTTAGGATTAAGATAGGGTAAAGATACCATGAGTTACAAGGTATGATCATGTTGTAATAGAGGAAATATGTTTAATAATATAGTAAAGATTTTTCATGACTTTATCATCTTTGTAGAGCAAGATATGCTTTCAATACTTGTAAAATAATTTTCTGGAATAAATTTTTTCTAGCACCTTATTAGTTGTTTTGAATTATTCTTCGTTTCATATATCTCAGTCTTATTATTTAAATTTATTTATCCTACTTTATATCTTTTTATTGTGCGTTATATGCTTTATACTAAAAGGATTTTACTTTTTGTAAATAATTAAATTATAGGCATGGAAGACAAACCTTGAATACACAATTTTATTTAGTTCCAATTTGTAACTTCCCTACTATGGGAGCTTCATGTTAACTTTTAAAGATTTTTACAATTAGTTTGCAAATTTCTTCCAAATCTCTATCTTTTTGATTTTTTAAATTTGCTTGGTGTGTTAATATGGATATGTGTAATAGGAACTTTGAGCAAGTAACATGAATTAAAAACGGTTGACCTTTTAACCAAATGTAAAAATGTAACACTTGAAAAATAGTAACAACCAAAATGAAAGAGAGTTTAGAAACAAGGGTTAAAGATGTAATTTCACACTTATTATTAGCCTAGCTTTTAAAAATACCAACTAAACATTCCAAAAACACCATACATTTAGCTATATAAAACATGAAAAAAAAAAACATCTACTTATCATTTATGTGATAAAAAAGAGATTACAAAATACAACCTTGAATCATCGAATCAATTCTAGTATGTCAAAAATGGTTAAAAGAATCAAGAATGATGTATGAATCCATACATTTGCTTTTTTATGTGAAGTGATCTAATTCTTACTCTTCATGTAAACCAAAGAGAGAGAGAGAGAGAGAGAGAGAGAGAGAGTATATGTATACATGCATGCATCCTCAACAAGTAAGAACCACAAAAGTATATCCAACAAACCCCATGGATTGAAACGCGTAGTCAACGACGCACTAACTACAAATCTTGAGCACATATCCGCTCTACAAATAAAAAAAACAAGAAAAAGGGTTATTTATATAAAATTAGATTGCTAATTTTGTTGCATTTAGGGTTAAAAGAAAAGGGAAGAAATCGTACTCAAATATTCATATGCGAGTATCATGGAAGTTCCCCATGCGGACATGCTAAAAAACCTCGGACCAATCCCTCTATAGAAACCTTTCCAACCGTCATCCGCAATCAATGTTTTGATGACTTGGCGGGCAGAGGGTCGCTTTTCTTGTCCCATTACCTTTTACAAAAAAATTAAATTAAATGAGCATCAAAGTGTATGGATAAAGTGAATGAATGCCATGGGTAATGTATAGAAAAAATGTTGTATACATAAGGTATGTTGTTTTTCTAGACGAAATAAACCGTCTGAATCAGACTAAATGACCATTTTACCCTTGCATTCCAACAAACAATTTTCACAAGATCATCAATTTTAACAAGTCGGTGGAAAAAAGAAGGGAAAATAGGTAAAGGGTTGGTGTCTTAATACACTACGTCAGGTTTTTTGGCTTAACCCATTAAACCATTCTAACATTTGTCCATGAGTTTGGGTGATTTTTCAATTTTGGTCCCGAAAAGTTTTCTCTTGCAAATTTGTTTTTGTAACGTTTTTGGTCCCTGTCCTAAGTAAAGTAAAACGAGTCGCTTAAAATAAATAAACTTTTGGGACCAAAATTGCAAAAATCAGCTATACTCAGAGTCCACAATAGTAGTCATTTTATCTAGAACACGGACCAAAAACGTTACAAGATCCTCAAATAAGGACCAAAATTGTATATTACTATACCTGAAGTCGAGTCTTTATAGTATCAAGTGGAGTTGTGACACATGACGCTGCGGCCCCCGCGAATATTCCACCCGCACCTTGAACCATAACAACTGTCCCTTGGCTTGGAAGAGATCCATTGCTATCATTTCCATGACCTAATAAACTACAAAAAAAAAAAACAAATTATACAACAATACGAATATATTTTTGTTTTAAAAAAATAATAATAATAATAAAGACCTACTTCCATATAAGACGTTGACTAGAGCCATAGCTGGCCCACCAAACGGCACTAGAAGGTGAATAAGTCATGACAGACAGACCGAATCCTCTGTATAGCCCGCGGATTCCATCTTGTTTTAAGATTTTACGGGCAACATCTGCCCCTCCATTGTAGCTCGCATGCCCTGAATACCCTTGAACCATCAATCTTTGACTTATCTGTTCATGTTTCAATATTTACAACATTAGCCCCTACACTACCTACTATTTACTCTTTTTACCCTTATTATACCAACTTACTTACATTTTCTACAAAATAATATCAATATGATGTAACCACTTATTATAGCAACTTACTTACATTTTCTACAAAATAATATCAGTATCTAACCAATAATAGCAACGCCCTCACAATATCTACAAAATACTATCAATATGTAAACCAAAAATAGCATCCTACTTACATTTTCTACAGATAATATCAATGTGCAAGTGCAACCAATAATACCATGACACGTAAGCAATTTGCTATTATTGGTTACATATTGATACTATCTGTAGAAAACTGAATGTTTTTATTTGTAAAAAAATAAAGTAACATTGTCTATAATGGTAAAAAGAGCAAAGTACACATTGGAAAATCTAACAAATTATCTTGCAAAACCAAAAAGTCACCCCATTTTTGGGTATTGATCTTGAATCTTGATGTTAAAGTTGATTAGTATAATAAAGATATGATGAAAGCAAAGAGCATACCACATCAATAGGAACAAAGACACCCTGAGAGCAAAGGGAAGCTGTCATTCCAGCAAGTCCATTAGCAATAGCAGCTTTTGTAGGATCCGAAAGCTTAAACGGGTCAACCATTTTGAAAGCAGCAACTTTTGTGGTCTCCAATGCTGTCAGAAATATAATTCTTGCCGGAATTGCCCCTGTGATAACTGTGCCAAAACCTCTGTATAAACCTGGGATGCCTTCTGTTTTCAGTAAACCTCGAATAACATCATAAGCACTCTTTTCAACAGACTCTTTTGTAGCTACCTGCATTCTTGTTTTTACCACAGATATTGGGTAGAGTGCAACTGTAAGTCCTGTAAATATTCCTGCTCCTACCACGTAAAACTTAGTTTTATCAAGCCTGTATAAAAATTAAATTACATGTTATTAGATTTTAGAATAATCAAAACAGAATAACAATTCACCACAAAGTGTAAGGATATTGATGACCATGGGAATGTTGTAAATATATAGCTTACCCTATTTAATCTAAAGTAAAAAAGAAAAAGCACAATTAATGTAGTCATCGTTTTTTTTCTTAAAAACATTCGCTTCTTTGATTACTTTGATGCACCTAATAATCTTAACTTTGTAAAACTCATATATGCAAATACCCCCTTAAATCAATTTTTTAAAGTTAGAAGTAGATATTTTATTCAACACAAAATTCATAAGGAGGCTTTTATTTACAGAGAGAAAACAGGATTCATATGCAATGTCAAGATATTACCCAAAATTTGCGATATGTTCACAAAAATACCTTCAAAACCACCCATAAAAGAGATGACAAACTTCGTGAAATGCATGAGGAATGAATATTAAATGGAGATAATATGTCGAAAAGGGAATAACAGATTGCTTACTTGTCCCAATTAATTTCGGTTTGGGCGAAAGATCCTGTTTCCGAACGAGCGGTCTCCATTAACTCGATCAAATCTTTTGCTAAATGTAAAATTTCAAGAACCCACGACAGAAATAGAAAACAAAACCCTAACAGAACCCCAAGACAATTATTTTCTTCCAATTACAAACAAGTTTCTCGTTGTTAGGGTTGTTGAAAATCAAATCGCGCTTGATTACGGTTTTAGAATCTCAGCAGAAAAATTGGGGGAAGAACAAAATGGTCCAAAAGAATGGGAAATGAGAAATGGGAAATGGGAAAGGGGAAAGGGGGAAGAAGAACCATAAATCAACTGTCGAAAAGTTCCACGATGACAGTTAGGTTTTTCAGTCCAATTGCGTCTGCCAATTTGATTCTTTTTATTCCTTTTTTCAAAGAAAGAAGGAAAAGGAGGTGGATTTAGATCCACGGTCTCCGGCTCATCACGATTCACGCCTACAAAATAAGCCCAAACATTTGTCCACGCCTTGTCCACCAAGTTATTGTTAAATTTATAGGACAAATTTTAAACAAATAAATTTAAAAATAGATATAAATAAATAAATAAAAATACTATATTTCAGCTTTTCACTTGAGAACTTATAATTAAAAAACATCAGACAAAATATTGATGATCAAAAACATTTGTTGGAACCATTATATATTTTTGTTAATACCGGTTAGCATGTTACTAATATTAATTTGGATACATCTAAGGTGGTCTTGTTATTTCGAAACAAAAATATATGAAGTCTTTAAACCACATTTGTAACCATTTGTTGTAGAAGACGTGAATCAAATAGTTGCAGCCTTTAATAAATATATATTTGTTTTTTAATATTTGCAGACTGCTGAGATAAATTGAAATTGACCATGTAGTAGTTACAATTAATTATAAATCAAAATTTTATTTATTTTAATCATATGAAATCAACTATAAAGATCATTGTGACGAAATGATTTTTAAAAACGTTTATATAAAATAATTAAACATAATATTTGCTAAATACCAATAAATAAAATTATTAATTTAACGAACATGTTCATTTTATTAAATTTTCAAAGACGATGGTTACCTTTTCGGGTAGCTTCAACAAATTTGGTAATTTTAGTGATTAGTGGCAAGGGGTGACACTCTCAAATGAGAAGTCATGGGTTCAAGTCTCATTAGGAGACATAGGTGGTATTTAGGAGTAGGTTAATTTGTCGGTTCAAAAAAAGATTAACTATATAATTTATTAATATTTGGCTATAAGCGATAGGACACAAAAAATATTTATATGACATTTACCAAATGATTTTGAAATTATGTAAAATATACTCCAATTGTTAATAATATCATTCATAATATTATTAAAATAATAAACATATTGTTTAAAAAAAATTCAAACAAATCTATATTGAATAATATAACTTAAAGTAAGGTTGGAAGTGGTTTGAAGATGAAAGTTGTGTTGCACCATACAACACACGCGCATCACACGTGCAGCAGTTTTTAAATCATTAATCTTCTAAAAAACAAACAACTGTGAAAGACCAAATGATGCGTGTGTGTTGTGCGGCACAACCATGCAAAAATGGTCAAAAGTGGTTTTTATTAAAAAAAAAAAAAACAAAAGGAAATGACATATTAGCCTTATTATGTATTGCACATTTGCTCATTCAGTCTCTTAAGTTATTTTCGAGCCTTTTGAGAGAACAATATTAGTTTTCACCTGCTTATTTAGTCCTTCTCACCGACTATTACCAATTTCATGTACAAATGGCTTTTACTTAATTAAAATAAATAAATTAAGTCCATTTTATATACAGTTTTATGTAAAAATGGCTTTTGATTAATTAAAATAAATTAATTAAATCCATCTCACCTCTTTACCTCCTAACAACGTCTTCCCGTCTTCAACAATTATCTTCAACCACCTTTCAATACAAACATAATTGGTAAATGAAACACACGATCAATATTGATTACAATAACCAAAACCTACAACTAGATAAACATATATGTGTACCCAACTCTTTGAATGTTGTACATGTGGTTGAAGATGATGTAGACCATAAACATTAATGTGTTTGTAATCTCCCAAATCATCAACCTTGGAGAACACAAGTCAGGCCAAGCTGCCTCTTTCTCCTCTCCATTGTCTCTTTTCACTCTATTCTCTTTTGAATATACTCTTTGTATCTCTTTTTCAGGTCATCGCCTTTCCCATTGTACCTTGTTTTCCGCCGCTCCGCCACCGTGTGTCCTAAGTAGTTAAACACGTCCCACTCACGTATAACTCCCCGCTGGTTCTTTTAACCCCGATGATGTTATCGACGATATGTTCGTCGATGAGTTCTTCTTTGTGTTCCATGAAAGAACCCAACAAGTCGTTATGTTATGTTGGTGATTTTAGTGTCATCATTATATGGCCAACTGAGGTGCCCAACGGGAGAGGGAGATTTTGACTAGTAAGTCGGTATGTGTGTGTATGTATATGTGTGTGTGAGATGGGGAGGGATACCTGGGTAAAAAAGAGAAGAATCGGCAACAATCTAACTGTTATTGGCTTACACAATCAGTGAATGGGACACTAATCCAATTTTTATTGGTCAGTTATTACATAAACAGCGAGAATACCAAAAGAGGGACCACAAATGTCAAAATAAAATTTTAAAAATTAATTAACCATACGATAGTTAAAATTAATTCTAAATCAAAATTTTATTTAGTTTAATATGTATGTAAATCAAATACAAAGATCATTGTGATGATATGATTTTTAATTACGTTTATATAAAATAGGGAGAATTTCATATATGCCCTTCTTAAACATCAAAATATCATATTTACCATTTATAAAATTTCTAAATATCATATTACCCTTTATAAAATTTCAAAATATCATATATATATATATATATATATATATATATATATATATATATATATATATATATGCCTTTTTTAAACATCAAAATATTATATATGTCTTTCTTAAATATCAAAATATCGTATATTCACTTTTTAAACATCAAAATACTAATGGTAATATCTAAAATATCCTCCATCTACAACATATTAATAAACAACAACAACAAAAACTAAACGATCAAAATATATATTCCATAGAAAGGGTTGAAGATGAATCTTTTTGTCTGTCAAGAGGCTGACATTCCAACAATTTAAAAGTTCACATTCTATTATCATAGACGTAAGGATAATATAGTTAAATTTTTAATTATTATAATAATTCTAAGGTATAAAAAATGATTATAAAATATTAAAACATTATAAAAAAGGATTTTGGCAAATATTATATTTTGAAAGTTTATGAAGGGTAAATATGATATTGAGAAATTAAGCTGGGCAAATATGATATTTTAAAGTTTAAGAGGGATATATATGAAATTCTCCCTATAAAATAATTCAACATAATATTTGTTAAATATCAATAAATAAAATTGTTAATTTAGCAAACAACATGTTCATTTTGTTATATATTCGAACACGATGGTTATTTTTTCGGGTAGCTTCAATAAATTTGATAATTTTAGTGATTAACTTTATAATTAATTAATATTTGGTTATAAACGATGTAACACAAAAAATATTAATATGAAAATTACCAAATGATTTTGAAATTATGTAAACATATTATTGAAATAATAAATATATTATTTACAATATCTTTTATAATATTATTAAAATAATAAACATATTGTCGAAAAAAATTAAAACAAATCTATTTTAAATAGTATAACTTAAAGTAAGGTTATAAGTGGTTTAGAGAGGAGAGAGTCTGGTATTGCGCCACACAGCACACACGTAATAGTTTTTAAGTCAGAAATTTTCTAAACAACAAACAACTACAAAAATCCAAGTGTTATGTGTGTGTTGCACGTAGGGATGTCAACGGGAGCAAAAATAGTTGCCCCCGGTCCCGCTCCCGAAATCAGTTATTGCCTCCGCACCCGCCCCCGACCCCGATGCCCCCGTTTCTAATACATAGCCCCCGATCCAGCCCCGGATACCTTCATCGCCCTCGGTCCCGCTTCGATTCCCCGTTTTATAGGCTTAAAATTGACTTTTTTGCTAAAAATTGTTATATTTTGGGCTAAAAAACTATTTTTCATAACTTTAAAAACTTAAAATCTAGTTTTTTAACAACTAAAAAATTAAAAATCCAACATTACAAAACGACAAATCCAACATACTTACAAATATAAAATACAACAAATCCAACAAAAATATATGACCAATTCACTGTCTTATCGTCGTATGTTGTGAAGTGGAAGAAAGTCAAGACACCCTAAAATTAGATAATGTATTGTTATATATATATATATATATATATATATATATATATATATATATATATATATATATATATATAAATTGTCCCCACACGGGAGTACGGGATAGAAATACCTACTCTGGCCCCCGCCCCCGAAATTTTTAAAAAATTAATCTCGTACGAAATCGGGGTTTCACGTCCCCACACGGGAGTACGGGATGGAAATACCTACTCTGGCCCCCGCCCCCGAAATTTTTAAAAAATTAATCTCGTACGAAATCGGGGTTTCACGGAAGCTTTTGACATTCCTAACTGCACGGCGTAACAAAAAAATATCAGAAATAGTTTTTCTGAGAAAAATAAACAAACCTCTAAGTTTTGTCGAAAATATCATAGTCCAAATCAATTCACCCAAACAACTCAATAAAACGTAACAATGTGATATATCTTAAGTTGGTCAAAAGTATAGTGTTTTTTCTAATGAAAATATAAAATATTTTTAAAATTGTTTAAAATACATGGCAAAATGTATAAAAACATAATATTTTTTATTTAGATATTATTTGGAGTAATTGAGCTCTTATTTTTGGGTTATTTAAAAATCACCCAAAATCTTCATGTTTTTTGGTTTAAACCAAAAGATTTTTTCCAATTAAAACCTATAACTTATTTAATACTTTTATTTTGCACTATTAATTTGGTGGGTTTGGGTCGGTGTTATAAAATCAACAAATTATTACTTCACATGTCACGTCATCCTTAATATCATATTATTTAGATAGGAAATGGTGTTCACATGTTATAACATAGAGAAAACTATATACCATGCATGGTGCGTGGTTCTTTTGGTGGCAAGATAAGATCGCATGTCGTAAGGGTGACACCACACCCTCAAGCCTACTAACTCCAAATACCCCATTTTTGGATGTACACTTCATTACAAGTTGGACAATCATGTAGGGACAAAATTAACAAAAATTGTTAAAATGGTAAACCGTTGAGTGACTCAAGTCAATCCGCCTAAAGTCTATATGGGAGGTCAATCGTAGAACTCTAGCAATATTTTAGGCGTGTCATGATTTTAACCCCGAACCTCCTGTGTGGAATATTGCACTCAATAACTAAGCTCTCATCACAATGGCATAGAGCATAGTTTAGATGTTTTAGAATCTAGAAAATCAAAGTTTAGACCAATTTAATAGCATGAATAAATACCATTCTATCATAAATATATGTAAGGTTTATAGATTTTTTATTGACTTATATTATGTAATTGTTGTTATGGAAGTGGAGTTACATTTTAGAGATTAGATAACTTCCAATAATGCATACTCCATGTGTTCGGGCAAAGCTTTAATCTCGACTTTTTGTTTTTCGTCATATGCCACGATGTGGACCTCTTGCCACGTCGTGTTGTCGAAGTTTTTAATGTCATATCGGGAAAAAAATGATGACCACGATGTGTTGATAGTGTCACGTCATGTTGCTTCTTCTGCCTCTTTCTTCACTTCACAGTACTCACTTTCTTCCAATAATTTCACCAATTCTTTTATATCAATTTCGGCATCAAAATCACCGTCTCCTAGCACCATATATCCCTCGGTCTCTTTTTCTTTCCACCCTCTTAGCTCTTTTTCAAGTACATCATCAATTGAAAAAGCCATGTCATCATTTATCCTTGAATGTTGAATTGCTCGATTCAATCCAAAAGTGACTGCTTATTCTCCAACTCAAAGAGTGAGTTTGGACTATGTAATATCTACTAAGTCTCGGGCGGTGCTCAAGAAGGACCTTCCAAGGATGATTGGGACTTGTTCATCTTCCTCCATGTCTAATACAATAAAATCTGTGGGAAATAAAAACTTGTCAACTTTTACTACTAAGTCTTTACAAATACCTCTTGGAAAGGTCATAGTCTTGTTAGCTAAATGGATGACCATTCGGACCGGTCTTGGTTTAGGGAGATCAAGCTTTTTGAAAAACAAATAAGGCATCAAATTAACACTTGCTCCCAAGTCGACTAGAGCATGACTAGTGGTTATGTTCCCTAATTGGCACGGTAAAGTTATGCTTCCTGGATCACCCATCTTCTTTGGTAGCATGTTTAGCATTGCAGCGGAGCAAGTTTCATTCAGTATCACCTTAGATAATCCCTCCATTTTCTTGCGGTTTGTTAACATGTCTTTGAGAAACTTAGCATATTTTGGCATTTCATCCAAGGCTTCAAGGAATGGAATATTGATTTCAAGGGACTTGATATGATCTAAGAACTTTTGGTGGTCTTCTGCGTTCTTTTCTTGGATTGCTCTACTTGGGAAGGGCAATGGTGGGTAGTATGGCTTAACGGGTTCAGAATGTTTCTTTTCAGAATCTTGCCACATCGTGGCATCAGAACCACGTCGTAGTGACTGCTCAGTTTCTTTTCTTTGTCTTTCTTCTCGAACTTCCTGCTCCACATCCGAGTTGTTTTTGTTAATAGGAGTCAGATATGTAATGATTTCCCCACTTCTTGTCGTTACAGTTTGGATGTGATCTCCCTTCAGATTTTGTTCAGTATTTCCTGGAAGTCCTCCTAGTGATCTTTCATTCATTTGCTTAGCTAGTTGCCCAAGTTGTTTTTCAATGCTCAAAATGGAAGCTTGTTGATTTCTGAGTAGAGTTTGTTGTTCCCTCATCATAGTTTTTTGCTCTCTAATTGTTGCTTTTGTTTCCTCATGCCTTTTTTCGGATGCAGCAGCAAAACAGGTAAGCATTGACTCGAAATCGGGTTTCTTATTAGGCTTGGTTCCTCTCGTTGGTAAAAGCCTCTTCTTCTTTGTTTATATTTCTCTTATTTGGCTTTCTTGTACTCATCATAAGGTAACCACTTCTTCTTAGGCTTTCTCTAGTCTTCATCAAATCTATCGTCGCTCGAGTAGAAAGCTTGAACCTCTCGGTTTCCATTCTCATCAAGATCATAATCCTTATTTAAATGTGGCCCATTACAGTTTTCACACCCAACTCTTATTGCATGGATTGTTTGATCCATCTTAGTCATCCTCCTATCCATGTTTTGCAACATTGCCAAAACTGCTGACATGTCTTCCAAAGCAGCATTAGTCGATCCCCTTATTACATCATTTCGCGGGTTATGGTATTCTTTAGAATGTTTAGAGAATTCTTCAATGATCTCCTTGATTTCCGTGGGATTTTTCTTAGTTAAGGGGCCTTGAGAATTAAGGAGTTGTCTAGTTGTGACATGCACCCCATCGTAAAAGATAGAAACTTCTTGTTGTACATTGAGGTCGTTTTGGGGGCAATTTCGAAGTAGACCCTTGTAGCGCTCCCATGCTTCAAACAGTGACTCCCTCACTTGTTGTTCAAAGTTAAAAATGGCCTTTTTGAGCTTAGCCACCTTGGATGGTGGGCAAAACTGTTCTTGAAATTCCTCACACATTTTTGCCCATGTAGTTATCGCGCCCGGTGGTAGTGCCTTCAACCAGTCTTTAGTTGCTCCCTTGAAAGTGACCAGAAGCATTCTCAACAACATCGTTTCTCATGGAGCATTCAGAATGTTGAATTAGTCGGCGATGTCATTGACTTCATCAAGATCCTTGTAGGCATCTTCATGATCTTTTACGGTGAATAGAATCTCCTTAAGTGCAGCAAGGATGTGCCCCCCTGAGTTTAAATGTGGCAATGGTAGGCATGGTGGGTTGCACAAGTCTTGGTCCAGTGTCATCACAAATTCTCTTCTTGTATGCCTCCATCAAAATGTCTACAATGTCTGTCATGATGTTGTCGGGCTCGCTTTCTTGATTTCTACCTTTTTCCGATTTGTTTTTGCTTCCTTCCTCTTCTGTTTCGTATGTGCTTTCGTCTTTTGGTGCCTTGATGGATTCTCCCACTTGCTTTCCCTTCTTCTCACTAAAAACCTATTTTAGATTCTTAAAAGGTGATTTCTTTGGTGTTGCACCTCCTCCTACGATTTTATCCGTGTGTTTACGAAAGGCAAACTCTGGGTCTTCAAGTGGTGGAATCAGAGGTGTGTTAGATCCTCTGGTCATAAACTTCTACAAAAGAACAAATAAAACATGTAAAAAGAACAAAAACGAAAAACAAAAGGTTTACTGTTACGACCCCACGACGTGGTGCTAGTTATCACGACGTGGTGAGTCAAAAAGAAGAAAAACCTAAAACGAAAATTAAAAGCAAATAAACAGAAAAAGTCCTAATAAAATAGCAGATTTAAAGTAACTAAAAAAGAACCGTTCTCTGGCAACGACGCCAAAAACTTGATGTGTGTTTTTAATGTATATTTTAGTTATGCAAGTTTTAGATTTATAAAAATAATTTTCTTTAAACTAAACTATTAAACACACTAGGCAGTATACCTAATCATGTAACAGTATAGCTATGCTAAGAACAAGTGTCAAACTCAAGGAACGGTGTTTTAGCTAAATTTTATCTACTACTAACTATATTACTAATAAAATAAGAAAAATGGCACTACAAGAAAAAGACCCTTTTACGACGCGCAAAACACGACGCTCTTTGATTTATGTTACGCATTAGAGAGCGACATTAAAAAAGTGTCATCTCTTCAAAAAATTTAAGGATTTAGGTCGCGCATTCCTGAGTGCCCTTAAATTAGTGTCTCATGTAAAAATATTAAAAACACGGAAGGCACTTGTGCGTCGTCTGTGAATGTTGTTTTATATTTTTTTTAAGAAACGCGCGTCTCGGAGGGAAAATGAAATCCCTAAATTTTTTAAACCCCCACCTTTTTCTCCCTCGTCTCCACCCCTCATCCACATCCACTACCTCCAATCCTCATTTCCTCTTCTAGCCTCAAACTACGGCAATGCACCTTCCTTCTCGAAGAATGCTTCATTTACACCACCGTCTGATTATGTGAGCCCAAGGAATTGACGGAGACGAAGAAAATTATGGATCAATTTCTTCACATCATGTTTAAGGTTAAGGATTTGAGATTTCTTCCAAATCAACCCTTACACTAAATGGTTCGATCTCCTCTCTTTTTACCTTGTTCCCTCTACTGACGCCTCCACCTTCTACCATTGATGTTGATCTTTGAATTAGCAACAAGAAACCCTAGGGTCTCCGCCTTCACCCACCTCCAGTGCCTCCAACAAGAAGCCCTAGGTCCCCCGCCTTAACCCACGTTCTCACAGTCGATCGTAAATCAGTTTTCATGTTCTTCCAAGATTCAACCAATATGTAGGTGGAGGTAGGTTCCGATTTCGTATCAAAAGACTTCACTTTCAGGCGGAACAAAAACCTAGGGCTCAAATCGATTAATCTGTAGAAAAAGTGAGGCGTAAGCTCAAAACTTGGCATGGAAAGAGTCTCGAAATCCACTTCAGGTAAGTTATTCAACATGGATTGTCTATCCCCTGCTTCTTCTCTCAAATTAATAGCAGCAGGAAAATGAACTTTGAGAATGATATCTGGTGCTTTCTTGATTTTCACCCAAATTTTGATTTCTTCTTATGATATGATAGGTTTGTTCATTAAGTTGCTACCTTTTCACCAATGAGGGTGGAGCTAGAGAGAGAGTTTATGATGTGCAATATAAAGCCACACATTTTTTTCGTGCAATTAGTCTCTCTCTCTCTCTCTCTCTCGCTCTCTCTCGCTCTTTCTATCTCTCTCTATAATTTACTTATATAATGATCCAATCTCACAGTTTCAGGCTTTGATGTACCTCAAACCTGCAATTTGGTCTAAAGGCTGTGTCTGGAATCAGAGTACGTTTTTTCTCACTACATAAATAAATTCCTGTGTATTAATTACAATTACAATCACAAATATCTTTTTTAGAGAAGAAGTGTATGAACAATTCAAAGAAGTTAATTACAATTACAATCACAAATCTCTACAGAGTTTTAGCCTTGAGTTATGAGGTTTAAGTTTAGGAACTAGGCAATAAACTTTTATTTTGGTAATTAATGATAGATTGAAAAATGTCTTAACAAAAAAAATGATTTTTTGATAAGATTTCAGTCTAAAGAAGAGATTCTTACCAATAATTCAGACCAGAAACCACACCGAGGCTCTCCAAGAAGAGATGAATGCCTGGGAGATGGAGAAGACTCGGTTTTCTCTGTTAACCCCTTTTAAGTATGTTTAAGTGTGCATCTTTTAATTTAGGGGTACTTTTGTCTATTAACATGTTTCTTTTTCCATTTTCTTTGATTTCTAGCTTTTTGCCTTCTATTTAAGAACTCGTTCCTTCCTTTCCACCCCTGTACTTTTGCTAGATCTTTGATGCTGCAATGTTCATATGCAAATAGTCTTTATAATCATGTGTTTTCTTGGCCTTCTATAAAGAAGTAGTAGTAGAAGAAGAAATAATCAACAACAAGTTCTTCAGTTTCTACCTTATTTGCTTGAAAACACACACTCATAAAAAAAATCTTCTTCCTTCAGGATATTTGTTACCCTTTTAGATTCTATTGCCATCATTGCTACCAATGTTGTCCAATCCATTCCCTACTTTTATTCTGGTTTAAAAGGCGTCACTAGATCACCACCATTCTTCATATTTTATAATTTTATAAAGAAAATAATGTATTTTATTTATTAATTGTGAGTTTTATCTTTGTGTAGGAGCATGCCTTGATGTTGTAGCAAAAAGTCTCAACTTAAAGTTTTTGAAGTTTCAACTGGATGGATATTCTTTGGTAACTTGATGGATGTTGGACTATGTTTTTTTTTTGTGGTGAAGAAAGTTTCAGAACAGGTAAATAAACTAGTATATATTTTTTCAAGAATCTTTCACTACATTTCTAATTATTTTGTTTTTATTTGTTATAGGATCGAACCATATATGTGATAAGCAACTTACTTAAAGCACATGTTTTCAAGGGGTCCCACAATGTGGTCAACCCTACAACAGTGAAGTCGTGGAAAATACTAACTATTCAAGATTTGGTTTGTTTAAAATGCAAGCAAAGAGAAGGATATGTGGCAATTAGAAAAACATAATCAAATAGATGATGACAAGGTTAGTCCATTTATTTTGGTTTCCCATGTTTTATTTACTTGTTTGTTTCAAAATTTATTTTTTTAAGATAAGAGTTGTAGTGTCTTTATATAATTATTATCTAAACTTGTTAAGAATATGAAATAAAAACTTTTTAAAAGCAATTACAGTTAAAAGTTTTAACTAAATTAATTCTCACGAATGATGATGTAGAGCTGGAGGGGTTTGCAAACTTCTTTAGACTAAAATCAAAACCATTCCAATAAAAAATGTGGCTTAATTCTGTATTCAGATACTACATCATTTGTGTTGCAATAAATGACTTTTTTTTGCCCTTTTGAACATTTCTTGTTACGTTTTGTAAATGTAGGAACTAGAAGTTGTGGAGGCAAAATATTTGAAGGCATTTGATCTTGCCTCCAAACTTGAAGGAAGTGGGACCCCAACAAAAGACTTGATTTGAAGGTGAATAATATATTGTTTTACATAAATGGCAGTCACAAAAAATAGAAGAATTGCTTCTTGACTTGAAGTTGAAATCAATAGTGAGCAGCCTGCAGCCCTACAATCATTCCAAATGAAACTACTAATGCAACCGCTTGTGTAAGTCTCATCTCATACCAAGTTTATTTTTAGGGGCATTTGTGTCTTTTCTGCATAGACTAGTCTAAATGGAAAATATGTAGAAACCAGGGATGTAAGTTTGACCCGTAGGGACCCGATCCGAACATGGCAGTATTCCCCGACTTGACGCGTAATCAGGGGGGACCAGTTCTATTTTTCATATCCGAAGCGGGTACGGGTCAGTGACGGACTGATGGGTATGACAATATCTACCCCGTTTAATACCTGATTATATATATATATATATATATATATATATATATATATATATATATATATATATATATATATATTAAATTTTAAAAATTTATGAGGATATTTTATTTTTATTAGTGTTGCAATTAAAACCTAAGAAGATGATCAGTACAATATTAGTCTAACGAAGATTTTTTTTTTAATAGTTTGCTGCTCCAGCTGGTATTTATTTCATAACCTGTATATGATAGTTTACCAAGTTCATGCTTAATAGTCTTTTAGATAATTTAGATATTTTGAGTTATGTATGTTCATGAAGAAATTTTATCATTAGGAAACCTCATATGTTTAAAATATAATATCTAATTGATGATCCTAAGCTCAATGCATTCAAGATAATCGTTATATATAATTTAGTGATAGTCATTTTTAATATATCTTCAAGTTATGCTTCTTAAATTAAGAATACAAAAAAGAACAAGCTATTTCTCGTAAACCTTATCTTTTTTTTTTTCCAACAATTATTTAAGTTCAAAGATGTGCATATTGAAAAATGAACATGAGAGTATTTGTGTTTTCCTTTAAAAATTAATGCAAGACTTGATAAAGAGGTTAAATGGATAAGCAAATGTTGATCTTCTAATGTTGTTCTTTTACAGGTGGTTAGAATTGGACCTAAAGTTGGTTGCTGATATAGGAATTGTGGATGCTCCAAATGCAGGAAAAAACATGTTTTTAAGTGTTATTAGTGTTGACATGTAGTGTTGTTTGACATGTAATGCTTAGGTAACTTGTTTGACATGTGATATTTTTTTGAAATGAATTATCGTTCTTATGATAATTTCAATATGTTGTTAAAAAATATTATTTATAGATTTACTAATTTTCAAATTAAATTTGCATTTAATATTAAATGCAAATTTAATTTGAAAATTAGTAAATCTATAAATAATATTTTTTTTAACATTTAAAATTACGATACGCAAAAATGAGTGTCATCTTTATTTATGACATGGCCTTTCTTGACAGGGGCTTCCTTGATACGCATTGCGTGTCATAAACACGTGCGTCGTAAGGTTACGACACGCAAATGCGTGTCGTCTTCCTTTATGACAGGGCCTTCCTTGATACGCATTGCGTGTCATAACCGCGCGTCGTAAATGCGCGTCGTAAATGCGCGTCGTCTCTCTTTATGACAGGGCCTTCCTTGACACGCATTTGCGCGTCGTCTGAGCGTTTTACGACGCGCAATGAGCGTCGTAAAAGGCCTTTTTTCTAGTAGTGTGGATTTTTCTCTAGTTTTGCAAGACTGGAAACTTAAATTACCAAACTAACTATCACTATTAACTAATGAAGTAATTACTAAAATTGAAGCAAGGAAGACAAAGATGATTTAATCAAGGTAATTGAGATACTTCCGTTTAGCTTCGGATTATTTGTTATTATGATTGATTTATTGAAGTGAAATGGATTTTAGTTTCATTGGTTACCGATTTCTAAGATGACCAAATTAGTGTTCACTCATTTAATCCTTTAGCAACCAAGCTTATTTATATAGTGACCAGGAGGACAAACTAACAAGTTTACTAGTGTTCAGTTCGAGTTGATTAGACTTATAAATAATTGATCAAATTGGTTGTTTGATTCAATTCTGTATATGATTGGTCGTCATACATTAGCTCCTACACTTTTCTTTACCAATTTTCCTACTTAAACCTAAGTTTTGTTCAAAACTCTAGTCCTACAATTTGGTGGTCAAAAAATCATAAGATACAAATTTAACTAAGAAAGATGGTCATGCAAACTTAGTTAAATTGAGAAATAAATAGAGAAGATAGTTATCACAAGTACGCGAGGTTCCTTAATAAGGTAGATCAACAAATAATTAATAAAAACTAAATCCTATCCATAAATCAATTCATAATTAAGCAGACAATCCTAGGCTAAATGAAGGTCACGAGGTTTAGCCCATGATTTTAGCAACTAAAGTAATAAAAACGAAATTCATAAGTATAGACATGATTAAATTAGAAAAGAAAATCATAACTAAGAGCTTATTTGCCTTAATGCTCTCAATTCCCAAGCTTCAATTGGTTTCTTCACTTCCAAGCCTTAATTTTGAACTTTGGTCTTCGAAAACTGTCAGAAGCTTTAGCCAAAAGGTTCTTAATTCGGTGGATAATGAGTTACATTTATAGTTTTCCCGAAATCAGGGCACCACGACTAGACCTGACAATTTCAGACACGAAGACACGAATCTGTGAGAGACACGACACGACACGAGTACACGACACGAGTACATCTTAAAAATTGAGATAAAGCTTATTTTTCAATGTGTAATTGTATCATGTAAAATTCACGGCTGGCACGTTTTTATGACACGAATACACGAATTTCCAGGTCTAACCACGACGTGTTGAGGCCACCACGTCGTGGTGTTCGTGATTATCATGTATTCAGCAAGCCTTCAAAATCAACTAGGAAACTTCAAAATACCACGTCATGGTAGGGTCACCATGACGTGTTTAGTATATTTTCTTCATTTTAAAATATTAGCTTAAACCCCTAGCTTCCAGCTTTCTGCTTCCTTTTTGCTCCAAGCATGTCTTTTACCCATACAACACAATTCATAAGAAATTAAGTACCTTTTGTTCAATAAAGGGCATAAAAGTAATTAGGACTATTAAGATATTATGTATAATTATGTCTATAAATACACACATATCACATATAAAGTTTCATTTGAGTGATTCAGCAGCTAGAGGTTAGTTTCCTCATTGTATTTAGCGGGTCGGAGGCATCAATGTCAGCCCATGGTTTGTTATGTTAGGATGCTAGATGTCTGTGTGACTCTTGCATGTCTTATGTGCTTGTCGGGTAGGTCCCGATGACCATTTTGTATGCTATTTATCTTTGTGACTATTGCATGTGTTATGTGTTTATCTGTTATATGATTATATGTATACCGAGTGGGGCTCCGATCACTGAAAAATCTGTATACCGAGCGAGGCTCGATGTCCGGTGGGGCCCATTATGTATTTATTATGTATGGCATGTGATATTTTGGGGAACTCACTAAGCTTTGTGCTTATGTTTTTCAGTTTATTGTTCAGGTACTTCTGGTTTGAATGCAAAGAGCCCGAGATGATTGTAGTGCACACACCACCTTATTCCGCATTTTATGATTACTTTGATGTTTTATGATGTATTTGATACACTTTGTTCCATTATTGTTTTATGATGAAGTTTTGGAAAATAGGTTTATTAATTTAAAAACAAAAATATTGGTCTTAATTTTGGGACGTTACACGATCATTGGTCATTCGTTCATTATCAATAGACGAGTTTATTTGGGAGTTTCAAGATGTATCAGCGAAAGTCAATGGATGCGTCAACCATCGTCAAAATATGTACATTATACCTTTTAATCTATGGGTATGGGTACCCTTAAATGTTAATTATGGAAGTATTGTTCGTAGCAGACCCAAAGTTTTAAAAACATTTATGGATAACTTTGGAAGATTTATCGAGTTAGTTACGTATTGGTAGGATCTATTTAGTTTCAATTAAAGTATGAGATCTTTGTTTGGGCCATCCATGAGGACGTTTATATTAGTGGCGGAGGTTCATCATTTCGGTTAGATCTACTGGTATCTTACCCTTTGGGTAAGGTTGTAAGGAAGGAGGAATATTGTAGTTCTAAGTTTGGTTGTGTGTTTCCCTTGGGGGTGTATGTGGACCGAGTGAGATAGCATGAGAACACTTGGTCAAAATTTATTGGTATGGTTCTTATTCGGTTAGTAGATTTTGATTTATATCAAGAGTACAACCTCCTATCTATTTTGTTGGTTGTGTGTGACATGTTTTCGTCTAATTTTGTGTTGGTAGATGTAATAGGAATTGTGCGTTATAGGAGGGTATGGCGCGTGATGTATTTAATTAGTGATTGAGAGGGATGTCGATTGGATTCCTACAAGTCGGTAGGTTGATGGTTAAGTACCTTTAGGTTCCTGTGGTGTTAGTCGTGAGTCCTTAGGATAGTGATGGAATAGTGGCAAGATCGGCGTAGTACTGTGAGCTTATCGTTTTAGTGGTTAGAAGGTGTCACGATCTATCGTGAACCAACGGTTGTGTGATTTACATGAAAGGGACTTGGAAGTCATTTGATTGAGACTCTTTGGTCTAAGATCATTAGTCTTATTGGCATGTTTGGGTGTTAGTGCATTGTTGGGAGTCGAAAGACCCAGTGACCAGTTGGTTTGGATCATGTGAACAGTAAAAGGTTGTTGGGAGTATTAATTCTGCATCAGAAGTCTCCTTCCAAATGTTTGCATTATGAACCCCATTTTTTCATGTGGGTTGTTTATTAGGAGTTTGGGTACCAATGTTAGGTATTGGTTCTGAAATCTCGATTCATGAAGTTCGTGTGAACGCCTCGAGAGATTTGTAGGGGATGTACACCTGAACTGATGAGCGATTTGGATTCAGTGTAAGATGCTTGGAGGAATAATCATTATGCTCACGGGGGAAATGGGTTGGTGATGACTTTTCAGGAAGTCAAGTGTATATTTAAGGTTTTTGGGCACATTTCCGGATTTAAGGGTTGTTGGAATTTCACGATCGACATGTTTTGAGTATTTCTTTCTACATGATTTGGTGGTATTCTATCATAACTGGGAAATTTTAGAACCAACAAGGCCTAAACCCTAACCAAGCATAAGTGAATTCACAACATAACTTGATGCAATGGAACTTTGAAAACCAAGAGAGCATTCTTATACAAGTTCATATGTATATACACGTGTGATAGACAAGTTGTAATGAACCTTTGAAAGGTAAATGAAGTCAAAAAGCCATCAAGGATTCAAAGGAGTCAACACAAGTCCAAGTAATAAATCTATATGCATGTTATTGTATATTACTTAAAAGATTTTGATTTTTAGAATGTTGGAACACTATAGAACCGAAATCAACTTCTTTGGAACACTATAGGACCGAAATCAATTACTTTTAAGAAGCTAGAACTAAAATCACCTTCAAGGAACTAGCCAAGACCGAAAAACCAATGTCTAAAGCCCAATAGGGCCGAAAACCCAACCTTTTGGGACCGAAATCTCTTCTTTAAGGTCCATTAGGACCGAAATCACTCTTTTGTGAGTGATTTAGGATGATTTCGGTCATGTTGGATAGCAAACACATTCTTTATGACTGCAAACCCCTTCCTGTGGCAGTAAACCCATAAAGTAATTCACTAAAAAGTAGTTCCATGTAACACCCGAAATCCGGAAGAACAAGAAAGGAAAGGAAACCCCTAGGTTAAAGGGGTCAACTCTTCAAGTCCATGGGTGAACTCGACGAGTCTGAGCGGGTTCCGCGTCGAGATTTAAGTGACCGACTCGGCGAGTCAGAGGGACTGACTCAGCAAGTCAGGTATGGGTTGGAAAACCCTAATTTCCGGACTTAGTACCCTATTTAAGCATCATTTTAGGCCTCCACCCCAGCCTCCATCACTCCCTTTACCTACTCTCGAAACCCTAAGCCTCCATTGAAGTGCTCTCAAGCTTTCCTTGCCATTAGTGAAGCTAGAAGGAAGAAAGGAACCTTTGGTGATTCAAGAAGGGGCAGTAGATCCAGAGTTGGTGTGATGTTTCAGATCATTTGAAGGTGTGAAGCTCATATCTTGGCTGTAACTCATTTAGATCCCCTTTCCTAGTTAGATTTTGTCACTTTTGGGCCATTTCCAAGGCCAATCCGAGTATTGTGCCTTTGAGGATGAAGAAGACTTCAGATCTGAGTACTTTTGGGTTCTAGAAACTCAGAGTTGTTAGCTTTTTTTCATCCATGGCTCCATTCTATGTCATAGACCACCATTTTGCTTGGATTTGGTGTTTTAGCTTCATAACCTTTTGCATGCACGTAAAGTTAGCAACTTTACGTGTGATGCTAGCCTTAGGAGTCCAAATCTACGATTGGGAAGCAATGGAATGGACTGAAATCGACAGAATGAAAATGATGAAGGTGAACTCGACGAGTCTGTTCTTGGACTCAGTGAGTCGGGTCGAAACCCTAACCTCTTCTGGATGCTAGTCTAGTCAGTGAGTTAAGGCGGTGACTCGGTGGATTGGTCAGAACCAAGACTAGGACTCATAAGTTGAAGGACTCGACGAGTCGCGGGGTGACTTGGCGAGTCAAGTTGCGATTTTGGGGGATTCTGAATCCATGAACTCAGCGAGTCAATAGGCTGACTCGGCGAGTAGGGTCAACCTGGAAGATTGAATTTGACCAGGACTTTGACTTTGACCAGGGTTTACTTAGTTTGACTTCTGGAGGTCAGTTTGGTACTAAATGTTATATTGATATTGAAGCTCAGGGAGCTATTGGAGCAGCATTTGGGGAGTTGTCAGATAGCAGTCAGAAGAGTATCATTCAGAGCTTCAGCAGTGGAAGGTGAGTTTCCTTTTGTGTGGATGGGTCTACGGCCATAATGCCGGCCCATGTAGTTATAAGTAGGAAGACCCGGGGGTTAGCCCTAGGCACAGTATGCTAGTATAGTATTCAAGACCAAGGCCCAATGATAGAGGGCGGGTGCCCAAGGAATGGTTTATATGATAGCTTATACTTGTTGTCTATGTGATACATGTATGTGCCTGGTAGGGAGGTGAGTGTGGGCGAAGTCCCGTATCTCACCAATAGCAGGGTATGGACAATGTTCCATATCTCATTAGCAGCAGAGCAGGGGTGAGGCCCAATTTAGGAAGGGAGTGAGTGTGGGTTGGGCCCGTATCTCACTATCAGAAGGAGTGTGGACTGGGTTCCATGACTCATCAGTAGCAGGACAAGGGTGAGGCCCAAGATAGGTGAGGCCTTATAACAGGATTCAGTAGTATATGTTTAGTTTATGTGTTGTGGTATGTTTATGTGTTAATATATGTTAGCGGGCGGGGCCCAGAGACAGACGGGGCCTGAGAGAAACATATTTGTACACCGAGCGGGGCTCGAAGCCAGGCAGGGCCTGTTGTAGCGGGCAAGGCCCAGTATTTGCAGTATGCAGTTTTGTGTGGTATGTGGTAGGTTGGGGAAACTCATTAAGCTTCGTGCTTACGGTTTTCAGTTTTGGTTTCAAGTACTTCCGGTAGTGGAGGGAAGAGCTCGAGGTGATCGCATGGCACACACCATTGATTAGTCAGCCTGGGATGTTTTGCTCTGATAATGAAAATATGTTTTGGAATTAACACTCTGATTTATGTTATGATTTTATTTATGGGTTGACAATTATGTTTTAAGTAATGTTTTAAAAAGGAAATTTTTAAACTATATTTTTGGGTCGTTACAAGTTGGTATCAGAGCCTTGGTTTGAGGGATTCAGATATACTTTTGGGTGTGTCTGAACTCAAACTAAGGAGTTGGTATGGAAATTTTCAAAAGGGAAATCATTTTTTTATAAAAGGAGTTTTGAGGAAAGAAAAGAGTTTTAGAAAAAGCAAAAAGAAATTTAGAAAGAAAAGAACTTTGAAAAGAGAAAAAGGTTGTGGTGCATGCAATCAGCCGAGCTCAAGTAAGTACTCCCAAATTACCTATACAAGTTTATGTTATGATTATCAGTTTCAGTTTTAGTAGAACATCATGCTAGAATAGGACTAAGGATCTAAGAATGATGCCTTATGTGCCTGCTATATGTGTTTCAGCTTTATGGTAATTGCATGCTAGTATTGAGTAGACAGTAGTTGGATAGCCTGTTTAGGTTATGCTTGATAGTATGAGCTTAGCATTGTATGCTAGTACAGTTTCTCGTTATGAGAATATTTTTGCTTGAGTAGTTCCTGTGTCTGAATGCTACTTGCTTTGTGCTTTGTGGGACTTTGAGTGATGGGAGTTAGCCATTAGGTGAATACATCATGTCACATGTGATCAGGGTTGAATAATCTCAGAGTGCTGGATTTGGCCCCATTGCGCAACTCTTGTTTGAGTCTAACCGTTGTGGGGACGAGTCATTTACTCGAAGGATTATCCGAGCCTCGTCACATGTGATAGTATTCAGGTGATGGCTAATTGGCATTACAAGGAGGCCTTTAGTAGCTGAGGACTAGTTTGGTTCGGAGATTTCCCTACGGTAAGCCTAGGATGAGAGTAGCAGAGATCGGTAGCAGTAGTAGTGACTTTGTGGAGTCGAGGCAGTTCTTGAAGAAAGTACGGATAGATGTGGAAGGTAGTATGGGCTCGTACTACTAAAAGCAGAGGATCCGTACTTGATTCGGGAAAGGCTGAGATGAGACCAGGAAACTTGTAGTGTGTATGTGTATGATCCCTCAGCAGTGATGAGTATTCTGATGGTTATTGTGATATGTTTTCAGCATGGCGACATTACGTGAGAGACCAGTGGGCGGATCAGGTGCTAGAGAGGGATCAGGCTCGGGTTCAAGAGCCGAGCAGCTCGAGGAGCAGATGAGGGAGTTTCTTTCAGCTGAGGTTACACAAAATATTCTGGATCAGACTCCTGTCATCTTCGGTTCGGTCAAGGAGGGTATTTTGGAGCTTATGGATGAGAAGTTGAGAGCTTTCCGCACTGAGATGATGGCTTTGGTAGGGGCGTGTACCTTGACTTTTCGAGAGTTCAGAGCTTGTGGAGCACTAGATTATCATGGGCCTAGGGATCCCATTGCTAGCAGCATGTGGTTGGCCGATGTTGCCAACACTTTCCGTACGAGTCGGTGTCCCAAGGGGGACAAGGTCAGATTCGCCTCCTGCCTTCTGAAGGACAGAGCTTGGGATTGGTGGGAGGAGGTTGGACATACCATGGGGGATGATGTCGCATTAGACGCGATGATATGGAGTGATTTCTCAGCCAGGTTCAGGGCTGAGTTTATACCAGTTATTGAGGTGCAGCAGTTGGCACAGGAGATTCAAGACCTTCAGCAGACGACTGAGACTGTGGCGGAGATCACCGCCAAGTTTAGGGAGAGGGCTCTTCTGGTCCCGCAGTATGTAGCGGACGAGGAGATGAAGAAAGCTTGATATCACGAGATGCTGAGGAGTGACATCAGGCAGTTTGTGAGCAGGTCCAACTGTAAGACGCTGGAGGATATGATTGCTCGAGCCAGAGAAAGGGAGATTGATTTGGAGACAGAGAGGAAGAAAAAGCCAAATGAGGGTCAGGTAGCCACAGGTTTCGGCAAGAGGACCAAGGGGCCAGATGGGAGATCGGGGGATATTCGAGGCGGCAGTCGTTGTGGCAGGACGCATGAGGGTGCGTGTAGGAGTAGTAGTGGTGGTGATTCTGGCTGCTTGAAGTGCGGCCGAATTGATCATTTTAGCAGAGATTGTACTACGACCACCACCCATGGATCAGACATGATATGTTTTCATTGCAGTCAGCGGGGCCACAAGAAGGCCCAGTGTCCAAGTTTGCTTTCAGCAGGACGGATGATAGCACTTGCCCCTGCGGCGTTGAGGATTACAGACGGCCGATAGGGTCGAGCAGAGGCGCCTGTGGTAGGAGGCATGGCTTTTCAGTTATCTACAGTGGAGCCACGAGTAGGACCAAATGTGGTAGGTGTGTATCTTTTACTCTTCTGATTAATTTTTATTCATGATTATATTGTTATGGTACTGAATTTTGATGAGTATTTATATATGAATTATTCCTGTTTGTGTTCGGAAACCCTAATTCTCTGGGGCTGAGTCCTATTTAAAGGGCCTTAAGCCCTCATTACCGCCTCACCAGCCACCCAACTCCCTTTTGTGACACCCTAATCGGCCATAGTGAGCTAAGAGAAATAGGGCTACGATTTGAGTGTTTTTATGATACAATGGAAGAGAAGAAGAGAGTATCAAGCTTGGATCAAGAGGAGGCTTTTGGATCTATAGGTTTTCAGGAGTTTGCTTCAGTTGGAGGTAAAGATATGCTAACTTGATCATTTCCTTATGAGATTTTGGGTTATGGTGTTTTTAGGGTTTTCTCCCATCCATTGTGATGGTATTGAGTCACTTGAGCATGTATTAAGGTTGAAACCTCAGATCTGGACTGTAGGTGGTCAAGTGAGCCCAAAGACCCGAACTTTATTAAGCTAGAGGCAAACTTTTGTGCATCTAACCCTTGTTGGAGCTTGTATTGGCATTATGAGCTTAATATGCCATGCATGGATGTAAAGCTCGCATATTTACGTGATATTCGAGCCTTAGGGAGCCAGATCTAGAGTTTGGGGTCATGGGTCTGCCTTAAAATGTCTGAATGATCACATGGACTGAATGGACTCGCCGAGTTAACGAGCTGACTCGACGAGTCGGCTAGGGTTTTCCCCAATGAGTCTGGAAATGGGTAACTCAGCGAGTTGATGAGACAACTCGACGAGTTAAGTTGGATTTTCACGACAATTCTGAAGGAACAATGGGGACTCGGCGAGTCACATAGATGCACTCGGCGTGTCAGGTCAACATGGACTGTTGACTCGAGTGTCGACTTTTGTTGACTTTAGAATTGGTCAAGACAGGGATTATTGGGGACCATGGAGAGGTAAAATGGTCTTTTACCCATTCCAAGAGTTTGAGAGAGAAAATAACTTAGTTTATTTAGAGTCGTGATTTAAGTGTTAATTAGAGACAATTATCCTATGCGTTAGGCGGAGCCTAGTTCGAGATTTGTGTACAAGATTATTTGCTTGCTTGCTTATGAGGTGAGTCTTCTCACTATACTTACCTAGAGTGGTAATCTTTGTGTGACCGGAGGGTCTTATGTGTTTATATTGAGTATTGTGATATCTTGCATTATGTCTTTGTGATTTATGATGTGTATTATTCCGAGCTTACTGAGTTAGGACTGGAGGGTCCCTGATATTTGCATATTTAGCTTTATTTTTTGTTGGATTTTTATCATTTATTGGCTAATTAATTGCATATTATGGACAAAGGATACTTAATATTGTTCAAATTATATTTTCAGTCCAAAAAAGAAGCTCGGAAGCAAAAGGAAGCAGGAGATATGAACGAAAGCTCGGGAACGAAAGAAAGAAGAAAAAAGGCTTAATTTTGAAGCTACTCGACAAGTAGGGTCGTCTACTCGACGAGTAGACATGAAGGTTCGCGAAGCAATACGTGGAATCCTTGCCGTACACGGGTTTTAGGTGACGAACTCGCCAAGTAGGTCACTGGACTCGACGTTTAGCCCCTGTTTTGAGAAAACTATAAATAGACTTCACAAACCCGAATTCAGGACTTTTCTGGATATTTTTGGTGGAACACTTAGCGATCAAGGAAGCCCTTGGAGCTCTGGAAAATGTTGAAGAACCCTAATACTTCATTCTTAAGAGATTAAGGCGCTTTAGGTTTAATTTTCCACTTTACCTTTGAATAGAATTATGTTAGGTTTATTTGAATTCGTTTTTAAGCTTTCATACACTGAAATCATGAACTAATTTCGTTAGTTTCTGTTTGGGGAATTTTTTTTTCTCCTATGGTTTAATTTACTCTTTTGATTAATTGTTAGTTGGTGATATTGTTAAATTAAGCTTGTTAAAGACCCTTATGCATTAACCATAACTATTTTCTGTTAATTGCTAAGTGATTAAGCTGCATGAACATCTCTTAATTGCTTATCTCATATAATTTATGTGAACACAATACTATATTCCTAGGAATAATGAACATGAAACTAGGATTAATGAGAGAATGGTAAATTAATGTGTGAGCTTGTGTGATACACCATCAATAAGAGGTTAATTGAATCACCAAATTTAATTAGCTAACTACAAGTCTTATTTAACCCGAATAACTAACCTAGGAAATCTATTAGTTTAATCAACTGGCCACTGCTTGAATTGGTATGTTTTCTAAGGATTAGTAATAGTGAATGCGAATCTAATCACCAGAGTCAGTAACCAATAACAATTAATCTATTATATTACCATAAAAATTAACCATAGGAGTAAATGAGTTGAACCTAAACAGAAACCCTTTTTGATCATTGAATTTAGTTTGTTTTTACGTGTTTTCAACTTTTAGTTGAGTAGTTAAGTTTTAGTTAAGTTTCTAGTCTTGCAAAACTAGAGAAACCCCTATTTTCTATTACTTGTTTTTAGTTAATTCTAATTTTTAGTTTTAATTTTCCATTCCCTGAGTTCGATACCCTACGTATTTAGCTACACCATAATTGATAGGTCCACTGCCTTTGTGTGTCAATTTTATAATTAAAAGTAGGATTAAAACTAGTTGAGTTCACACACATCAGTCCCACTGAGACACATTGACCGAAAGATCTTATTTGAGCATAGCCATGAGAGACTAAAGAGATATGTGTGGTATTTTCGGGAACTCACTAAGCTTCGTGCTTACCGTGTTATGTGTTATGTGTTTCAGGTACTTCTCAGGATCACGGGAAGGCATCGACTTGATTGTACACACACGACTTGGAGATGTGTTTTGGAGGATCCTGGATTGTGTTATAAACAATTTTGAACATGTGTGTATTGATAACTTGATATTTTTGGGGATTTTTGTGATTGTGCTAATGAGATTAATGTGATTTTAAATGAAAATTTTGTTTGAAAATTTACGGTGTTACAAGTTTGGTATTAGAGCCTTGGTTTGAGGGATTTAGATATACCTTCGGGTGTGTCTGGACTCAAACTGAGGATTTGAAAAAAATTCATAAGAATGATTTTTCTAAAATGAGAAAGAGTTTAAAGAGAAAAATAAGTTGGAGTAGTGTGTACAATCAGCCAAAGCTCAAACGGTGATTTCCCAAAATACCCTTACTTATTTGTGTTATGAGATATTTATGAGATGTTAGGGATGCATGCTAGAGGATAGGCTAGGTATTTCATATTTAGGGCTAGAGTTTCCTGATTTGTGATGCCTTAGCCTAGGAGTTGCTGCTATCTGTTATTTGCCTTGAGTATATGTTGAGTAAGAGTATTTAGCAGGAAACACTTAGAGAGAGTATTTCTGAGTTGAGGGATAATCTAGGAGAGATACCTAGATGAGCATATGAGGGGTCTACTGAGAGAGTAGTTTGTTATGAGTGAGAGATAAAGTACTTATGAATTGGGATCTTAGGAGGAGGACTTAGGGTGACTACAGGTTGGTGTGGAAGGTAGTATTGAGCCCGTACTATTAAAAGCATCGGATCTATATGCAACGCAAGTAAGAATCCTTAGGATGCTAAGGAGCAAGTAGGGACGGGTGATCGAGTGTGAGTATACTCAAGCGAGTCTCTGATGATTTTTGTGTTGTGTTTCAGAGACATCATGGTGGGTACACGCCACAACCCCAGGAAAAGGGGGACTAGTGATGAGGAGATCCGCCAGATGATTCATGAGGAGGTGGCCACAACCATTCGAGAGGTGATATCGGTGATGTTTGGGTCTATTAATAACACACTGATTGAGACATTTTGATGAGCGATATGCTTCTGTTACTGAGGCGGCAGCTGCTGCAGCCACTGTAGTTGTCGCCGATGATAGGGCACCGGGAGGTGACTCGTTGTTGTTCCAGGAGTTCAGCAACACGAAGCCACCAGAGTTTGATGGGACACGGGATCCGATTGCTGCCATGAGATGGATCTCTGATATTGATGGGTGTTTTATATGTGTTCATACCCTGATCATTTGAGAGTTCGGTTTGCGCTGAACCAGCTTCGCTCGGGGGTGAAGGACTGGTAGAGGTTTGTGACTACCAGTTTTACTCCTGCATAACATGTTGCAATGACGTGGGAGAGGTTCACTCAGTGTTTCTGAGATGAATATGTTCCCCTAGTAGAGAGAGAACGTTTGGCACATGAGTTTCTGTCTCTCAAGCAGAATACATAGTTAATGACTGAGATTACGAGGATGTTCCACGAGAGGGCGTTGTTCGGCCCTGAGCACGTGACCACCGAGCAGGCACCTGTGAGTCGATATCTAAGCATACTGAGGAGGGATATACGAGAGTTCGTGGCGAACTCATCATACCAAACATTGGCTGAGCTTCAGACTAATGCCAGGCGGAGGGAGATTGAGCTAGAGTTACAGACCAGGGAGGAGGATGAGTCTTGAGGTAGGAGACCAGTACAGTCGTAGTCGGCGACGAAGCGGGCTAAGCATACTGATACGAGAGTTGTGGGCAGAAGGGTCGCATTTGTGGCAAGTGCAGCAAGAGTCACGAGGGGTTGTGTCGGGCAGGGATTCGCTAGAAATGTGGCAAAGAGGGGCACATTGCGAAGGATTTCCCCAAGGGGTTTACAGTTTGCTTTCACTGCAACCAGACCGGCCATCAGAAGGTCGAGTGCTCTCAGCTCATTCAGGGATCAGCACAGGGATCTACACCTGTCGTTTTGCGTGCTACTGAGAATCGGCCAGCAAAGGTCGAGACACCAAGGGTTCGTGGGAGAGCCTTTCAGTTGATAGCGGAGGAGGTCCGCGCAACACCTGACGTCGTGGCTGGTACGTATTTGTTTATTTATACTATTTTGAGATATGTTGTGCTTATATTGTGCTGTGTATAGGTACTTTTCTTTTGAGTTCTGTACCTGCTTTGGTGTTATTTGACTCGGGTGTGAGTCGATCCTTTGTGTATTTAGCTTTTAGTCATCACGTCACATCAGTATCCGACATGAGGCGTTGAGTCGACCTCTGAGGTTTTCCATAGCTAATGAGCATGCAGTTTTTGATATTGATGTGATCCAGGGGTGTGTACTAGAGTTTTTTGGTGTTGAGTTCCTGATAGACCTAGTACCGGTCATGATGGGTGATGTCTGTGTCATTGTGGGCATGGACCGATTGAGTCGTTTTGGAGCAGTGATCGACTGTGAGCATCAGATGGTGACTATACGAGACCCTAGTGGGGGAGTGCTTATGGTGTATGGCGAGGGTACCAGATCTAGATCAGCCTTCTGCTCTGCTTCTAGAGCGAGAAAAAGTCTACATCAGGGTTGTATGGGCTTTTTGGCATACGTGATGGATATGCGGGTTGCTACAGAGAGGCCGAGTTCTATCGTCGAGGTTCCAATAGTGTGCGAGTTTCCAGATGTTTTTCCCGAGGAGTTTTCGGGTGTGCCTCCCGAGAGGCAGGTGGAGTTCCGGATTGATTTGGTTCCGGGAGCGGCGCCTATCGCCAAGGCACCTTATCGTCTTGCTCCACCAGAGATGCAGGAGTTATCCTCATAGCTCCAGGAGCTTCTAGGCAAGGGTTTTATCAGACCGAGTAGCTCACTGTGGCGATTGACGATCCTTTTTGTCAAGACAAAGGATGGTTCAGACCGGATGTGTATTGATTACCAGGAGTTGAACAAGCTGATGATCAAGAATCGTTATCTACTACTGAGGATCGACGATTTGTTCGATCAGTTGCAGGGGGCGTCTTGGTTCTCCAATATTGATTTGAGATCTGGATATCATCAGATGAGAGTTTGTGAGGAGGATATCCAAAAGATGGCCTTTAGGAATCGTTATGGGCACTACGAGTTTGTGGTGATGCCTTTCGGACTCACCAACGCATCGACAACGTTCATGGACCTCATGAACCGGGTGTGTAGGCCTATGTTGGATCGATCGGTGATCGTGTTCATTGACGATATTCTGGTGTATTCGAGATCTAGAGAGAAACATGAGGAACATCTTAGAGAGATTCTTGGAGTATTGAGGACAAAGATGCTTTATGCCAAATTCTCAAAATATGATTTCTGGTTACGAGAGGTCTAGTTCCTGGGACACCTCGTTAATCAAAATGGGATATTGGTCGACCCGACCAAGATTGAGGTAGTTATGAGATGGGAGGTGCCGAGATCCCCGACCAAGATCATGAGTTTTTTGGGTTTGGCCGGCTACTATCGGAGGTTTATCAGAGATTTCTCCAAGATTGCCGTCCCTCTCCCCAAATTAATCCGGAAGGTTGTTACTTTTGCCTGGGGGCTCGAGCAGTAGGCATCATTTGAACTTCACCAGAGATTGTGCGACTCCCCAGTGTTAGCCCTCCCCGAGGGAGTGGAGGACTTTGTAGTTTATTGTGACGCTTCTATATCCGGGATGGGTGCGGTGTTAATGCAAAGGGGGTACGTGATAACATATGCATCGAGCTAGTTGAAGCCTCATGAGACGAGGTATCCCATCCAAGATTTGGAGTTGGGGGCGGTGGTATTCACCCTCAAGATCCGGCACCACTACCTGTATGGAGTCTGGTGTACCATATATACGAACCACAAGAGCCTAAAGTACCTCATGGATCAGCCCAACCTGAATATAAGGAAAAGGAGGTGGTTGGATGTAGTGAAGGACTATGACTGTGAGATCTTATATCATCCGGGCAAGGCTAATGTGGTAGCCGACGCCCTGAGCCGTAGAGCAGTGAGTGCTTTGATCCGAGATGTGTGCATGAGGATGACAGTGATGACTCCGTCTTATATACTATTCAAGAGGCCCAGGTGGAGGCTGTGAGTCCGGAGAACCACAAGAGGGAGCAGGTGATTGGGCAGGTTTACGAGTTTGAGACAGATAGTCTTGGGCTTATGACTTTCCGAGGGTGGATTTGGGTGCCCTATACAGGTGGATCCCCTCGTATATTGATGGAGGAGGCACATAGATTGAGATTCTCGATCCACCCCGGGGCCACTTAGATGTATTTGGACATGAAGAGAGATTACTGGTGGCCCTGTATGAAGAGGGATGTGGCATGATTAGTTGAGAGGTACTTGACCTATCGTCGGGTTAAGGCGGAGCACCAGCGTCCGCATGGCCCGTTACAGCCACTAGAGACTCCCTAGTGGAAGTGGGAACTGATTTCGATGGATTTTATCACCAAGCTATTGAGGACTGTGCGTGGGGTTGACGCGATATGGGTGATTGTAGTCCATTCAGTCCATGTGATCATTCAGTCCATGTGATCAATGAGAGCTCTTCTGCTGAGAAACTGGCCGAGATTTATGTGAGAGGGGTGGTAGCACGACATGGAGTGCCGACCTTGATAGAGTCAGATTGGGATGCACGCTTTACTTCCAGGTTCTTGAAGAAATTTCATGAGGAGTTGGGTATCCGTTTGCATTTCAATGCCGCTTACCACCCGCAGACAGACGGGCAGAGTGAGCGGACAATTCAGACGCTCGAGGACATGCTACTTGCATGTGTTATGGACTTTGGAGGAAGTTGGGACACCTATTTTAGCTTGGTTGAGTTTTATTACAACAATAGCCACCATGCCAGTATCGATATGCCTCCCTTTGAGCTCTTATATGGGAGGAAGTGTCAGACTCCCATCTGTTGGGGAGAGGTAGGGCAGCGAGTGATGGGTGGCACTGTCATAGTGCTAAAGATGACCGAGCAAATTCAACAAGTCAGACAAAGATTACTGACAGCCCAGAGTCGCCAGAAGAGTTACGCAGGCCGACGATGATTCGAGCTAGAGTTCCAGGTCGTAGATTTTATCCTCCTAAAGGTATCCCCATGGAAAGGGGTGATCCGATTCAAGAAACGGGGCAAGCTGGGCCCTAGATACATTGGTCTTTTCAGAGTGACCGCTAGAGTGGATAAGGTAGCTTACCAGTTAGAGCTACCTACAGAGTTGAGCTAGATTCATAACACTTTCCGCGTGTCTTAGTTGAGGAAGTGTGTAGCCGATGAGACTGCCGTGGTACCATTAGAGGGCATTCAAGTGGACGCGATCCTGAATTATATCGAGAGGCCGATAGCGATCTTGGATCGGAAAGTGAAGGTTCTGAGGAATAAAGAGGTGCCTCTGGTTCAGGTCCAGTGGCAACATCGGAAGGGATCCGAGTGAACTTGGGAGCCGGATTCCGAGATGCGAGAGCAGTATCCTAAGTTATTTTCGGAGCATGACTTCGAGGGAAAAGTCTAATTTTAGTGGGGGAGAATTGTAACACCCCAACTCCCAAATATAATATTTACATATTTATTTATGAGTAAACTGAGCGACTCGACGAGTGGGTGCCCCAACTCGTCGAGTAGAGACGAATTTACCACGTGGGTTTTACGACCAACTCAGCGAGTCGGAGAGACATCCTCGATGAGCTGGCACTGAGTGTGGAAACCCTAATTCTTTGGGGCTGAGTCCTATTTAAAGGGCCTTAAGCCCTCATTACCGCCTCACCAGCCACCCAACTCCCCTTTGTGAAACCCTAATCGGCCATAGTGAGCTCAGAGAGAAAGAGGGCTAAGATTTGAATGTTTTTGTGATACAATGGAAGAGAAGAAGAGAGTATCAAGCTTGGATCAAGAGGAGGCTTTTGGATCTATAGGTTTTCAGGAGTTTGCTTTAGTTGGAGGTAAAGATATGCTAACTTGATCATTTCCTTATGAGATTTTGGGTTATGGTGTTTTTAGGGTTTTCTCCCATCCATTGTGATGGTATTGAGTCACTTGAGCATGTATTAAGGTTGAAACCTCAGATCTGGACTGTAGGTGGTCTAGTGAGCCCAAAGACCCGAACTTTATTGAGCTAGAGGCAAACTTTTGTGCATCTAACCCTTGTTGGAGCTTGTATTGGCATTATGAGCTTAATATGCCATGCATGGATGTAAAGCTCGCATATTTACGTGATATTCGAGCCTTAGGGAGCCAGATCTAGAGTTTGGGGTCATGGGTCTGCCTTAAAATGTCTGAATGATCACATGGACTGAATGGACTCGCCGAGTTAACGAGCTGACTTGACGAGTCGGCTAGGGTTTTCCCCAATGAGTCTGGACATGGGTAACTCAGCGAGTTGATGAGACAACTCGACGAGTTAAGTTGGGTTTTCGCGACAATTCTGAAGGAACAATGGGGACTCGGCGAGTCACATAGATGCACTCAGCGTGTCAGGTCAACATGGACTGTTGACTCGAGTGTCGACTTCTGTTGACTTTAGAGTTGGTCAAGACAGGGATTATTGGGGACCATGGAGAGGTAAAATAGTCTTTTACCCATTCCAAGAGTTTGAGAGAGAAAATAACTTAGTTTATTTGGAGTCGTGATTTAAGTGTTAATTATCCTATGTGTTAGGCAGAGGCTAGTTCGAGATTCGTGTACGAGATTATTTGCTTGCTTGCTTACGAGGTGAGTCTTCTCACTATACTTACCTAGAGTGGTAATCTTTGTGTGACCGGAGGGTCTTATGTGTTTATATTGCGTATTGTGATATCCTGCATTATGTCTTTGCGATTTATGCTGTGTATTATTCTGAGCTTACTGAGTTAGGACTGGAGGGTCCACCCGAGTTGTAGGACTGGAGGGTCCCACTGAGATAACCGAATGATGTTATTTGAGCATAGCCATGGGAGACTAAAGAGATATGTGTGGTATTTTCGGGAACTCACTAAGCTTCGTGCTTATCGTGTTATGTGTTATGTGTTTCAGGTACTTCTTAGGATCACGGGAAGGCATCGACTTGATTGTATACACACGACTTGGAGATGTGTTTTGGAGGATCCTGGATTGTGTTATAAACAATTTTGAACATGTGTGTTTTGATAACTTGATATTTTTGGGGATTTTTGTGATTGTGCTAATGAGATTAATGTGATTTTAAATGAAAATTTTGTTTGAAAATTTACGGTGTTACAAGATTTCTCCTGATGGTAGATGGTAGACATGGAAGAAGAAGAAACCATGGATGAAGAATAAGAAGAAAAGAAGAACTCGTGAAACTAGGGTTTCTAAGAGAGGACTTCATGTTTTTATCATATGCGACGCAATATCCACTTGTAACCGATTCATGACATAAAAACTTAATGAATACGGAAAATAAGAAATCTAGTCATACTATAATGTCTTTTTTCAGAAAAAATACTTAATATTTAATATGAAAAAAAAATCAAAATATAAGTTATTTTATAATATTAACCCTATTTATACTTGCATTATATAAATGAAGTTATATGAAACATTTGATCTAACATATATATCTTTGTACTTTTATATAATTAATCAAAAAGAATGTCCGGCATAAAGTCAAAGAACTCAAAACAACACACATCCTGTACAGCATTATCCAGGGCGTGTAATGTTTTTTCTATTATTATTTTTTTAATGTTCCCACTCTCTTTTTAAAGTCTCGAACACGTTTTTCCTCTCAATCACTGGATTTGTGAGGGCTACAAGCTCATCCACCGCCCCCACAACAAAATCTTTCTTTTCCCCGCTAAGAAACTAACAAATCAATCAAATTCCTCATCAAGTGATGGATTATTGCTTTAGATCCCTCACACGATTCTCGATTTCCACCATTGTTCTTGCGATCATTCTTTCTTTATTCAGTTTCACATGCACAGGTTCGAATTTCTTGTTTTGTTTTTGGTTTTTGAATTACTTGAGTTCTCGAAGCTTCTAATTGCGAGTTTAATCAAATTTGCTTCTAGGGTTTATTTGATAGAATTGATCTGAGTTTTTATATCAAGAAATTTTGTTCATTAACTAAATTAACTAATGGACATGCAAGATTTTGATTATCGGTGAATGAGGAAGTTGTTCTTCGATCAAATTGGTTTATGGGTTACGAAATTTAGAAAAAAAGGTTTAATCTTTCCTCTTGACTGACTTAGTTGACTAATGGATTTGAGAAATTTCAAAGTTTTATGAAATTAATGATAACTAATTGGTAAATTCAAGTGGGTGTTCTTTAATTTACGCCGAAATGGTTTCAGTTCTCATTTCTTCTTGACGATTGAAAGAAGAATGTAATCCATCATTTTTCGATATAAGATGGTTTTTATAAAATAAGATCAGTAAAGGTCAAGTGAAGTTTTCTAATAATATTCTAGCTTAGATTCTCAACTCTAATTTGTATATCTAATTCTAATCATATAGAAATCGTTGACCAAAGAATAACTTACTAATTACAAAATTTTTCGGGATTATTAAATAAAACCTTCTTCTTTTTTTACTTGCAGAAGCCTATGATGCACTTGACCCAAATGGAAATATCACAATCAAGTGGGACATTATTAGTTGGACTCCAGATGGCTATGTTGTAAGTATCATTAACTCAAATTCTCCCTCAGTTTAAGTTTCTTAATAAAAAAAATTGTATGGGGATTCAAGATTTCTAGTATTATCAAACGATTTAATCTATGATTCAATAATCAAGTTTTGGTTAAATACAAGAAATAGCAACCAAATTCTTTTTTCTTATTACAACATTGTACATCGAAAAGTCAACCAATTTGTAACATTGTCATCTAAATACAAAGCAATTTCCATTACTATATTTGGGTAAAAATTTCAAAATATAATGTCACAACAAGAAAAAAAAACTTGAAAATACAATGCTATAATTGGCTAGATTTTTCAATGTTGTAATATGACAAAACTAAAGTATAATGCTATAACAAACAAATTCAAGAAACTACATTGCTATTTCTTTCTTAACAACAAAATTTCAAGGTGAGATACACACTTCACATGGACATATTTTAATTTTCAATTTTCATGTTGTTTAAATTTCCTAATTAGTTTAACAATTCCTATAGGCGGTTGTTACAATGTACAACTTCCAACAATACCGCCACATATCACCGCCAGGGTGGACGTTAGGGTGGACATGGGCGAAAAAGGAGGTGATATGGAGCATGATGGGCGGTCAAGCCACCGAACAAGGAGACTGTTCAAGATACAAAACCACACCACCACATTGTTGCAAAAAGACCCCTTCAATTGTTGACTTATTACCCGGAACACCTTACAATCAACAAATTGCAAATTGTTGTAAAGGTGGAGTTATTAATTCGTGGGCCCAAGAGCCCAATAATTACGCGAGTTCTTTTCAACTTAGTGTTGGTGCGGCGGGGACCACTAACAAGACGGTTAAACCGCCTAAGAATTTTACTCTGCTTGCACCGGGTCCCGGGTATACGTGTGGGCCCGCTGTCGTTGGTAAGCCATCAAAGTTTGTAACTGCGGATGGAAGACGAGTGACTCAAGCTATGAGTAAGTTTTCGTTTGATTGTTGTTGGAAAAAAGGTTAAATGCAAGAAATAGCAATGTACTTTTGTTGATTTGTTTATGGGAAATCTCTGATAAACTCCTAATATTTTTCGGTCAGTTTACGGTTTAATCCCGATTTTTATTTTTTGAACAGAAAAGTCCTAAATATTTTGTATTTTGTACGAATTAACGAAACTTTTTTTCAACATAAAATGATAGATTATCGTATAAAATTAGATGATTGGGAGTTTTCTGTTCAAAAAATAAATGTTGGGATTAAACCGTTAACTCTGACCCAAAATATTGGGACTTTATCGGAGATTTTCCTTTGTTTATTATGGCATCCTGCCTTCGTTTATTCATATTAAAGCATTTTAATTTTGAAAAATCTAGTAGTATCATTATATCATTCATATATAAGCAAATTTTTATTGTTATAATTGGATAGGTTTTTCAAAGTATAATGTGGTAATAAGAAAAATATTGCAAGTATTATGCAATAATGAGGTGGATTTTTCAAAGTACAATGACTTGATAAGAAAAAAAATTTGGAAGTGGAATGTTGTAATAGAAGGAAATTAAAGTAGGATGCCATATTACACAAATAAATGAAAGTACTTGGCTATTTTTGTTTTTTTGCATTTAGTCGTTGTTGGAAATTACAATTCTACCCTTAAAAGATTTCTAATTCTATACTCCCATTTCTTCATATTGGCTAATAATGCATTCTACTTTAGAAATCTACCCGATTATAACAAATATCGTCTAGATACAAAGCAATTTTTCTCTTAAGAAAAAAAGTTGATATTATATTTGCTATAATTGGGTTGATTTTTAAACCACAATGCCTCGATAAGAAAAAAAAATTGAAAGTATAACGGTGTAATAGAAAGAAAAGAAAGCACGATACTATTTTTTTTTTGCATTTAGCTTTTGTTGGAAATGACGATTCTACCCTTAAAAGATTTCTAATTTCATTACTTGTGTTTTGGCAGTGACATGGAATGTTACATGCACATATTCACAATTTTTAGCTCAAAAAACTCCTACTTGTTGTGTCTCTCTTTCATCCTTCTACAATAATACGATTGTGCCATGTCCAACATGCACTTGTGGATGCCAAAACAATGACACTCATCCTGGAAGTTGTGTAAAGTAAGCATTCATTTCTTTTCTCTCATACATAAAACACAAAAAATAATTAGCTTTTCTTTTCTTTGAGTAAATTACCCGAATGGTCCCTATGGTTTGGGGTAATTTGCACATTTGGTCCCTAACTTATTTTTTTAACTCGGAAGGTCCCTACTGTTTGTTTTTGTTGTGCGCTTGGTCCCTGTCTTACCTAAAAAGACTATTTTGCCCTTGATTTTTTTAATTTATTTAAATAAACACACACCCTCAAACCCACTTCCACCTCACCTTACCTTACCTATCCCACCTTATTTAAATAAATTAAAAAATCAAGGGCAAAATAGTCTTTTTAGGTAAGACAGGGACCAAACGTGCAACAAAAACAAACTCTAGGGACCTTCCGAGTTAAAATAATAAGTTAGGGACCAAACATGCAAATTACCCCAAACCATAGGGACCATTCGTGTAATTTACTCCTTTTTCTTTTAAACAATATCATTGCTAAATCTTCTAATGTTTCTATCTTTATCATCATCATCATCATCATATCAAATTTGATAATTTCTCTTTCAAATTTTCAACTATTTTGCAGCCCAAACTCACCATATCTAGCTTCAGTTGTTAATGGACCTGGTAAGAACAGCTTAACACCTCTTGTTCAATGCACAAGACACATGTGTCCAATTCGTGTTCATTGGCATGTGAAACTCAACTACAAGGAGTATTGGCGAGTGAAAGTCACAATCACAAATTTCAATTTCAGAATGAATTATTCACAATGGAATTTAGTTGTTCAACACCCCAACTTTGATAACCTCACTCAAATTTTCAGCTTTAACTACAAGCCCTTAACCCCTTACTCTACTATAAGTAAGTAAATCATTCTCTTCTTCTCTTTGATAACTTGTTATAAGTTATAAGTTTAACATGTGTGTTGTGTTACAGATGATACTGCTATGCTATGGGGAGTTAAATTCTACAATGATTTTCTTAATCAAGCGGGACCTTTGGGAAATGTTCAATCCGAATTACTTTTTAGAAAAGATAAAACTACTTTTACTTTCAAAGAGGGTTGGGCTTTTCCACGTAGGATTTATTTTAATGGAGATAATTGTGTTATGCCACCTCCTGATGCTTACCCGTATCTCCCAAATGCAACTTCTCGTGTAAATTTCACTTTATTTGGTCTCTTGATCACATTTTTAGCGTTTTTCTTTCTCTTTGAGTAGGTAAATCCATGCATCATTTGTAGTGTTTGAATATATATGAAATTGTAGTACACAATAATATAAAACTTATGATTTTTTGTTCTTGGTTTGTAATTTAAACTTATTTATCGTGGTGGTAATTATTGTTGCGTGAAATTGTGTATCTTAACAACATTTGTATATAATCTCTTGTGTTGTTACAAAACTTGAAGTACTAACAAAGTGGGAGATAAATTGTGTGGAGATTAAAAGAGTAAGAACATGCACAAAGAAATGAATAATGTTAAGGGAGCAATTAGGGTTTTGGGAGTGGAGTTTGGTAGGAATGGATATGATTCGGGTGGAGGTAGAATGCATTCGTCACCATTAAAGTAGACTTTTCTAGGAAACGCCCATCCTTGTTTGAATGTGAATGTGTTTTGATCCTTTTGTAGTAGGACTTCGGATTGTACGTTTCCTGTGGGCCCGGCTTCCATTAGTAAGTCGTTGAAGAATTTCATGCCGTAGAACATACCCGTGTCATCTACATTGTGAAATTACAAAAATGTCCTTTAGCACATTGATTTCCAACTTAGCACTAACAAATATTTTGGTCTTTGTGTTTTCTTAATAGTGATACCATCACCATCATTGTTCGATTTGTTTGATGAAATTGATGATTAGATTGACAAGTGGCATTACATGTTTATCCATGTGTTAAGGTGGCATTGAGAATAAAAGATAGTCATCTCATTGCTACATTTGCACACAAATGCACATATGATTCCATAAATTCATCCGATCAACAATTTTGTCAAGTTTTGATAGAATTGTTGATTGAATGGACAATTGTTCTACTTATGTATGTGTATCATTGTGCTAATGTAGTATTGAGAATAAAACATAGACAATTCATTGCCACATAGCAAGTAGATGCACAAGCAATGCCATATGATCGTGCAATCAATAAAATTTGTCAGATTTTGACAAAAATGTTGATTGGATGGATATGTGACATTATACATGTATCCTTGTGTTGATTTGGCCTCATGAATAAAAATCCATCTAATTGCACGTCAGCAAAAAAATACACAAGTAATGCCACATGTTCATTCTATTAACAATTTCTGTAAGCTTTTGTAGCTTTTGATAGAATCGTTAATTGGATGGACATGTGACAATTATCCTTGTGCCAACATGACATTGACATGAAAAAGGCATTTCATACCCATGTCAATGCAAGTAATGCCACATGTTCTTCCGATCAACAATCAAATAATTTTTTTTTTGGAAGCACCACTTACTTATAGACGCGTATGGAACAAGGGGTTTGTAGTCGAAGCTAAAAACTTGAGTAACATTGTTGAGATTAGGATGTTGAACCACAAGCGTCCACTGCGTGTAGTTCATCCTATAATTGAAGTTTGTTACCGACACCTTTGCTCGCCAATAGTCTTTGTAGTTCTGCTTTACGTGCCAATGAACCCTCACGGGACACATATGTCGAGTGCATTGAAGCAATGGTGAATTATCTTTTTTCGGTGTGTTTACTCCAACAACACTTAGAAGCTTAGATTCACTCCTACAATCATCATCAAAACCATTAGGTTATCAAAAGATTATAGAAACCCTAAGGTCTCTTTTGTCACATGGGACATCAAAAAAACATGGTGTACAACATTTTGCATGCATTAGATTTTAAATTGGACATAAGATTGATGTCAATGAACACCCACAAAAGGTGCAAGACATACTCGCTCTTGACATCTGTTTATGCAAAAGATGTGAATGTCCTTCTCATTCTCATTATCCGAAACAACCCTAGAAGACTTGTCCAGTTATGTCCCATGTAACAAAAGCAGCCTAATTTACATTCAATAAATGTTAATCTTACTTGACACATTTGTTCTTATTTTCACAACCACATGCACACGTAGGACAAGCCGTGATAGTTTCATTGTAGAACGATGAGAACGAAACACAACAACTCGGGTGTTTTGTAGCCAAAAATTGTGAATATGTACACGTCACATTCCACGTCACTGCATCAAACATACCCCACCCATAAGTCAAAGTCAAAGTCAAAGCCAAATTCAAACTTAGACTACATCCTCTTCAAAACAAAGAGCACTTACTTAAGGCTTGAGTTTTTCTTCTTCGATCAGGAGTCAAGAAAGTAGTTGGAGGAACCACCTTTGCAGGTCCACATGTGTACCCTGGTCCAGGACCTAGAAGAGTGAAATTCTTCGGAAGTTTGACCGTTTTATTTGTTGTCCCGGCTAGCCCAACGCTGACCTGGAAGGCTGAGACTGCAGCTGACGGATCTTGACCCCATGCCGCCACAACGCCGCCTTTGCAACAGTTTGCAATTTGTTGGTTGTAAGGGACTCCAGGTAGCAAGTCAACAACTGTAGGGGTCTTTTTGCAACAATGTGGAACATTGGCTTTGAACTTTGAACAGTCGCCTTGTTCGGTGGTTTGAGCCCCAACCATGGACCATATCACTTCTTTTTTAGCCCATGTCCACCCTAGGGTCCACCCTGGTGTCTGGATATGGCGATACATTTGGAAATTGTTCATTGTTACTGTTGCCTATAGTCAAAACATCAAGAATCTTCAAGTGATAATCAAGAAAATATATTGTTTTCATATATAGATGACCTCCTAACATACGAAAAAAAACCCGGGTCCATGCTCATGGGTCCATAATAGATATGTGACTAAAGTGAAAAAAAATATACAAGCAATAAAACTGAAAGTAAAGATGAACTAGAAAATATCAAGAATCTTAAAGCAAACATTAAGAATGTTCAAGAAACCATGAAGATAATATTTTTCATACCACATAACCATCTGGGGTCCAAGACATTATATCCCATTTGATCGTTATGTTTCCAGTTGGATCAAGAGGATCAAAAGCAGCTGCAAAACGATCAAATCTGTTAGAAAAACTCACATTCTTGTAGCTTTATGAATTTGAAAACTCGTAATACGTACCTGAGAAAGAACATAACACAAGAAAAACACAAGTAGAGATGATAATTCTCATCTCAACTTCTCGCGTTTCTTGAAATTTCCTCAAAAATTAAGATTCAAATTGACAAATTCTGATATATTGAGCAAGTTCACAGCTTTTCTGTTGGGGATGGGGTGAGTGTGTTATAGAGCTTGAAGATCGATGGCTTACCTACTGGTTGTTAGATTTTGAAATATTTATATAATAGAATACATACACACACTAAAAACACATATATATTAGATGTGGACATGTGGATTGACATTCATTGTGTGAATTTTAAATTTGTCTGTTGGGGTTTCTGTTTCTTGAAGCAAAGACTTTCTGTGATCAGATGAAGCAAAGAAAATAGGAAAAAGAAAGCGGGAGCTATTATTCCCAACGGCCACCTGTTCTGTCAAGAATGTGACACTTAAACTGATCGCATTTTACTCAATCATCACTTGACTAGGACTTGTCCTTTTTTGTAATTTGAAGTTCGATTGGACTTCTAGACATGTGAGAAATAGGTATTGGTTTCGGGTTTTTGTTGACAATTTTGTGGGGTATAACCGTCATTTTCATATTAAATTCGAAATGAACATGCTAACCTAATTATAATGTGATTAACAAGTTATAAAGATCGACTAATTCAAATTGAACTCTCGAATATGAAAGATCGGGTAACGACCATATGGAAAAAAGATCGGTGAGTATGAAAGATAGGCATAATGAACAAAAAGACCGGCTTTAGACAGGTCCTAAAAAAAGACCAAGATCGAACCGGTCTAAAACGATACCCGACCGAAAAAAGACCGACATGAAAAGACCCGTCTTTCATATATATATATATATATATATATATATATATATATATATATATATATATATATATATATATATATATATATATATATATATATATATATATATATATATATAGGAGTAGGATTAAATAAGAACACTAAAAAGGTTGAGAATGCGAGAACAAAATATATTCATTTGCAATTCCATGTATTCATTTGAGGAGAAATGATAAATTTTTACGCCTTTAATTTCAAATGAAGAGAAAAAGCATATTCATGTTGATTGTGCATAAAAATTTATCATTTCTCCACAAATGAATACATAGAATCACAAATGAATATACATGTTCTCGCGTTCTCAACCTTTTAGGTGTTCTCATTTGATCCTTTCCCTATATATATATATATATATATATATATATATATATATATATATATATATATATATATATATATATATATATATATATATATATATATATATATATATATATATATATATATATATATATATATATATATATATATATATGAGGATTTTTCTTAAATATGCTAATCATTACCTTAATATATACAAAAACATCTTTTTTTTTTTCGTTTTTTTTTTAATTTTTAGAAACTATTTTTATCAAAAAAATGATTTTAAATATACCAAAATTCATGATTTTTTATTCTCTATAAATAGACATCCATATTGATATAGTTTTAAGATAAAATATATATTTTTTTATATTTTCAGCTATCGTTATTCATAACCGAATAAAAATGCATCAGATTTTATTAAAGTACATTTGTTATTCACTTATGAATAAAAAGTATGATTTTTTTTTCCAATTTAAGTATCATTTATATATGAATATAGCATATAATAAACATAGTATATTCATATTTTAATATTGGACGATGCATTCACTTGTGAATATTAACATAGTATATTCACTTATGAATATTAGATGATATATTCACTTATGAATATTAAATGATATTTCATATGTGAATATTATATAGTATTACATGATATATCACATGTGAATATTACATTGTGTATTCATTCGTGAATATTAGATGATATATTCACTTATGAATATTACACAGTATATTCACATATGAATATTACAAGGTATATTCACTTGTGAATATATTCACTTATGAATATT